>NC_041385.1:148538878-148629784 GCF_002162155.2 Triticum dicoccoides
GAAAAACAACAGAAACAGTGAAGATTTTGCAAAGTTGAAGAGTTTGGAAAACTGAGGAATTTCAAAAACTGAGGGAAAACTCAAATTGAAGATTTTCAACTTTTGTGGTGGCGTGACCCACCGTATAAGAATGATGATTTCAGACACCGCGTACAATTGTCGTAGGGTTCTAAGAATCAAATTCTTCATTAATTTCTTCACACTTAGAGTGTTATTCTTCATTGATTGAAGAAAAAGGTTTCTTCATGTGTTGCACATCTAAGTCATCAATTTTGCATAAGTGTTAGGATGTGTGTCCTTTTCAAAGAACATTCGAAGACTCTAAGAGATTTAGCTCACACTGCAACTTGCTAAATCTCTTCTCATCCAAGGGCTTTGTGAAGATATCGGCTAGCTGTTCTTCAGTCTTCACATGCTCAATAGAAATGTCGCCCTTCAACACATGATCACGAAGAAAATGCTGACGAATCTGAATGTGCTTTGTCTTCGAGTCTTGAACTGGGTTGTGAGCAATCTTGATGGCACTCTCATTGTCACAGTAGAGAGGCACATTCTTCATGTTGATGCCGTAGTCCTTGAGAGTTTGCTTCATCCACAGCAGTTGAGCACAGCAAGAACCAGCAGCAATGTACTCAGCTTCAGCAGTAGACAGTGATACGCAGTTTTGTTTCTTCGAGGACCAACAGACCAAAGATCGTCCGAGGAAATGACAAGTACCAAATGTTGACTTGCGGTCCACACGATCACCAGCATAGTCAGAGTTAGAATATCCAATGAGATCAAAAGTAGAGCCCTTGGGGTACCATAGTCCTAGTGTTGGTGTGTGAGCTAGATATTGAAGAATATGCTTCACAGCCTTATGGTGTGATTCCTTCGGTGTAGCTTGAAATCGGGCACACATGCAAACACTAAGCATTATATCTGGCCTAGATGCACATAAGTACAATAATGAACCAATGATGGAGCGGTATACCTTGTGATCGAAGTCAATACCATTTTCATTAGTGCATAGATGGCCATTTGTGGGCATAGGAATTTTGACTCCTTTGCAATCTTGCATGCCGAATTTCCTCAGAACTTCCTTGAGGTATTTCTCCTGAGATATGAATATGCCATTTTGCTGTTGACGAATTTTAAGACCTAAAAAGAATTTCAACTCTCCCATCATAGACATTTGATATTCTTCACTCATCATATAGGCAAATTCATCACTATAACGTTGGTCAGTACAGCCAAAGATAATATCATCAACGTATATTTGGCACACAAACAGTTCACCATCATAAGGTAAAGAGAGTAGGATCGAGTGAATCGGGTGTGAAGCCATTCTTCACGAAGAATTCCTTCAAAGTGTCATACCATGCCCGAGGGGCCTGCTTGAGGCCATAGAGGGCCTTGTTTAGTCTGAAGACTTTGTCAGGATTCTTTGGATCTTCAAAACCTGGGGGTTGAGCAACATATACTTCAGCCTCAAGCTTACCATTGAGGAATGCACTTTTCACATCCATTTGTTGTAAGATAATATTATTATGGTTAGCATAAGCAAGTAATATGCGAATAGCCTCAAGTCTAGCAACATGTGCAAAAGTTTCATCGAAATCAATTCCTTCAACCTGTGTGTAGCCTTGAGCTACAAGTCATGCCTTATTCCTCACCACAAGGCCATTTTCATCTTGCTTGTTGCGGTAGATCCACTTTGTGCCGATGATATTATGCTTGCAAGGATCTGGACGTTTGACCAGTTCCCAGACATTATTGAGCTCGAACTGATGTAATTCTTCTTGCATAGCCTGAATCCAGTTAGGCTCCAGAAATGCTTCATCTACCTTGGTGGGCTCTGTGATAGAGACAAAAGCATAGTGCCCACAAAAGTTAGATAAATGTGAAGCTTTTGAGCGTGTGAGAGGACCTGGTGCTTCAATGTCATTGATGATCTTTTCAAATTGCACTTCTTTTGCAATCCAAGGATGAGCTGGTTGTCGTTGAGGAATTTGATCAACATTTTCTTCAGCATTTTCCTCAAGTACATCAGCTCGACGATCTTCGCTTTCTGGAATGAATTCTTCAGTAGATTCTTCGGTAGGAATGATATCCTCAGTAGCCTTGAACCTGATAGAATCCTCAGGTGCTGGTTCATCTATCATAGAAGGTAGGTGCTCTCTTTGCGAGCCATTAGTTTCATCAAACCACACATCTACAGTTTCAACAATCTTGTGAAGAGTGATGTTGAAAACTCTGTAGGTGTGCGAGTCCTTTCCGTAACCAAGCATAAAACCTTCATGTGCTTTTGGTGCAAATTTAGCATTGTGATGAGGATCTCTAATCCAACATTTAGCACCGAAGACTTTGAAATAACTCACATTGAGTTTCTTGTCAGTGAGGAGTTCATAGGCAGTCTTCTTGAAGAATTTGTGAAGATATACTCTGTTGATGATGTGGCACGCGGTATCAATTGCATCAATCCAAAACCGATGAGGTGTTTTGTATTCATCAAGCATAGTGCGAGCCATCTCAACAAGAGTTCTGTTCTTGCACTCCACGACGCCATTTTGCTGAGGAGTACAAGGAGCAGATAACTCATGAGTAATACCGAGTTCATCAAGATAGCCATCAAGACCGGAATTCTTGAACTCAGTTCCATTGTCACTCCTGATGTGCTTGATCTTCACACCAAAGTTGGTTGAAGCCCTCGAGGAAAATCGTTTGAAGACTTCCTGCACTTCATGTTTGTAAGTAACAATGTGTACCCATGTGTAACGAGAGTAATCATCAACAATAACGAAGCCATATAGAGATGCATCATTAGTCACAGCAGAATAATGATTAGGACCGAAGAGATCCATGTGAAGCAATTCAAATGGACGAGTAGTGGTCATAATAGTCTTCGCTGGATGCTTGGCCTTAGTCATCTTCCCAGCTTCACAGGCACCACACAAGTGATCCTTGCGGAATTTGACATTCTCAATGCCAATGACATGCTTCTTCTTCGCAAGCGTGTGCAAATTCCTCATGTCTGCATGACCAAGTCGTCGATGCCATAGCCAGCCTTCTGAAGCTTTTGCAAGTAAGCACACGGCAGGTTGTGGTCCTGTAGAGAAATCAACAATGTACAAGTCTCCTCTCCTAAAGCCTTCAAAGACTTTGGAATTGTCAGCTTCCATGATCACAACACAACGATACTTGCCAAAGACAACAACCATATCAAGATCACAAAGCATTGAGACAGACATGAGGTTGTATCCTAAGGACTCGACAAGCATGACTTTGTCCATGTGTTGATCCTTAGAGATCGCAACCTTACCTAGACCCAATACCTGAGTTTTGCCTTTGTCAGCGAAGATGATATGCTTCAGATGTGACGGAGTTAATGGAGCATCCATCAATAGATTCTTGTCACCAGTCATGTGATTTGTACAACCACTATCGAGGACCCACTCGTTTGCTTTGGGTTGATCATCCTGCAGATGAATTAGTGCAGCTTACAAACTCATATACTTCATATGTGAAGAATATGACATCAGTATCATCAGTTTAATTTCATCAAGTAATTTGATCAAATAATCAGTATGAGGACGTGTGAAATGAAAGTTCATTTCATCATGATTCGCCTGCGTTCTTTCAGGCATTGTTCAGGTCTCCAGCAAATTCTTCAGCCGTTTTGAGCACGACTGGAGACCTGACCCTGCATAAGAAATTAGTTCTTTTTCTTCACCACCCACATCTGGAGGGGTGGCAAAGAGTTCATCACTCTGCGAGCACCATATGAGAAAGGTGGCAAAGATGCCAAACCATTTCGTTTCACATAAGATGGGTTAGGGTAAGCATATGAATAAGCAGAGAAATTCTTCGAGGACTTATGAACATAATGATTTGAAGAATAATGCTCATATTCATAGCCCTTAGCTCTACCCTGCAAAATAGAGTTATTAGCACGATGATGTTCATATGAGGATTTTTATCCTTTTGAGGAATTTGATCCACGTGAGGAATTTGGTCTGTATGAGGACTTGGATCCATATGAAGAATTTGGTCCATATGAAGAGTTTGATCTGGGGTTCCTATTCTTCACTGGTGGTGTCATGAGGACATTCACCTGAAGACTTTCCACATAGCTTTTGGGAACCCAGATTTTCTTCATAGGAGAACCGTTCCTGCAGTTAGTGCCAACATATCTAGCAAATACTTCACCATTCTGATTTTTGAACAATTTATAGCTGGAGTCAAATGACTCATCAGAAGAATGAGGAGAATCACATGTAAAGCCAGATAAGTTAGATGGATCAATTGGAGGTCCCTTTGCAGCAACCCACGAGGTTTTGGGGTACTGCTCAGGCTTCCAATATGTTCCATCAACATTGAGTTTCCTCTTAAAGGCAATACCCTCTTTCCTAGGGTTTCTGTTGAGGATCTGCTTTTTAAGCACATCACAAAGAATCTGATGCCCTTTGAGACTTTTGTACATGCCTGTCATATACAATTCCTTCAGCCCTGCATCGTTAGTGATACTAGCAATGTCCTCAGATGAGGAATTAGTGATAGCAGAGGCAGGTGAAGAATTTCTAACATTTGAAACATTTGAACATTCAGGTGAAGAATTAGCAGATTCACGTTCAATGCACTTTAAACATGGAGGATCAAATTCTTCCTGAGTAGCACTGATTTGTTGAGCAAGCAATGAATCGCGCTCCTTCTGAAGATCTTCATAACACACTCTTAGCTTCTCAAGATCTTGCTTTCTTTGAAGAAATTCATAAGAAAGCTTCTCGTGATCAGTTAAGAGGGTTTTATGATGACTTTGAAGGTTGTCAAGCTTAGACTGAAGTCTCTGAAGATTTTCAGTTAAGTCTTTAGTGCGGTCCATTTCTTCACCCAAAATATCATCACTTTTGTCTAGCATGTTTTGAAGTTTTTCAATAGCCTTTTGTTGTTTCACAGCAATCTTAGCAAGTTTAGAGTAGCCAGGCTTAAGATTTTCATCAGATTCATCCTCACTTGATTCAGAGGAGGGGTATTTAGTTACCTTAGCAGCCTTTGCCATGAAGCAGTAGGTGGGGGCATAGTCATCATTGCCTTCATCAGCATTGTTGGTGTTGCCATTTTCTTCAGAGTTGAAGATTGACTTGCTGACGAATGCGGTAGCAAGAGCTAGACTTGCCACACCTGACTCAGACTCCTCGGATCCCTCTTCTTCCTCATTATCCTCAGATTCAGCCTCAGAATCCATTTCCTTGCCAATGAATGCCCGAGCCTTCTTGGAGCTGCTCTTCTTGTGAGATGAAGACTTCGAGGATTTTGATGATGAAGACTTTGAAGATTTCTTCTTCTTCTTGGCATCATCAGAACTGTAATCCTTGTATTTCTTCTTCTTTAGTTCCTTGTCCCACTGAGGACAATCTTGAATGTAGTGACCAGGCTTCTTGCATTTGTGGCATAGCCTTCTCTTATAGTCACTTGATGAGGAATCACTGCTCCTTGAAGATTTTCCAAAGCGACCACGTCTTGAGAATTTCTGGAATTTCTTCACTAGCAGCGCTAGCTCCTGGCTCAATTCTTCAGGGTCACCAAGGATACTACCAGAATCTTCACACTCAGATTCAGACACTGCCTTGGCCTTCAGGGCACGTGGTTTTCCATAGCTTGAACCATAGAGATCTCTCTTTTCAGCTAGCTAGAACTCATGAGTATTTAGCCTCTCGAGGATATCAGCGGGATCTAGTGACTTGTAGTCAGCACACTCTTGAATCATCAGTGCCAGAGTGTCAAATGATGAATCGAGTGATCTCAGCAATTTCTTCACCACCTCATGATCGGTGATGTCAGTGGCACCGAGTGCTTGAAGCTCATTTGAGATATCAGTGAGGCGATCGAAGGTTTGCTGAACATTTTCATTGCCGAGTCTTTTGAAGCGGTTGAAGAGATTGCGAAGAACGTCAACACGAGAGTCACGTTGAGTTGAGACTCCTTCGTTTACTTTGGTGAGCCTATCCCAGATAAGCTTAGCAGTTTCCAAAGCACTCACTCTGCCATACTGCCCTTTACTCAGATGACCACATATGATATTCTTCGCATGAGAATCGAGTTGCTTGAATCTCTTCACATCAGCAGCATTCAGAGAAGGTGTGACCGAGGGAACACCATTTTCCACAACGTACCAGAGATCATTGTCAATTGCTTCAAGATGCATTTGCATCTTATTCTTCCAGTAGGGGTAGTCCGTGCCATCGAAGGTAGGACACCCAGCAGAGACCTTGATCATACCTGCGGTCGACATAACTAAAACTCCAGGCGGTTAAACCAAAATCACACAGAACAAGGGAGTACCTTGCTCTGATACCAATTGAAAGTGCGTTATATCGACTAGAGGGGGGGTGAATAGGCAATTTTTATGAATTCTTCACTGAGGAATTAGCCGGTGAGGAAATTCCTTAGCGAAGAACTACTTGCAGTGGAATAAGTACTCAAGAGTAAGCATAACAGAATACATGCATGGTCATCATGATGAAATGAAGACAAGCACAGAGTACAGAAAACGTAATCACAGGATAACACAAGATGAAGACAAACAGACTGAAGAAATTGAACTGAGGAAATTGAGAAAGTCTTCAGTCAAAGTCTTCAAACACAGATATGAACAATCACTCAACACAGTAATGAGGAAATGAAAGAGTTGAGGAAATAGAACTAGTAGGGTTGGTGAAGACAATGATTTGGTAGACCAGTTACAACTGCTGTCTCAGTTGTACATCTGGTTGGAGCGGCTGAGTATTTAAACTGGAGGACACACAGTCCCGGACACCCAGTCGCTGAGCACGCAGCTCAGGACACCAAGTCCTCACTGTATTCTCCTTGAACTAAGGTCACACAGACCTCGTCCAATCACTCGTGTTAAGTCTTCAGGCGACTTCCAAACCTTCACAAACTTCGGTCACTCGGCGATCCACAATTCCTCTTGGATGCTCTAGACCATGACGCCTAACCGTCTGGAAGAAGCACAGTCTTCAAAGGTAACAAGCGTCGGATCCAAGTAGGATCAATCTCTTCAGTGATGCTCAATCACTTTGGGTTTGTGGGTGTTTGGGTTTGGATTTTCCTCACTCGATGATTTTCACTCAAAGTCCTTGGAGGATGGGTTGCTCTCAAATGACAAGTGTCAGTTTCTCTCGGAGCAGCCAACCAGCTAGTGGTTGTAGGGGGCGGCTATTTATAGCCTAGGGAACAGCCCGACATGATAAGACATAAATGCCCTTCAATGATATGACCGTTATGTGGATAAGATATTTTGGGATAGCTGGCGCGTAGCACAGCAACGGTCGGAAATTTGACTCTCAAATTCCTCAGGGCTATCATGTTCCTCACTGTGTAGGCAATCCGCACTGGCGAATTCCTAACTCCTCAGTCAGAACAAATTCCTCAGCGACCAGAAGAACTTCATCTCTGTCTCTGAAGAAATTGACTGAACTGTATGAGATTTCCAATGGCTTGACTCGAAGGGATTGGTAGGTGTAGGATTTTGAGTTGAGCATCACATGGAAATTTTTCCTTAGTATTTCCTCGACCACCTTTAACAGTACGGTGTTTCCTATGACTCAAGAAAGAGAAAAACAAAACTATGAAAACGAAAGTCTTCAAGCTTCATATTCCTCGCATGAATATCAAGTCTTCACGGACACACCAATTTCTTCACTTTCAAAGTCTTCGTGAAAGTCTTCAGAAATACCAGAATCTTCAGTCGAAGATATTCATTTTTAGAGGTCAACTTTCTCTGTAAATATCAAACTCCTCATAGACTTATAGACCTGTGTACACTCATAAACACATTAGATCCTTAACCTATAAGTCTTCAATACACCAAAATCACTAAGGGGCACTAGATGCACTTACAGTACCAGAAGTCGCACCGACGGGAGGTCCAGAAGCTCAAAGGCAACTGGCCGCGGGCGAACGTATACTGACACGGGTCAGGGAGGAGAAGAACAAACTCCAGGATTCCAACACCGAGCTGGGCGTGAAACTAAAAGATGTTCGGGCCTAGCGGGCTGACTCCGTGAAGGAGAATAAGAGGCTACGAGGCGGCATATTTAGTATGTGTTCAAACTTACCTTTACGTAGTTCGGCGAGAAACAGAACTGACAGCGTTATGTGTGTAGGTATGCTGACCGGTCGTCCTAAATAGGAGATGGCCGGATCTTCGGGTGATCTACTACAAGAGCTGTCGCAAATGAACGAGAGAGCTCGGCAGGCAATGCAAAGTATTGCCAAGGCCTTATGGCCATCCGACTCCCCTCCAAGAAGTATGGAGGAGCTTGTACAACTATTGAAGGGAGCGCAGCGGCGCTTCCAATTATGGAAGATATCGTCCTGCCGGGAAGGTGCATGAGAGGCCTGGGCCATGGTGAAAACACGGTATACCAAGCTTGACCCGAATCACATGGCCTGGGTCGGACCTTTAGGATCAGCTGGAGAAGAAATTCCTGTTAGTTTGGTATATGACCAGGTACAAGTAGCCGCCAAGTATTCCCAATAGGATTATAGGCTAGATAGGCTGTTGGATGGCATGGAGGAAGAAATTTTTGAGTCCAAGTGACTATGTACTTCAATTGACAAATTTGTCCCTAGGCGGATTGTAAAACAGTTGTCATGGCAGACCTTTTCGCTTCGATCTCTGGACCCAAAGGTGCGGAGTGTTTCCGAATACCCGCTCGGTAATATATACCAGGGTATGCGTGGAAACTAGGCGTAGGGGTCATAGTTGCTTGAACAGACAAGTATCCGGCTAGCTATGTTATATTACATTTTTGACCGTAAGAAACATCTTCCAGAGAGAATAGTTCTGTTAAGGGTTTCTTTCCCTGGGTTAGCATGCGTTAACGTACATGTCCGAACTGTGAGTGAAAAAATCACAACATACGTAACATCTGGGGGTTCATAGTGTAACGAGTAAAAAACATCTTTAGTGCGCCGATCGAATATTCCCTTAAGAACGCTAGCTTTTGGCTTCACCCAGTATGAGGTACACATCCGGATGACCCGACGGTAACAATCGCAGAGGTGCTCCCTTTATGCCCTAGCCGAACTAACGGGAACGTAGGGCATAAGCACAGGAGCCAGGCAACCCAGCTTGGCCAAAACTTAAGTCATATCGATGCATATAATGGCGAAGAAAAGGTACATATGTGGTAAAGACACATATGTGGTGAGCTTGATGCTCGGAAAATAATAATAATAAGCTTCTATACAAGAAGCCCCCATGTATAATTGACGTACATATTTCATAATGTGTGCGTCGTAGGTGTATGGTTTAGCCGCACGGGAGCTTTAAGGCTAAAAAGAAAGGTAAAAAGAGAGGGAAATAAATAATGGAAAGAAAGGGGAAAAAGGAGACGAACAAAGAGTCCGACGCTAGGCATAGAATCTTCAGAGTCTGGTCGCGTTCCATGGGTTCGGCTCTAGGCGATTGTCTGATGCATCACGCAGGTGGTATGCTCCTCCGGTGAGGACTTCATCAATGATGAAGGGACCCTCCCACTTGGGCTTGAGTTTGTGCTTTTTCTTCTCCGACAAGCGTAGAACAAGTTCGCCAACATTGTAGGTCTTGGCCCGCACTTCTCTGCTTTGATATCTATGGGCCTATTATTGATAAAATGCAGAACAGACTTTTGCGACGTCGCGCTCCTCCTTTAGGGCATCTAAGTTGTCATGCCGATCAAGCTCGGCCTCTCTCTCTCTCTTCATACATGCGCACTCGAGGTGAGTCATGAATAATGTCGCAGGGTAACACAGCCTCTGCGCCGTACACCATGAAGAAAGGTGTATATCAGGTAGAGTGATTGGGTGTGGTTCGCAGCCCCTAGAGTACGGAGTCGAGCTCCTCAACCCAGTCCTTGTCTGATTCTTTCATAGACCGCACTAGTCTGGGTTTAATGCCGCTCATAATAAGGCCATTGGCTCGTTCGACTTGACCATTTATTTGTGGGTGATAGACGGAGGCATAATCGAGCTTAATGCATAGATTAGCGCACCAGGTTTTCACCTCACCGGCTGTGAAATTGGAGCCGTTATCGGTGATGATGCTGTGTGGAACACCATAACGGTGCACAACACCGGATATGAAATCTATCACTGGTCTGGCTTCGGCCGTTTTAACTGGCTTAGCTTCTATCCACTTAGTGAATTTATCCACCATGACCAACATATATTTTTTCTTATGGCTTCCTCCTTTAAGGGGTCCGACCATATCAAGCCCCCAGACCGCAAAGGGCCAAGTGATGGGGATTGTTTGTAGAGTGGTGGGTGGCATGTGGCTTTAGTTGGTGAAAAGCTGGCATCCAACGCAATGTTGGACAAGGTCTTGTGCGTCTGCTCGGGTCGTCGGCCAATAGAAACTTGTATGGAAGGCCTTGCTTACAAGGGCCCGAGCCGCGGCGTGGTGACCACTGAGACCGGCATGAATTTCAGCCAAGAGTTGCCGCCCTTCTTCCTCGGAGATACATCTTTGAAGTACTCCGGTAGCGCTTCTCTTGTAGAGTTCTCCCACGTGAACCTTGTAGGCTTTAGAGCGACGCACAATGTAGCACGCCTCATTCTGATCCTTAGGGAGTTCTCGCCTATTAAGGTAGGCCAAGAATGATGTTTGGTCCATGGGGCAATGACTGCCATGATGAGATGGGCCGACGGTGTAATTTCGATGGCTGAGCCCCCGATCATGTCGGTGTGTTCGGAATCTGGGGTCATAGTCGGATCCGGATTGGTGTTGCCGCTCTCCCCTTGCCACACCACGGATGGCTTGAAAAGCCTTTCCAAAAAGATGTTAGGTGGGATGGGGTCGCACTTGGCACCGATGCGAGCAAGGACATCCGCCGCTTGATTACTTTCTCGAGCCACGTGGTGAAACTCGAGCCCCTCGAACCGAGCCGACATTTTGAGAACAACGTTACGGTAAGCAGCCATCTTCGGATCTTTGGCATTGAAATCTCCATTTATTTGAGATATTGCAAGGTTTGAATCCCCGCGCACTTCCAGCGTTGTATGCCCATGGAGACGGCCATCCGAAGACCATGCAATAAGGCCTCATATTCGGCTGCATTGTTGGAGTCCGTGTATAATATTACGAGTACATACTGAACTTTATCTCCAGTAGGGGATGTTAGGACAACGCCTGCTCCTAGGCCCGCCAACATTTTGGAGCCGTCGAAGTGCATGACCCAGTTGGAATATGTGCCATACTCTTTAGGGAGTTCGGCCTTTGTCCATTCGGCGACGAAGTCGGTCAATACTTGGGAGTTAATGGCCCTGCGCGGTCTGTATGTTATGTCGAATGGGATGAGCTCAATAGCCCACTTGGCAATCTGGCCCGTGGCATCGTGGTTGTCTATTATGTCATTGAGTGGTACCTCGGAGGCCACCGTTATTGAGCACTCTTGAAAGTAGTGTCGTAGCTTCTGTGATGCCATGAAGACCGCATATGCTATTTTTTGGTAATGAGGGTACCAAGATTTGCATGGTGTGAGGACAGTGGATACGTAGTATACCGGCTTCTGAAGCGGGGATTTGTGTCTGTCCTCCTCTCGTTTGACAACGAGCACCGCACTTATGACTTGGTGTGTGGCCAATATGTATAATAACATGGGTTCGCTAATGTTCGGCGCGACCAGGATTGGGTCGCTTGCTAGAAGAGCTTTTATTTCTTCCAGTCTGGCCGTTGCCGCGTCCGTCCACTCGAAGTGATCGGTGCGTTGGAGAAGGCGATAGAGTGGCAGTGCCTATTCTCCTAGTCTAGAGATAAAGCAGCTTAAAGCTGCCACACATCCGGATAGTTTCTGGACTTGTTTGAGGTCTGTTGGTGTAGCCAACTATGACAAAGCTCGGATTTTAGCTGGGTTTGCCTCAGTTCCCCTGTTGGAAACAATGAAGCCCATCAGTTTTGCAGCGAGAACACCGAAAACACACTTTTCTGGATTGAGCTGAAGGAAATATGCCCTAGAGGCAATAATAAAGTTGTTATTTATATTTCCTTATATCATGATAAATGTTTATCATTCATGCTAGAATTGTATTAACCGAAAACTTAGTACATGTGTGGATACATAGACAAACAAAGTGTCACTAGTATGCCTCTACTTGACTAGCTCGTTGAATCAAAGATGATTAAGTTTCCTAGCCATAGACAAGAGTTGTCATTTGATTAACGAGATCACATCATTAGAGAATGATGTGATTGACTTGACCCATTCCGTTAGCTTAGCACTTGATCGTTTAGTATGTTGCTATTGATTTCTTCATGACTTATACATGTTCCTATGACTATGAGATTATGCAACTCCCGAATACCATAGGAACACTTTGTGTGCTACCAAACGTCACAACGTAACTGGGTGATTATAAAGGTGCTCTATAGGTGTCTCCGAAGTTACTTGTTGGGTTGGCATAGATAGAGATTAGGATTTGTCACTCCGATTGTCGGAGAGGTATATCTGGGCCCTCTCGGTAATGCACATCACTATAAGCCTTGCAAACAATGCAACTAATGAGTTAGTTGCGGGATGATGTATTACGGAACGAGTAAAGAGACTTGCCGGTAACGAGATTGAACTAGGTATTGAGATACCGATGATCGAATCTCGGGCAAGTAACATACCGATAACAGAGGGAACAACGTATGTTGTTATGCGGTTCGACCGATAAAGATCTTCGTAGAACATGTAGGAGCCAATATGGGCATCCAGGTTCCGCTATTGGTTATTGACCAGAGAGGGGTCTTAGTCATGTCTACATAGTTCTCGAACCCGTAGGGTCCGCACGCTTAACGTTCGTTGACGATATAGTATTATATGAGTTATGTATGTTGGTAACCGAATGTTGTTCGGAGTCCCGGATGAGATCACGGACATGACGAGGAACTCCAGAATGGTCTGGAGATAAAGTTTAATATATGGGATAATAGTGTTTGGTCTCCGGAAGGGTTCCGGAATTCTCCGAAAGGGGTTCCGGATGTTTCCCGAAATGTTTGGGTACGAGAACATGTTATTTGGGCCAAAGGGGAAAGCCCACAAGGTTTTTGGAAAGCGCCAAGGAAGTTTTGCGGAGTCCGGCGGCCAGACGCCAGGGTCCCTAACGTCTGGGTCCAGACGCCGGGAACCCTGGCGAAAGCGCAAAAGGAAGTTTTGCGGAGTCCAGGGGCTAGACCCCAGGGTCCCTAGCGTCCGGGTCCAGACACCGGGAACCCTGGCGTCTGGCCCTGGAGTCTGAGAAGGACTCTTGCCTTTCGGGTGAAACCGACTTTGTGGCGGCTTTTACTCCAAGTTTGGACCCCAAGGTTCAACATATAAATAGAGGGGTAGGGATGCACCCAAGACACATCAAGAAACACCAAGCCATGTGCCGGCAACCCCGTCCCCTCTAGTTTGTCCTCCGTCATAGTTTTCGTAGTGCTTAGGTGAAGCCCTGTGGAGATTGTTCTTCACCATCACCATCATCACGCTGTTGTGCTGCCGGAACTCATCTAATACTTCACCCCTCTTGCTGGATCAAGAAGGCGAGGACGTCATCGAGTTGAACGTGTGCTAGACGCGGTGGTGTCGTAGTTTTGGTACTTGATTGGGATGGAACGTGAAGATGTACGACTACATCAACCACGTTGATAAACGCTTCCACTTACGGTCTACAATGGTACGTGGACTACACTCTCCCCTCTCGTTGCTATGCATCACCATGATCTTGCGTGTGCATAGGATTTTTTTTTGAAATTACTATGTTCCCCAACATGAGATTGATGTCATATGTTCGGAGGTTGTCGAATGTGAGACGCAGATCGTCTATTAATGACTCGACGTGCCTAGTTTTGATGACTACGTCATCCACATATGCTTCAACTGTCTTGCCAATTTGTTTCTCCAGGCATGGTTGAATCATGCGTTGGTAGGTGGCACCGGCATTTTTGAGCCCAAAGCGCATATTGTTGAAGCAGAAAGGCCCATATGGGGGTGATAAATGTCGTTGCGGCTTGATCGGACTCCTTCGTCTTGCTTTGATGGTATCTGGAGTATGCGTCGAGGAAACACAGTGAGTCGTGTCCTGTGGTAGTGTCAATAATCTGATCGATGCGGGGAGGGGGAAGGGATCCTTAGGGTAGGCCCTCTTGAGGTCTTTGAAATCGACATACAGGCGCCAGGATTTATCCTTCTTTGGTACCATTACCAGGTTTGCTAGCCAGTCCGAGTGTTTTATTTCTCAGATGAATCCGGCCTCGAGTAACTTGGCTAGCTCCTCCCCCATAGCTTGTCGTTTGGGTTCGGAAAAGCGCCGCAGTGTTTGCTTGACTGGCTTATATCCCTTCAGTATGTTTAGACTGTGTCCGGCCAGCTTGTGTGGGATCCCTGGCATATCAGAAGGGTGCCAAGCGAATATGTCCTAGTTTTCACATAGGAACGCTCGCAGCTCGGTGTCAACCGTTGGGTCCAGCTGTGCCCCGATGGATGCTGTCTTCTTGGAGTCCGTTGGGCGGACTTGGAATTTGACTATTTTGTCTGCTGGTTTAAAGGAGGTGGATTTGGGTCGCTTATCGAGGATCATGTCGTCCCTATCCACCGTCAGCGCAACGTGGTTAATTCTTCGGCTGCAAGGTCTTCAGACAACGCCTCGAGGGCCAGGGCTGCGGTTTTGTTTTCAGTGCAGAGTGCTATGTCCGGATCACTGGCAAGAGTGATAATACCATTGGGCCCGGGCATCTTGAGCTTCATGTACCCGTAATGGGGTATAGCTTGGAAGCTTGCAAATGCATCTCGCCCTAATAAGGCGTGATATCCATTGTTTAAAGGGGCCACCTGGAAGGTTATCTCTTCGAACGAATAATTCTCCGGCGTGCCGAATACCACATCAAGTGTGATTTTTCCCGCACATCACGCCTCCCGACTGGGAATAATTCCTCGGAAGGTCATGCTACTTTGCTCAATGCGGCTCCTGTCTATTTCCATTTTGTCGAGTCTCCTCGTAAATGAGGTTTAGTCCACTGCCGCCGTCCATAAGCACTTTGGTAAACCAAAAGCCGTCCACGATTGTACTGAGGACCACCAATGCGGCTGGTGCCCGGACTATCCTAAATTTTGGTTCGTCACTGGCATTGAAAGTTATGGCTGTGTCATTCCAGGGGTTTATTGCTGCGACTTGGCAGACCTCGGTGAGGCTGCGGAGTGCCCTTTTGTGCCTACTGTTTGAGGTGAAAGTCTCGAAGACCGTCAATACTCTAAAGTCACCGTCTTCCGTGGGATGTTGCTCTGCGGTATTTTTGGTGAGGAGATCCTCGCCGCTCTTGGACACTTGCTGGAGTATCCAACATGCTCTAAGGCTGTGGGTTGGTGTGGTATCCAGCGTTGTATGTATTTTGCATGGCCTATCGAGCCATCCCTCCAGAACGGTTCCGCGCCCCATAATGGGCTTTGATTTCTTTACTATTGGCTCGAGCGACCGACGAGGGTGCGTCCTTTTTGTCCGAACGAGGGGTTGAGTGGAAACCGGTGGCTTCCAAGAAGCTGCCTGAGTTTTCCAGACGCTTTCCATTGCGCAGTACTTCTGCACTATGGTTGCCAGGTCAGCGAAATGTAATACGCGGCGGCGGTTAATGGAATTGAGGATTCCCTCGTCCGTGCAATTGTTGCAGAATGATGAGATCGCGTCTTCATCATGGCAGTCTTTGATCTTGTCTTTGACAAGGAGGAATCTGGCCCAAAAGTGATGGACCGTTTCTTGAGACTGTTGTCTGATGTGGATAAGATCGCGTGTATCTAGGTGGGTGGGTGGATTTAAGTACGAACCCTGACCCAATCCGGGATCCAGAGTTTCAGGAATTTCCGAGCTTAACAGTTCGGGCTCCGGGATATCAACCAATTTTTCAGGCCCACGGTCCGACTCTAGGTTCGGAGTATGGGGCACGTCTTCCCGTGGATGGGTATCCGGCTCTGAGAGCTCGGAAATCCGAACATAGTTCTTCCTCAATATAGAGGAAGAGTTGTCGTATTGCTCTCTACTACCGCTATCTGATGGGTGATTGGCGGAGATTCAATTTCTCTCTGATCGGGTTTAAGCCCAATCCGATCATAGTCTGTAGTGACCCCCAGGCGGCGATGTGATCCAGGAATTCGTTTAAAGATGACAACTCCGTCGGATCCATCTATTTGGAGTATTCTGAGTTGACGAGGAGGCGATTTTCGATGACCCGAGAAGTCATCATCGGCCCGACGGCCGAAGGGTGGTCATAGTGAAACCGCCCTGCCGAAGGGTTTGGCCTGAGGCCAGGGCTCCTCCGGAGGTGATGTTGTCCTTGATAACAAGGCGAGCCATCAATCCTATCTTCAATGTCACAGCGGAACTCTCAATGAAAGCACCAATGTCGGTGTCAAAACCGGCGGATCTCGGGTAGGGGGTCCCGAACTGTGCGTCTGAGGCTAATGGTAACAGGAGGCTGGGGACACAATGTTTACCCAGGTTTGGGCCCTCTCTATGGAGGTAATACCCTAGGTCCTGCTTGATTGATCTTGATGAATATGAGTGTTACAAGAGTGGATCTACCATGAGATCGTAATGGCTAAAACCCTAGAAGTCTAGCCTAGATGATTATGATTCTGCCTTATGGACCAAACCCTTCGGTTTATATAGACACCGGAGGGGACTAGGGTTATACAAAGTTGGTTACAGAGAAAGGAATCTACATACCTGAATTGCCAAGCTTGCTTTCCACGCCAAGGAGAGTCCCATCCGGACACGGGAAGAAGTCTTATATATTTTGTATCTTCATAGCCCCACAGTCCGGCCCATGTTAATAGTCCGGCCGTCTGAGGACCCCTTAATCCAGGACTCCCTCAGCTAGCAAACCCAGTGGTGGTCTGGAAGGCAAACGGGAAGTGGAGGCTGTGCATTGATTTCAAAGACCTCAACAAGGCTTGCCCGAAGGACCCGTTCCTCTTGCTGCGTATTGATCAGATTGTGGATGCCACTTCAGGTTGTGATTTGCTCTCATTTCTGGATGCCTATTCTGGGTACCACCAGATCTTCATGTCCAAAGAAGATGAGGAGAAGACATCATTCATCGCTCCATGTGGTACATACTGCTTTTGTCCGCATGCCATTCAGATTAAAGAGTGTCAGGTCCACCTTCGCACGGGCAGTCCAGATTGGTTTTGAACCTCAGCTGCATAGAAACATTAAGGCTTATATGGATGACATTGTGGTCAAAACCAATGATAGATCAACTCTCATCTAGGATTTGGAGGAGACGTTTGCAAATCTGCGCAAGATCAACTTAAAGCTAAACCCAGAGATGTGTGTGTTTGGCGTCCCCTCCGGCAAGCTGCTTGGATACTTTGTGTCCCATAGGGGGGTCGAAGATAATCCCGACAAGATCAAGGCCATTGAGCAGATCCAAGCGCCAAGGACAGTCAAAGGTGTGAGGCGCCTGGTTGGATGTGTTACCGTGCTAAGCAGATTCATCTCCAAGTCTGCCGAGCGTGCCCTGCCGTTCTTCAAGATTTTGAAGAAGGCGGGTCCTATGAGGTGGACCCCTGAAGCAGACACAACTTTGCGAGAGTTGAAGACCTACATGTCCTCTGTACCTACCCTGGTTGCACCCAAACCCCGGGAGTCATTGTTTCTATACTTAGCGGCAACCAATCAAGTGGCCAGTGCAGCCTTGGTAGCACATCGAGAAGTGAATGAGAAAGAGAGTGAGTAGAGGCCGGCAGAGCCAGATAAGGATCAGAACAGCCACAAGCACGGCAACAATGACAACCCCAAGGACGCGGCAAGGTAGAAAGTGGTGCAACGCCCAGTGTACTTCGTTAGCTCATTGTTACAGGGGGCTAGGTCGAGGTACTCTGTGATACGTATCCAATGTATCTACAATTTTTTTATTGTTCCATGCTATTATATTATCCATCTTGGATGTTTATATGCATTTATATGCTATTTTATATGATTTTTGGGACTAACCTATTAACCTAGAGCCCAGTGCCAGTTTCTGTTTTTTCCTTGTTTTTGAGTTTTACAGAAAAGGAATACCAAACAGAGTTCGATTGACGTGCCAATTTTTGATGATTTTTTATTGACCAAAAGAAGCCCCCGAAGTAAAAGAGTTGGGCCAGAAGAGTCCCGAGCCATCCACGAGGGTGGAGGGCGCGCCTTACCCACCTGGGCGTGCCCCCTATCTCGTTCATGACTCGGAGACCCCCCTGACGTGAGACCAACGCCAAAAATTCCAATAAATATAGAAACCCCCGGAAAGAAACCTAGATCGGGAGTTTCACCGCCGCAAGCCTCTGTAGCCACCAAAAACCAACCAGGACCCTGTTCCGGCACCCTGCCGGAGGGGGAATCCGTCACCGGTGGCCATCTTCATCATCCCGGCGCTCTCCATGACGAGGAGGGAGTAGTTCACCCTCAGGGCCGAGGGTATGTACCAGTAGCTATGTGTTTGATCTCTCTCTCTCTCTCTCTCTTGTTCTTGATATGGCACGATCTTGATGTATCGCGACCGTTGCTATTATAGTTGGATCTTATGATGTTTCTCCCCCTCTACTCTCTTGTAATGGATTGAGTTTTCCCTTTGAAGTTATCTTATCGGATTGTTGCTTTAACAATTTGAGAACACTTGATGTATGTCTTGCATGTGCTTATCTGTGGTGACAATGGGATATTCACGTGATCTACTTGATGTATGTTTTGGTGATCAACTTGCGGGTTCAGTGACCTTGGGAACTTATGCATAGGGGTTGGCACACGTTTTCGTCTTGACTCTCTGGTAGAAACTTTGGGGCACTCTTTGAAGTTCTTTGTGCTGGTCGAATAGATGAATCTGAGATTGTGTGATGCATATCGTATAATCATACCCACGGATACTTGTGGTGACATTGGAGTATCTAGGTGACATTAGGCTTTTGGTTTATTTGTGTCTTAAGGTGTTATTTTACTACGAACTCTAGGGCTCTTTGTGACACTTATAGGAATAGCCCAACGGATTGATCGGAAAGAATAACTTTGAGGTGGTTTCGTGCCTTACTATAATCTCTTCGTTTGTTCTCCTCTATTTGTGACTTTGGAGTGACTCTTTGTTGCATGTTGAGGGATTGTTATATGATCCAGTTATGTTATTATTGTTGAGAGAACTTGCACTACTGAAAGTATGAACCCTAGGCCTTATTGCGAAGCATTGCAATACCGTTTGTGCTCACTTTTATCATTAGTTACCTTGCTGTTTTTATAATTTAAGATTATAAAAACCGATATCTACCATCGATATTACACTTGTATCACCATCTCTTCACCGAACTAGTGCACCTATACAATTTACCATTGTATTTGGTGTGTTGGGGACACAAGAGACTCTTTGTTATTTTGTTGTAGGGTTGTTTGAGAGAGACCATCTTCATCCTACGCCTCCCATGGATTGATAAACCTTAGGTCATCCACTTGAGGGAAATTTGCTACTGTCCTACAAACCTCTGCACTTGGAGGCCCAACAATGTATACAAGGAGAAGGTTGCATAGTAGACATCAAGCTCTTTTCTGGCACCGTTGCCGGGGAGGCTAGGTAAGCGGCACTAACACCCTATCAACTGAGCTCTTTTATGGCGCCGTTGCCGGGGAGGTTAGTGCTTGAAGGTATATCTTTAGATCTTGCAATCGAATCTTTTAGTTTCTTGTTTTATCACTAGTTTAGTTTATAAAAGAAAACTACAAAAAATGGAATTGAGGGTGCCTCATATACTTCATCCTTTTAATATCTTTCACGAAAGTAAGGATTCTGAAAATTGTGACAAAGTGTTAGAAGAAGAATGCATTAAAATGTTTGGCACTAAATCTTTGAATGATGAGCGTGGTTGCAATGTTGTTAGTATGAACTCTTTGAATATCCATAGTACTAATGATGATTGCACTAGTCATGATGAAAATGTCTCTTATAAGCATGTCAACTTTTGTGGAGTGCATAGAGTTTGAAAGTACACACAAAATAGGGAAGATAGATTTTGCAAGAGGCATAAGTATTTAGAAACTAAATGGTTGCAAGAGAGGCTAGATGTTTGTGCTGAAAATTTAAAATTTCTTCGCCGTGCTTGTGAACTTTGCAATGAATGTGGTCATTTAAATCTCCGATGCAAATTGTTTCATGATCAAATCATGTCCAAAAATTGTGATGACTTGATTTCCCTTGCACATCATAATGAACTTAGTTTGCTTTTGGGTTATGAAGAAATGAAACGTATAACTAAGCATATTCCAGAATATAACCTTGAGAAATTCCTTGATATTGATCTAGAGGAAATTTACATGTATTGTGAGGTGAATTGCATTGAAAATCCTTATGTTGCCAATTACATAAAGACAAGAAAACAAATATAAGATGAGGAGAATACTAATGAAAGGGAAGAGATTTCCCAATATCCTCCTATTCTTTCTTATGATGAATCAGGTAACGAGGCGGAGCTTTCTATTCAATCAATCTCATTAATAAGGAGCTCCAGAAAGAGGATTTAACCCACACATGATGTGAAGAATAAAAATAAAAGACGGAGAAGCAAAGGTAAAAAGGTATCCGTCCCGAATGATGTTGCTCCTACTACTCATTGTGATGATGATAATTGCTATACTATTGGTGCTATCCATACTATTAATCATGAGAGTGATTATGCTTATGACATGAAAAGGCCCAAGCTTGGGGATGCTATGTTTGATGAGAATGACATGTTTGAGAATTTTTTTGCTGCAATTAATGTTTGTACCAAGCTTGGGGAAGCTATGTTTATGAAGATGATATTTTTAGTCTCCCAACTTTAGATGAGCAAATTTATTATGATGAAAGCATGCCTCCTATCTATGATGATTATATTGATGAAAGTGGGTTTGGAAGAGTGTCAAATTTAGGAAGTAATGATCCCACTATTTTGGAGGGTGTTGAATCTTATTGTGATAATTATAAAAGTGGATTTGGAGAGGTCATGACTTTATTTAGTAATGATTCCACTATCTTGGAAGAGGTTTCAATTGATTATGATGAGAACAAAGTTGCTACTTATGATGATTATTGTGATGATATTTATGCTATAAAAAGTAGTGATGGTTATATTTATAAAACTTGTCATGATTATGGTTACCCTTTTTCTGAAAATTACTCTTTTAATGTGGAAACAATTTATATTATTCGAGTTTCTTATGATACTCCCACTATTCCTAATGAGAAGAATTTTGCTTATGTGGAGAGTAATAAAATTTATATGCTTGGGGATCATGAAAAGAATGATTTATGTGATATTTATATTGTTGATTTCATTCATGATGCTACTGAAAATTATTATGAGGGAGGAACATATGCTTGTAGGAATTGCAATAATATCAAGTTTTCTCTCTATGTGTTGAAAATCTTGAAGTTATGCTTGTTTTTCTTTCCTATGCTAGCTAATTATTGTTCCCATAAGTTGTTTGCTCACAAAATCCATATGCATAGGAATTGGGTTAGACTTAAATGGGTTAGTCATATGCTTCATGATGCTCCCATTATGTTTCAATTCTTATCTTTTATATGAGCATCATTGTTATCATCATGCCTAGCTAAAAAGGCATTTTAGAAAAGCGCTTGTTGGGACACAACCCAATATTTACCCCTACTGTTTTTGTGTGTCCACATTATTAAGCTACTATAATAATCATGTTTTATAGCTTTTGTTTCAGTAAAGTGCCAAGTAGAACCTTTGGGAAGACTTGGGTGAAAGTTAATGCGATCTTGCTGTAAAAAACAGAAAATTTGTGCTCACGAGATTAGCTGTAATTTTTTTTACAGAAGAGTGATTTTGAGGTGATTCTTTTTTCATAATATTAATAGACAAATTCTTCAAGTCCACCAACTTATTTCAGAATTTTTGGAGTTACATAAGTATTCGAGAGTTACAGATTACTATAGACTGTTCTGTTTTTGACAGATTCTGTTTTCTATGTGTTGTTTGCTTATTTTGATGAATCTATGGGTAATATCGAAGGGTATGAACCATAGAGAAGTTTGAATACAGTAGATATTACACCAATATGAATTTAGAATGAGTTCACAACAGTACCTAAGTGGTGCTTTTATTTTCTTATACTAACGGAGCTTACGAGTTTTCTGTTGAGTTTTGTGTTGTGAAGTTTTCAAGTTTTGGATAAATATTCGATGGACTATGGAATAAGGAATGTCAAGAGCTTAAGCTTCGGGATGACTGATACGTCTCCAACGTATCTATAATTTATGAAGCATTCATGCTATATTATAATCTGTTTTGGATGTTTATGGGATTTATTATACACTTTTACATTATTTTTGGGACTAACCTATTAACCGGAGGCCCATCCCATATTGTTGTTTTCTTGCCTATTTTAGTGTTTCGAAGAAAAAGAATATAAAACGGAGTCCAAACGGAATGAAACCTTCGGGGCTGTTATTTCAGGAACGAAAGCAATCCAGGAGACTTGGGGTTGAACTCAAGGAAGTTTCAAGGTGGCCACGAGGGCGCCCCCCCCTACTGGGCGTGCCCCCTTGTCTCGTGGGCCCCTCGAGGCTCCCTTGACCGACTTCTTTCGCCTATATATTCCCATATACCCTAAAACCTTCGAAGCGAACAATAGATCGGGAGTTCCGCTGCCGCAAGCCTCTGTAGCCACCAAAAACCTCTCGGGAGCCCGTTCCAGCACCCTGCCGGAGGGGGATTCCCTCACCGGTGGCCATCTTCATCATCCCGGCGCTCTTCATGATGACGAGGGAGTAGTTCACCCTCGGGGCTGAGGGTATGTACCAGTAGCTATGTGTTTGATCTCTCTCTCTCTCTCGTGGTCTCTCTATGGCACGATCTTGATGTATCGCGAGCTTTGCAATTATAGTTGGATCTTATGATGTTTCACCCCCTCTACTCTCTTGTGATGAATTGAGTTTTCCCTTTGAAGTTGTCTTGTCGGATTGAGTCGTTAAGGATTTGAGAACACTTGATGTATGTCTTGCCGTGCTTATCTATGGTGACAATGGGATATCACGTGATCCACTTGATTTATGTTTTGATCAACTTGCGGGTTCCGCCCATGAACCTATCCATAGGGGTTGGCACACGTTTTCGTCTTGACTCTCCGGTAGAAACTTTGGGGCACTCTTTGAAGTACTTTGTGTTGGTTGAATAGATGAATTTGAGATTGTGTGATGCATATCGTATAATCATGCCCACGAATACTTGAGGTGACAATGGAGTATCTAGGTGACATTAGGGTTTTGGTTGATTTGTGTCTTAAGGTGTTATTCTAGTATGAACTCTATGATAGATTGAACGGAAAGAATAGCTTCATGTTATTTTACTACGGACTCTTGAATAGATTGAGCAGAAAGAATAGCTTTGAGGTGGTTTCGTACCGTACCATAATCTCTTCATTTGTTCTCCGCTATTAGTGGCTTTGGAGTGACTCTTTGTTGCATGTTGAGGGATAGTTATATGATCCAATTATGTTATTATTGTTGAGAGAACTTGCACTAGTGAAAGTATGAGCCCTATGCCTTGTTTTCTACCATTGCAATACTGTTTACGCTCACTTTTATCATTAGTTACCTTGCTGTTTTTATAATTTCAGATTACAAAAACCTATATCTACCATCCTTATTGCACTTGTATCACCATCTCTTCGCCGAACTAGTGCACCTATACAATTTACCATTGTATTGGGTGTGTTGGGGACACAAGAGACTTTTTGTTATTTGGTTGCAGGGTTGTTTGAGAGAGACCATCTTCATCCTACGCCTCCCACGGATTGATAAACCTTAGGTCATCCACTTGAGGGAAATTTGCTACTGTCCTACAAACCTCTGCACTTGGAGGCCCAACAACGTCTACAAGAAGAAGGTTGCGTAGTAGACATCAAGATCTTTTCTGGCGCCGTTGCCGGGGAGGTGAGTGCTTCAAGGTATTTCTTTAGATCTTGCAATCGAATCTTTTTGTTTCTTGTTTTATCACTAGTTTAGTCTATAAAAGAAAACTACAAAAAAATGGAACTGAGTTTATCTCATACGCTTCATCTTTTTAATATGTTTCGTGAGAATGATGGAAAGGAAAATTGTGCTCAATTGCTTGAAGAAGAATGCATTAAAATGTTTGGTACTAGATTGTATGATGAGCATGATTGCAATGTTGTCCTTGAATATCCATGATGCTAATGATAAGCAAAGCCACAAGCTTGGGGATGCTATGTTTAGTCCCCCAAGTTTTGATGAGAATTTTATTATGATGAAAGCATGCCTCCTATTTATGATGATTATATTGATGAAAGTGGGTTTGGAAGAGTGTCAACTTTAGGAAGTAGTGATCCCACTATTTTGGAGGATGTTGAATCTTATTGTGATGAATATGAAAGTGAATTTGGAGAGGTCATGACTTTATTTAGTGATGAATCCACTATTTCGGAAGAGGTTCCAATTGATTATGAGAACAAAGTTGCTATCTATGATGATTATTGTGATGACTTGTATGCTATTAAGAATAATGATAACCATGAAACTTGTCATCATGATTTTAGTTTTCAATTGGATTATGCCTCACATGATAATTATTTTGTTGAGTTTTCTCCCACTACTATTCATGAGAAGAAATTTGCTTTTGTGGAGAGTAGTAAAATTTCTATGAAAGTAGATCATGAAAAGAATGCTTTAGGTGATGGTTATATTGTTGAATTCATTCATGATGCTACTGAAAATTATTATGAGGGAGCAATATATGCTTGTATGAATTGCAATAATATCAAGTTTCCCCTCTATGTGCTCAAGGTTTTAAAGTTATGCTTGTTTTGCCTTCCTATGCTAGTTGATTATTGTTCCCTTAAGTTGTTTGATCAAAAAATCCCTATGCATAGGAATTGGGTTAGACTTAAATGTGCTAGTCATATGCTTCATGATGCTCCTGTTATGTTTCAATTCTTATCTTTTATGTGAGCATCATTACCATCATCATGCCTAGCTAGAAAGGCATTAAAGAAAAGCGCTTGTTGGGAGACAACCCAACATTTACTCTTACTATTTTTGTGTGTTCACATGATTATGCTACTGTAGTAATCATGTTTTATAGCTTTTGTTTCAATAAAGTGTCAAGTAAGACCTTTAGGATAGCTTACAGTGATAGTTGTGTTGATCCTGCTGAAAATCAGAAACTATTTCACCCTGTAAATTAGTTTCGATAATTCACAGAAACGTGCTTCTGATCTGATTGTTTTTTCTCTGGATTTTTATACAACTTTTTTAGGACTTCCTAATTTGGTAGAATTTTTGGAGTTCCAGAAGTATACGTTTGATACAGATTTCTACAGACTGTTCTGTTTTTGACAGATTCTGTTTTCTATGTGTTGTTTGCTTATTTTGATGAATCTATGAGTAGTATCGGAGGGTATGAACCATAGAGAAGTTGGAATAAAGTATATACTACACCAATATGAATTTAGAATGAGTTCATTACAGTACCTAAGTGGTGGTTTTATTTTCTTATACTAACGGAGCTTACGAGTTTTCTGTTGAGTTTTGTGTTGTGAAGTTTTCAAGTTTTGGGTAAAGATTCGATGGACTATGGAATAAGGAGTGGAAAGAACATAAGCTTGGGGATGCCCAAGGCACCCCAATTCAATATTAAAGGACAACCAAGAGCCTAAGCTTGGGGATGCCCTGGATGGCATCCCCTCTTTCGTCTTCGTCTATCGGTAACTTTACTAGGAGCTATATTTTTATTCACCACATGATATGTGTTTTGCTTGGAGCGTCATTTCCTTTCGTTAGTATTTGCTTGATGTTATTTAGAATAATGTTTTTCATCTATATTTTCAATAAAAATGTCAAGGATAGCCTTTACCATGCTTATTTTGCTAGTATACATGTTGTTGTTTGAAAACAGAAAGTATACCGCTGTTGCAAAAATTCCCTAGAAAAGTCAGAGAATGATATAATGATGAAACCTTTTGCATAATGAGCTATGATAAATCTTCTACAGAGTAGTATTTTTCTCATTATTTTTGGAGTTAGGGAAGTATGATGAATCTTGAATTCTTTACAGACTATACTGTTTTGGCAGATTGCTGTTATGTTTGCATTGTTTGCATATGTTTGCGTGTTTAATGATTCTATTTGAGGATAAGAGTATTAAATATGCAGAGACATTTAGTATGCAATGTTGAATAATAATTTTAGTGATTCGTTACAGTAGAAAATGACAAGGTTTTGCATTGGTTTATACTAACCTATCTCACGAGTTCTTGTTGAGTTTGATGTGGATGAAGCTTTTGATAAAAAGAGAAACCATGATATGAGAGGAATTAAGGAGACACAAAAGTTCAAGCTTGGGGATGCACAAGGCACCCCAAGATAATATTTCAAGAAGTCTCAAGCATCTAAGCTTGGGGATGCCCCGTTAGGCATCCCACCTTTCTTCTTCAACAACTATCGGTTAGTATCGGTTGAGCCTAAGTTTTTGCTTCTTCACATGAGTTGTGCTATCCTTGCAATATCATTTTATCTTGCTTTGCTTGCTGCTTGAATAAAGTACTTGAGATCTGAAATTCTTAAATGAGAGAGAGTCTTCACATAGCTACATAATTATTTAGCTACTCATTGATCTTCACTTATATATTTTTTGGAGTAGTTTGTCATTTACTCGTGTGCTTCACCTATATCCTATGAGTAAATGGTTGAATGAGTTGATTGTCATAAATCTGAAATTATATATGTTTCATATGCTTAACTCGTTGGGAGTAATGACTTCACATCTAAGAAGTAGAGGTTGTAAATTTATTGAAGGTTAGCAAACATTGTATTGGTCATTTGAACAATTCATGAAAGAATATTGAAGGAAGAGAGATTTCACATATAAATATACTATCTTAGACATCTTTTATAATTGTGAGCACTCATTAAGTATGGCATGCTAAAGAGTTGATGTTGGACAAGGAAGACAACGTAATGGGTTATGTTTTCTCACATCTCAGTTAAAGTATATTGTCATGGATCATTCAAACATGTTGAGCTTGCCTTTCCCCCTCATGCTAGCCAAAATTCCTTGCACCAAGTAGAGATACTACTTGTGCTTCCAAATATCCTTAAACCCAGTTTTTGCCATGAGTGTCCACCATACCTACCTATATGCGGTATTTACCTGCCGTTCCAAGTAAATTTGCATGTGCCAAACTCTAAACCTTCAAATAATAATCTATTTTGTATGCCCGAATCACTCATGTAGCGACTAGGGGCTGTCAGTATCTTCCATGCTAGGTGGGTTATTCTCAAGATGAGTGGACTCCGCTCATCATTCACGAGAAAAATGGCTGGTATCCGGGATGCCCAGTCCCATGATCAAAAGATCAAAATCAAATCAAAAATAATTGCAAAAAAAACTCCCCCAGGACTGTTGTTGGTATGGACAGTACCCCGTTGTTTCAGATGGCCGTGGAGTGTGATTGTTGGTGGAGGGGGAGTAAAAACTTTACCATTCTGTTTGGGAACCGCCTATAATGTATGTAGTATGGAAGATATTGGGAACTCTTGGTTGTTATGTTGACAATGAGATCATACCTCTCAAAATTATTTATCTCTATTTCAAAATCGAGCTCTGGCACCTCTGCAAATTCCTGCTTCCCTCTGCGAAGGGCCTATCTTTTACTTTATGCAAGAGTCAAGCTGATCTTCACCTTCCCTTTTTTTCATTTTATCCTTTGGCAAGCACCTCGTGTTGGA
Source organism: Triticum dicoccoides (assembly GCF_002162155.2). Classification (NCBI taxonomy): domain Eukaryota; kingdom Viridiplantae; phylum Streptophyta; class Magnoliopsida; order Poales; family Poaceae; genus Triticum; species Triticum dicoccoides. The sequence continues at coordinate 148,566,627 of NC_041385.1, forward strand.
AAGATCCTGATATATATATATATATATATATATATATATATATATATATATATATATATATATATATATATATCCAATTGGATGTAAGTTAGCATGAACTATTATTGTTGACATCACCCAAAGGTGAATACGTTGGGAGGCGAAATTATAAGCCCCTATCTTTCTCAGTGTATGATTAAAACTCCATAATCATAAGTATTGCGTGAGTGTTAGCAATTGTAGAAGACTATATGATAGTTGAGTATGTGGAGTTTGCTAAATCAAAACTCTGACATAGACCCGTCCTGAAAATAAGATGAATTGCAATTGTTTGATGACTAAGAATGAAGTTTGCTAGTTTTCAAGGAAGTTTATGGTCTATGCTTTAACATGTGAATAGCTTGTTACTTGATCTTGAGAAGTTTTATGAGATGAACTACTGTTATGACATATAATCATGCTAGAAAAGGTGATTGAAATTATCATTGATCAAACTTGTGCACCTTCTAGCATTCACACTTCATAAATTCTTTCTTTTATCATTTACCTACTCGAGGACACGCAGGAATTAAGCTTGGGGATGCTGATACGTCTCCAACGTATCTATAATTTATGAAGCATTCATGCTATATTATTATCTGTTTTGGATGTTTATGGGCTTTATTATACACTTTTATATTATTTTTGGGACTAACCTATTAACTGGAGGCCCAGCCCATATTGCTGGTTTCTTGCCTATTTCAGTGTTTTGAAGAAAAGGAATATCAAACGGAGTCCAAACGGAATGAAACCTTCGGGACCGTTATTTTTGGAACGGAAGCAATCCAGGAGACTTGGAGTTGAAGTCAAGGAAGTTTCGAGGTGGCCACGAGGGTGGGGGGCACCCCCCCTACTGGGTGCGCCCCCTGTCTCGTGGGCCCCTCGAGGCTCCACCGACCGACTTCTTTCGCCTATATATTCCCATATACCCTAAAACATTCGAAGCGAACAATAGATCGGGCGTTCCGCCGCTGCAAGCCTCTGTAGCCACCAAAAACCTCTCAGGAGCCCGTTCCAGCACCCTACCCGAGAGGGGGTCGCCATCTTCATCATCCCGGTGCTCTCCATGACGAGGAGGGAGTAGTTCACCCTCGGGGCTGAGGGTATGTACCAGTAGCTATGTGTTTGATCTCTCTCGCTCTCTCTCTCGTGTTCTCCCTATGGCACGATCTTGATGTATCGCGAGCTTTGCTATTCTAGTTGGATCTTATGATGTTTCTCCCCCTCTACTCTCTTGTGATGAATTGAGTTTTCCCTTTGAAGTTGTCTTGTCGGATTGAGTCTTTAAGGATTTGAGAACACTTGATATATGTCTTGCCGTGCTTATCTGTGGTGACAATGGGATATCACGTGATCCACTTGATGTATGTTTTGGTGATCAACTTGCGGGTTCCGCCCATGAACCTATGCATAGGGGTTGGCACACGTTTTCGTCTTGACTCTCCGGTAGAAACTTTGGGGCACTCTTTGAAGTACTTTGTGTTGGTTGAATAGATGAATTTGAGATTGTGTGATGCATATCGTATAATCATGCCCACAGATACTTGAGGTGACAATGGAGTATCTAGGTGACATTAGGGTTTTGGTTGATTTGTGTCTTAAGGTGTTATTCTAGTATGAACTCTATGATAGATTGAACGGAAAGAATAGCTTCATGTTATTTTACTACGGACTCTTGAATAGATTGAGCAGAAAGAATAACTTTGAGGTGGTTTCATACCGTACCATAATCTCTTCGTTTGTTCTCCGCTATTAGTGGCTTTGGAGTGACTCTTTGTTGCATGTTGAGGGATAGTTATATGATCCAATTATGTTATTATTGTTGAGAGAACTTGCACTAGTGAAAGTATGAGCCCTATGCCTTGTTTCCTACCATTGCAATACTGTTTACGCTCACTTTTATCAGTAGTTACCTTGCTATTTTTATAATTTCAGATTACAAAAACCTATATCTACCATCCTTATTGCACTTGTATCACCATCTCTTCGCCGAACTAGTGCACCTATACAATTTACCATTGTATTGGGTGTGTTGGGGACACAAGAGACTTTTTGTTATTTGGTTGCAGGGTTGTTTGAGAGAGACCATCTTCATCCTACGCCTCCCACGGATTGATAAACCTTAGGTCATCCACTTGAGGGAAATTTTCTACTGTCCTACAAACCTCTGCACTTGGAGGCCCAACAATGTCTACAAGAAGAAGGTTGCGTAGTAGAAATCAATGACCAAGGCACCCCAAGGTAATATTCAAGGACAACCAAGAGCCTAAGCTTGGGGATGCCCCGGATGGCATCCCCTCTTTCGTCTTTGTTCATCGGTAACTTTACTTGGAGCTATATTTTTAATCACCACATGATACTTGTTTTGCTTGGAGCGTCATTTTATTTTATTTTGTTTTGCTTGTTGTTTGAATAAAATATACCAAGATCTGAAATTCTTAAATGTTAGAGAGTCTTGACGTAGTTACATAATTATTTGACTACTCATTGATCTTCACTTATATCTTTTGGAGTAGTTTGTCGTTTGCTCTAGTGCTTCACTTATATCTTTTTAGAGCACGACGGTGGTTTTATTTTGAAGAAATAGATGAACTCTCATGCTTCACTTATATTATTTTGAGAGTCCTTAGAATAGCATGGTAATTTGCTTGGGTTATAAATCTAGTCCTAATATGATGGGCATCCAAGAGGGATATAATAAAAACTTTCATATAAAGTGCATTGAATACTATGAGAAGTTTGATTCTTTATGATTGTTTTGAGATATGAAGATGGTGATATTAGAGTCATGCTAGTGGAGTAATTGTGAATTTGAGAGATACTTGTGTTAAAGTTCGTGATTTCCGTAGCATGCACATATGGTGAACCGTTATGTGATGAAGTCCGAGCATGATTTATTTATTGATTGTCATCCTTTGTGTGGTGGTCGGGATCGCGCGATGGTTAACTCCTACCAACCCTTCCCCTAGGAGCATGCGTGTAGTACTTTGTTTTGATGACTAATTGATTTTTGCAATAAGTATGTGAGTTCTTTATGACTAATGTTGAGTCCATGGATTATACACACTCTCACCCTTCCACCATTGCTAGCCTCTCTTGTACTGCGCAATTTTCACCGATACCATACACCCACCATATACCTTCCTCAAAACAGCCACCATACCTACCTATTATGGCATTTCCATAGCCATTCCGAGATATATTGCCATGCAACTTTTCACCGTTCCGTTTATTATGACATGCTCCATCATTGTCATATTGCTTTGCATAATCATGTAGTTGACATCGTATTTGTGGCAAAGCCACCATTCATAATCATTTCATACATGTCACTCTTGAATCATTGCACATCCCGGTACACCACCGGAGGCATTCACATAGAGTCATATTTTGTTCTAAGTATTGAGTTGTAAGTAAATAAAAGTGTGATGATCTTCATTATTAGAGCATTCTCCCAGTGAGGAAAGGATGATCGAGATTATGATTCCCCCACAAGTCGGGATGAGACTCTGGACGAAAAAAAATAAAAAAAATAAAAAGAGGCCAAAAAAAGGAGAAGGCCCAAAAAAAGAAAAAAATGAGATAAAAAGAGAGAAGGGTGCTACTATCCTTTTACCACACTTGTGCTTCAAAGTAGCACCATGATCTTGATGATAGAGTCTCCTATGTTGTCACTTCCATATACTAGTGGGAATTTTTCATCATAGAACTTGGCTTGTATATTCCAATGATGGGCTTCCTCAAATGCCCTAGGTCTTCATGAGCAAGCAAGTTGGATGCACACCCACTTAGTTTCTTTTTGAGCTTTCATACACTTATAGCTCTAGTGCATCCGTTGCATGGCAATCCCTATTCACTCACATTGATATCTATTGATGGGCATCTCCATAGCCCGTTGATACGCCTAGTTGATGTGAGACTATCTCCCTCTTTTTGTCTTCCCCACAACCACCATTCTATTCCACCTATAGTGCTATGTCCATGGCTCACGCTCATGTATTGTGTGAAAGTTGAAAAAGTTTGAAAATACTAAAGTATGAAACAATTGCTTGGCTGAAACCCGGGTTGTGCATGATTTAAATATTTTGTGTGAATAATAGAGCATAGCCAGACTATATGATTTTGTAGGGATAGCTTTCTTTGGCCATCTTATTTTGAGAAGACATGATTGCTTTGTTAGTATGCTTGAAGTATTATTGTTTTTATGTCAATATTAAACTTTTGTTTTGAATCTTATGGATCTGAATATTCTTGCCACAATAGAAAAGATTACATTGATAAATATGTTACGTAGCATTCCACATCAAATATTCCGTTTTTATCATTTACCTACTCGAGGACGAGCAGGAATTAAGCTTGGGGATGCTTGATGCGTCTCCAATGTATCTATAATTTTTGATTGTTTCATGCTATTATATTATCCATCTTGGATGTTTTATATTCTTTTATATGATTTTTGGGACTAACCTATTAACCTAGAGCCCAGTGCCAGTTTCTGTTTTTTCCTTGTTTTTGAGTTTTATAGAAAAGGAATACCAAATGGAGTCCAATTGGAGTGCCAATTTTTGATGATTTTTATGGACCAAAAGAAGCCCCCGAAGTAAAAGAGTTGCGCCAGAAGAGTCCCGAGCCATCCACGAGGGTGGAGGGCGCGCCTTACCCCCTGGGCGTGCCCCCTATCTCGTGGATGACTCGGAGACACCGCTTACGTGAGACCGATGCCAAAAATTCCTATAAATATAGAAACCCACGAAAAGAACCTAGATCGGCAGTTCCGCCGCCGCAAGCCTCTGTAGCCACCAAAAACCAATTGGGACTCTTTTCTGGCACCCTGCAGGAGGGGGGATCCATCACTGATGTCCATCTTCATCATCCCGGTGCTCTCCATGACGAGGAGGGAGTAGTTCACCCTCGGGGTTGAGGGTATGTACCAGTAGCTATTTGTTTGATCTCTCTCTCTCTCGTGTTCTTGATATGGCACGATCTTGATGTATCGCGAGCTTTGCTATTATAGTTGGATCTTATGATGTTTCTCCCCCTCTACTCTCTTGTAATGGATTGAGTTTTCCCTTTGAAGTTATCTTATTGGATTGAGTCTTTTGCGATTTGAGAACACTTGATGTATGTCTTGCATGTGCTTATCTGTGGTGACAATGGGATATTCATGTGATCTACTTGATGTATGTTTTGGTGATCAACTTGCGGGTTTAGTGACCTTGTGAACTTATGCATAGGGGTTGGTACACGTTTTCGTCTTGACTCTCCGGTAGAAACTTTGGGGGAACTCTTTGAAGTTCTTTGTGTTGGTTGAATAGATGAATCTGAGATTGTGTGATGCATATCATATAATCATACCCACGGATACTTGTGGTGACATTGGAGTATCTAGGTGATATCAGGGTTTTGGTTGATTTGTGTCTTAAGGTGTTATTTTACTACGAACTCTGGGGTTGTTTGTGACACTTATAGGAATAGCCCAACGGATTGATCGGAAAAAATAACTTTGAGGTGGTTTCATACCCTACAATAATCTCTTCATTTGTTCTCTGCTGTTAGTGACTTTGGAATGACTGTTTGTTGCATGTCGAGGGATTGTTATATGATCCAATTATGTTATTATTCTTGAGAGAACTTGCACTACTAAAAGTATGAACCCTAGGCCTTGTTCCGAAGCATTGCAATACCATTTGTGCTCACTTTTATCATTAGTTACCTTGCTGTTTGTATAATTTCAGATTACAAAAACAGATATCCAGCATCCATATTGCACTTGTATCACCATCTCTTCGCCTAACTAGTGCACCTATACAATTTACCATTGTATTGGGTGTGTTGGGGACACAAGAGACTCTTTGTAATTTGGTTGTAGGGTTTTTTGAGAGAGACCATCTTCATCCTATGCCTCCCACGGATTGATAAACCTTAGGTCATCCACTTGAGGGAAATTTGCTACTGTCCTACAAACCTCTGCACTTGGAGGCCCAAAAACGTCTACAAGGAGAAGGCTGCGTAGTAGACATCACTCTAGCATGCAAAAGTTGATCTTTGGTCTCATCATGGCCTCAAGGAAACTGCGCCAGTACTTCCAAGCCCATGACATCACGGTTGTTACTCGTTTCCCGTCACAACAGATACTCCAAAACCCAGAGGCTACCGACAGAATAGTGGAGTGGGCTTTGGAGCTATCCAGCTTTGGTTTGAAGTTTGAGAGCACATCAACTGTCCAGAGTAGGGCGTTGGTAGAGTTTATTGCAGAATGGACGCCAGCCCCTGATGAGGAAGTGACAGAGACAGTTATCCCCGGCAAGGAACCCCCCCCCCCCCAAGAATGGATTATGTATTTTGACGGTGCTTTTTCCCTCCAAGGTGCAGGTGCTGGCGTGCTTCTTGTCGCCCCCTTTGTGGAGCACTTGAAATACATCGTTTAGATGCATTTTGCCCGGGAAGAAGCAACCAATAATACAATAGAGTATGAAGGGCTCCTTGCCGGGCTCAGAATTACAGCAGAATTGGGAATTAAGAAACTAATCATTCAAGGAGATTCATAGCTGGTGGTGAGGCAAGTTAACAAGGATTCTCAAAGTCCATTGATGGAGGCATACGTCAAGGATGTGAGAAGATTGGAGGAGCACTTTGAGGATTACAAACAGAGCACGTACCCCATGCGGAAAATAGCATAGCTGATCATCTGTCAAAGTGTGTTGCGCAGAAGTTTCCTGTGGAACCAGGGACTTTTGTTCTCCATCTTAGTCAGCCCTCCGTATCCCCAGCAACAATGTCCCGGAAGAGGAGGAAGTTGGACGCCGAAAAGCCTTTGCCGGTAGAGCCAACCGCTCATGATAGAGACCCTGCCGGAAACAACTCCTCGCAGCCTAACGGACCACCCCCTCCAGCCGGGTCCATGGACCCCGCATACGAGGCTGGTGCTCCAGCGGTAGAGGAGGTTCCGCTAGTCCTTGTTGCCGAGCCCCAGGCTTCAACTTGGGCAAGGCACATTGTCCGCTTCCTCCAAACCCGAGAGCTTCCCGGCGATCAAGAGAAGCTGAAAAGTAACCCAAAGGGCCACTATGTATCAGTTTGTTGATGACACTCTGTACAAAAGGAGGCCCAATGGTGTGAAATTGAAGTGTGTCTGCCGGGAAGAAGGAAAGGAACCGCTGGCTGGGATACACAAAGGAATGTGCGGCTCCCACATTGGATCAAGGGCATTAGTTGGGAAAGCATTCCGGCAAGGATTCTACTGGCCCACAGCCCTCCAAGATGCGGTTGAGCTAGTCACTAAGTGTGAAGCCTGTCAGTTCCATTCCAAGAAAACCCACCTGCCTGCCCAAGCGCTTCAGAAAATCCCTCTATCATGGCCATTTTCGGTCTGGGGGCTCGATATCCTTGGCCCCTTCCCCCGAGCAATCGGGGGCTTTGAATTCTTGTTCGTTGCCGACGACAAGTTTACAAAGTGTCCGAAAGTGACTATCATGAGAAAGGTGACTGCTCAGTCAGCTATCAAGCTCTTGAAAGATCTGGTGTGTCGTTTTGTAGTTCTGGCAAGGATCATCACCGACAACGGCACCCAGTTCACGAGCCGCGCCATCATGCAATATGTTCATTCCCTTGGATGCAAGATCTCATTCGCCTCTGTGGCACACCCCCGGAGCAATGGACAAGCTAAAAGGGTGAACACTGAAGTGCTATGCAGACTCAAGACAAGAACCTTTGATACGATGCAGAAGAACGACCGGCGGTGGATCGAGGAGCTACCGGTGGTTCTCTGGTCCCTCAGAACGACACCAAACCGAGCTACCGGGCATACTCCCTTCTCCATGGTCTACGAGGCAGAAGCAGTTATCCCCATGGAACTCATTTACAGGTCGCCTTGAGTACTTGCTTACAATTAAATCGTACAAGATCAGAACCGACGTGATGATGCTGTGCTACTCGAGGAGAATCGTCTCTAGGCTGCTACGCGTGCTGCACGCTAATAGCAAGACCGCGTCGCTATCATAGCTGCAGGGTTCATGCCCGGTGTTTTGAGGAAGGTGACCTTGTACTTAAGCGTGTTCAGTCCGCCAAGGGTACACACAAGTTGTCACCGAAGTGGGAAGGCCCTTACCGGGTAGTACGAGTCACCAGACTCGGAGCGGTCCGTCTAGAGACCGGAGATGGCACTATGTTGCAAAACACATGGAATATGAGCATCTCCGCAAGTTCTACCCGTAAGGCGCGAGGCTGCCGGGCCCTGCCCGGCAGCCACCCATTTGTACAGGCCTTGTCTCTGTTGCATGTAACCCCTTGTACAAAGCCGGGGCGATGACCCCGTGCAAGAGAAAATAAAGAAGCACTGTAGGGGGGCCCCCAACCTAGATTGCATGCATGCATGAGCATTCCGGATCACTGCATAAGCATTTTCATGAGCATCTTCATATGCATATAGATAGGATCGCATCTTGCATTCATTCTCATCTGCATGAAGCTGCAGGTTCTTACCATGGACTTGACTTCAACAATGGGTGAGAAGATTGCCCGGCACTGTGATCCCGGCAAGCCAAACAGATAAGTTCTACCTCTTGTCCATTCGTGTTCTGTAAGCTATAACTTATGCATTAGAAAACCTGGCTGCTCCTTCTAGACTTAGGTGCTCCCATTCCTGACCCAAACGTTGCTTCGGTCAAGGTGGTCGGAGTTGCCTTTGATAAAAGGAAGTTCGCGGGGGGCTGGCCCCTCTGTTTATAAATCGGGAGATGAGGTTCTCCGGTAGACAAAAAGGGGGCCGGCAGGATAGCCCGCCGGGACAAACTCGTTTATTTACACCAAAGAGGCGTCTCACCTCTGCATGGACATATACATGCACGGTTTCCCGGCAAGGTTCATCTTTTGCATTAACATGCTGATACAAGTACAAGCATTACAAAACACAAACATGGACATGAGATATTACATTATATGAATTAAAATTTGGTAAGTGCCTACAGGATTAAGATTGAAAAGAGATAAGTGCCCCGTAATCCCCTTTCTTGTCCATCTCCTCCCAGGCACGGCAGGTGAAGGCTAGAAGGACAAAGGGGGAGCACCGGGGAACACATTAATGGAGAGCATGGCGGAGGCTACCCGTCAACCACCGCCACTAGGGCTAGCAGGGCTAATAGAGCTGCAGCCCGAGAGGAAGCCTGCCGAGGCCTAGCTGGGAGACTGCTGGAGGAGCCCGGAAGCACCATCCCGAGCTCTACATCCAACTCTCCGACAAATTGTGTTGCCGGGGAGGAGATGCGGATGCAGATGATGGTGCTGCCGCCTGATCAAGATGGTGCGGGCGGCGATCAGTCAGAGTCGAAGTCATCGTCCTCCCGCCCGCTGGCGTCGTCATCACCGTCACAGTCCTCCTCGTCGCTGCCGCTCGAGGAGGAGCTTTCGTCGTTGGTAGAGCTCTCCGCGCAACACCCTAAGTGAATTCCCGAGCCCCCGAAGACCTTGACGGAGAGCAGGCCACTCTCCATTAATTTGAACTAGAGAACGTGCCCCTCCGACAAGCTATGGGCACGGGCGAAGGTCTTCCAACCACGGCGGAGGTACATAACATGAGCAGGGAAGTCGACATCGACCCACATGCCGCCGTTCCCGTGGCCCCTCAGGTGCAACCTCAAAGCATGCGGCGGATCGAGCTCCATTTCCCTGGCGAATGGGGTAGGAAGACGAAGATGACCGCATAGAGGCTTGTACAACCTGACGAAGAATTCTCGGGGCTAATCTCCAGCATGGCCTTCCATTGGGGGAGGAGCCGCCGATGGAGGTGCAACTGGAGTGCTGCCCCGTCCTCCTCTTCCTTGAGCGCCACGATGACCTCGACCTCGCCCCTCCCTCCTCCTCTCATGGCGGGCTCCGCCGCTGCGAGCTCCAGAGGAGGAGGGATGCGCTGTTGAGTAGAAGCCCTTGTCGCCGCCACTGGAGTACCAGCACGTCCTCACCCCCTCACCATGACAAGCGGAGGAAGACTATGAGGAAAGAAGGAGGAAGAGGTGAGTATGGAAGAACACCATCACTGCCCCGCTTTATAGAAGAGCGAGGCCAGGGGATGGCCCCTCACCCCTAAGGCGGCCACCCCGCTTGTCCAATGCGGCCTCCCCTCCCCATTCAGAGACATAGGGAATCAGGACTGACCCACTGCTCCAACCAGCGAGGCCTGATTTCCTACTGCGGCACTAACGCCCGTGCCTTTCGCATCCACCACCTACCCTTCCTGAGGCATGAAGGACACATGGAGGATGAGCTAGAAGCACGAAGGCAAGTGGTTTGGTGTTTCTACCCCGTGATCATGGGGCGCAGGCGCCATGCAGGCCATGTTCCGAGCTTTTTTGTAATGTCGCGCACGACGCACGGGGAAACCAGAAACTGGCCCGAAATCAACACTACTGAAGAAGCAAAGAAGATCTCAAGAGACCAGCCTCTTCAGCAGCGCTGCCTGTGCACTTGTTAGGCCCTATCCCGACAACACTCGGCAACGCGTTCGGGGCAGGCCCAGGGGCTTCTATCGGTGCAACAGACCCGGGGCCTGTTGCCCTGACTGTGCACAGGCACAAGATCAAGATTGAAGCATCAGAACAAGGTGAACAAGAGACCAAGAGATTCAAAGCATCAACAAGCAGATCGGAAGGATCCAAGGCCAAGTCAAAGGAGCCATATATTATCGAGAGAGAAGCCTCCCTTGCCGGGTAGGAGAGCTCGGCAAGGGGCAAGGCCACCCCCAGAAGAAGGTGACCAATGCGTCCCCAACAGAGCCTGCCGGGACTCACGGAGACCAGATTACCTCACCAACTACTCCACCACGACCTGCCTCGTCGATCAGTGCGATGTCAAGCCATGGAGTGATTAAGTGGCAACCATTCGCCACATGGCGGCCACTTCCTACCAAGGAAACCCATAGATGACACCCATCCTATGACGTGTCGAGCAAGCAGGCATGGAGCTGGAGAGATAGCCCGCCAAGCCTTGCCGGGAAACCAACAACATGACACTAAGCAGTGAATTAAATGCGCACTGTTAGCCTATAAAGTTAGGTATGATAGCACTATTTGCTATCATATCAGTGTCTAATGACTAAATGACCACTGTGGTGACCCCCTGATCTATAAAAGGAGGCCCATGGCAACCAATCAAAGGGTTGGAAAGTTAGACCACCGACACCCCCGTACGCATGTAGTCGCTTCCACCCCGAGGCAACCCCTGCCAGGCAAGTGTACTGCACACCACCACCACTTTTCCATCATAAATACACCAAAGCAAGAGTAGGGTTTTACACCTAACGGCGGACCGAACCTGGGTAAAATTGCCCATGTGATCTCTCCCGTGCTGCCCACATTGGTCTGCTCTTTGTGCAACGCGACTCCCCCCTGCCGAACCAGCAAGGGGCCGTCCTGGTCCCATAGGTGGCCGTGGTTTCCTGCGACAAGGAGGTTCATGTCACACAAGATGATGGGCAAGTCACACAGGAAGAGGTCCATGTCACACAAGATGATGGCAAGTCACACAGGAGGATGTCAATGCCACACAAAATGATTTCCTAGTGCACCAACAAGAGGATGAATATGATACACCAGTTGTCTTTCGGGTAATTTCTAATCTTTTGTCCATTTATTTTAGGTTTTATTTAATCAATGAAAATGTAGTGAAGGTAGCATGTGATGATTGGCTGTGCACAGGTGCATGACTTTGGATGTACAATGCTTCATAGGATGCAAAAGTCTAGACCTATACCTAGAGAAGAAACTGAAGGCACTCTGCCAGATTCATCAATCATGTTACAGGCATCCAGTTCTCAAGCTTCAGCACATACAACAACAGCTACAAATGGTGGCAACCTGACCATGAAGTTGCTGAAGATGGAAAGAGATAAAGGAAGGCAGATGGCTGCCAGAAGAGATGAAGCACTGGAGGCCATGAATGGATGGCAGAGAGGAGAGTAGAGGAGGCTAAAGCAAAAAGGCAGGAAATTGCTATCAGGAAAGAAGAGAAGGCAGCCAGAAGAAGAAGAGCAACAAAAGAGAAGAAGGTTGAGGAAACAACAGCAAAGCAGGAAGATACAAAAGCAAGAAAAGCTGGGATACGTCCATTTTGCATCATGTTTTCCTAATGTTATTGATAATGCTTTTATGTACAATAATGCTTTTTGGAGTAATTCTAATGCCTTTTGTCTCATAATATGCAAGGTTCACACAAAGAGGGAGAATTTCGACAGCTAGAAATCTGGACCTGAAAATGCTACGTCAGGCTACCTATTCTGCACAACTCCAAATGAGCTAAAACTTCACGAGGAATTTTATGGAATATATAAGAATTACTGGAGCAAATAACTAGCAGAGGGGGCCCACCAGGTGGGCACAACCAACCTGGGCGCGCCAGGGAGCCCAGGCGTGCCCTGGTGGGTTGTGCCCTCCTCGGCCCACCCCAGATGCCCTCTTCTGGTATATAAGTCATTTTGACCTAGAAAAAAAAATAAGGAGAGGACTTTCGGGATGAAGCGCCACTATCTTGAGGCGGAACTTGGGTAGGAGCACTTTTGCCCTCCTGTGGAGCAATTCCGTCGGGGGAACTTCCCTCCCGGAGGGGAAAATCATCGTCAACATCATCACTAACAACTCTCCCATCTTTGGGGAGGGAAATCTCCATCAACATCTTCAATGACACCATCTCCTCTCAAACCCTAGTTCATCTCTTGAGTTCAATATTTGTACCGGAACTATAGATTGGTGCTTGTGGGTGACTAGTAGTGTTGATTACATCTTGTAGTTGATTACTATATGGTTTATTTGGTGGAAGATTATATGTTCAGATCCATTATGCTATTTAATACCCCTCTGATCTTGAGCATGATTATCATTTGTGAGTAGTTACTTTTGTTCTTGAGGTGACGGCAGAAATGTTGTTGCAAGTATACATGTGAACTTGACATGTGTTGGATATTATGATGGTATGTACGTTGTGATTCCCTTAGTGGTGTCATGTGAATGTCGACTACATGACACTTCACCATGGGCCTAAAGGAATGCATTGTGGAGTAGTTATTAGATGATGGGTTGCGAGAGTGATAGAAGCTTAAACCCTAGTTTATGCGCTATTCCGTAAGGGGCTGATTTGGATCCAAAAGTTTAATGTTATGGTTAGATTTATTCTTAATACTTTTCTCATAGTTGCGGATGCTTGCGAGGGGTTTAAAGATAAGTGGGAGGTTTTTCAAGTAAGAATAGCACCTAAGCTCCGTTCCACCCACATATCAACTTATCAAAGTAGCGAACACAAATCAAACCAACATGATGAAAGTGATTAGATGAAATTCCTGTGTACCCTCAAGAACGCTTTGCTTATCATAAGAGACCGTTTTGGCCTGTCTTGTTCCTCAAAAGGATTGGGCTACCTAGATGCGCTTTTGTTACCATTACCATTACTTGCTTGTTACAAATTATCTTTCTATCAAACTACCCGTTACTTATAATTTTAGTGCTTGCAGACATTACCTTGCTGAAAACTGCTTGTCATTTCCTTCTGCTCCTTGTTGGGTTCGACACTCTAACATATCGAAAGGACCACGATTGATCCCCTATACTTGTGGGTCATCAAGGCTCTTTTCTGGCACCGTTGCCAGGGAGTGAAGCGCTCTTGGTAAGTGGAAATCAGTAAGGAAAAAGTTATTACTACGTGCTGAAATTTGTTGTCACTTGTTACTATGGAAAACAATCCTTTGAGGGGTTTGTTCGGGCTATCTTCACCTCGACCGGAACCACAATTAGTTACCCCTCAAACTACTGTACCTACAGAAATTATTGGTTATGAAATTCCTTCTGGTATGATAGAACAACTACTAGCTAATCCTTATGCAGGAGACGGAACCGAACATCCGGTTATGCACTTGATATATGTGGATGAAATTTGTGGATTATTTAAGCTTGCAGGTTTACCCAGAGATGAAGCTAAGAAGAAGGTTTTCCCTATATCTTTGAAGGGAAAAGCATTGGCATGGTATAGGCTATGCGATGATATTGTATCGTGGATCTTGGAATTGATTGAAATTGGAATTTCACCAAAAAAATTATCATATGCATCTAGTTCATCATGATCGGAATTATATATATAACTTTTGGCCTCATGAAGGATAAAGTATTGCTCTAGCTTGGGGGAGGCTTAAGTCAATGTTATATTCATGCATCAATCATGAGCTCTCAAGAGAAATTATTATTCAGAATTTTTATGCTCGGCTTTCTCATGATGATCGATCCATGCTCGATACTCCTTGTACTAGTTCCTTTATGAAGAAGACTATTGACTTTCGATGGGTTCTTTTAGAAAGAATTAAACACAACTCTGAAGATTGGGAACTCGAAGAAGGTAAAGTGTCTTGTATTAAGCTCAAGTATGATTGTGTTAAATCTTTTAGGAATACCGATGCTTTTCAAAAGTTTAGCTAAATATTGACTTGACTCTGAGATAGTAGCCCCCTTTTGTGAATCATTTGCTACTCATGTTGATCTCCCTAAGGAGAAGTGGTTTAAATATCACCCACCTATCAAATAAGAAATTAAAGAACTGGTAAGAGCTAAAGATGAAACTATTATTTATAATGCTGATCCAGTTGTTCCTACTGCTTATATTGACAAAACACCTTTCCCTGTTAGGATAAAGGAACATGCTAAAGTTTCAACTGTGGTCAACAAAAGTTATATTATAACTTCCAAACACGCTGAACAAATCAAAGTTGAACCTAGTGTTACTATGGTTAAAGATCTCCTGGTTGAAAATATTGATGGGCGTGTTATTTACTTCTGTGCTGAAGCTGCTAGAATTGCCAAACCAAATGAAAAAGATAAGCATAGACCCGTTGTTGGCATGCTTGTTGTCTCAGTTAAAATAGGAGATCACTCTTATCATGGTTTATGCGACATAGGTGCTATTCCTTTTACCTTATATCAAGAAATTATGAATGATATAGCAACTGTTGAAATAGAAGACATAGATGTCACTATTAAACTTGCTAATAAAGACACCATCACACCACTTGGGATTGTTAGAGATGTTGAAGTCTTGTGTGGGAAAATAAAATACCCTACTGATTTTCTTGTTCTTGGTTGTAAGTGCATCTAGTGCCCCTTAGTGATTTTGGTGTATTGAAGACTTATAGGTTAAGGACTGATGCGTTTGTGAGTGTACACAAGTCTATAAGTCTATGAGGAGTTTGATATTTACAGAGAAAGTCGACCCCTAAAAATGAAGTTCTTCAACTGAAGACTTTGGATCTCTGAAGACTTTCTGAAGACTTTGAAAGTGAATAAATTGGTGTGACCTTGGAGACTAGGCAATCATTCGAGGAACATGAAGCGTGAAGAATTTTGTTTTCGTAGTTTCATTTTCTCTTTCTTGAGTCATAGGAAACACCGTACTGTTAAAGGGGGTCGAGGTAATACTAAGGAAAAATTTCCATGTGATGCTCAACTCAAAATCCTACACCTACCAATCCCTTCGAGTGAAGCAATTGGAAATCTCATACAGTTCACTCATATTCTTCAGTGACAGAGACAAAGTTCTTCTGGTCTCTGAGGAATTTTTTCTGACTGAGGAGTTAGGAATTCACCAGTGTGAATTGCCTACACAGTGAGGAACATGATAGCCCTGAGGATTTTGATAGTCAAAAATTTCCAGAACCCAACACCTACAAACCCAAAGTGATTGAGCATCACTGAACAGATTGATCCTGCGTGGATCCGATGCTTGTTTCCTTTGAAGACTGTGCTTCTTCCAGACGGTTAGGCGTCAAGGTCTAGAGCATCCAAGAGGAATTGTGGATCGCCGAGTGACCGAGTTTGTGAAGGTTCGGAAGTCACCTGAAGACTTACCACGAGTGATTGGGCGAGGTCTGTGTGACCTTAGCTCAAGGAGAATATGGTGAGGACTATGTGTCCGGGACTGGGTGTCCTCGAGTTTAAATATTCAGCTGCTCCAACCAGATGTACAACTGAGACAACAGTTGGAACTGGTCTACCAAATCATTGTCTTCACCAAGCTTACTGGTTCTATTTCCTCAACTCTTTCATTTCTTCTTGTCTGTTGTTGTGTGCCTGTTCATATCTGTTTGAAGACTTTGACTGAAGACTTTCTCAATTTCCTCAGTTCAATTTCTTCAGTCTGTCCGTCTTCTTTCTTGTGTTATCATGTGTTTACGCTTTCTGTACTCTGTGCTTGTCTTCATCTCGCCATGATGACTATGCTTGTATTCTGTTATGTTTACTTCTGAGTAGTTATTCCGCTGCTAGTAGTTCTTCATTTAGGAATTTCCTCACCAGCAAATTCCTCTGTGAAAAATTCATAAAAATCGCCTATTCACCCCGCTAGTCGATATAACGCACTTTCAATTGGTACCAGAGCAAGGTACTCCCTTGTTCTGTGTGATTTTGGTTTAACCGTCTGGAGTTTTAGTTATGTCGGCCGCAGGTATGATCAAGGTCTCTGTTGGGTGTCCTACCTTCGATGGAACGGCTACCCCTACTGGAAGAACAAGATGCGAATGCATCTTGAGGCAATTGACAACGATCTCTGGTATGTTGTGGAAAATGGTGTTCCCTCAGTCACACCTTCTCTGAACGCTACTGATGTGAAGAGATTCAAGCACTCGATTCTCAAGCGAAGAATATCATATGTGGTCATCTGAGCAAAGGACAGTATGGAAGAGTGAGTGCCTTGGAAACTGCCAAGCTTATCTAGGATAGGCTGTCCAAAGTACATGAAGGAGTCTCAACTCAACGTGACTCTCGTGTTGACGTTCTTCGCAATCTCTTCAACCGCTTCAAAAGACTCGACAATGAAAATGTTCAGCAAACCTTCGATCGCCTCAGTGACATCTCAAATGAGCTTCAAGCGCTTGGCACCACTGACATCACCGACCATGAGGTGGTGAAGAAATTGCTGAGATCGCTAGATTCTTCATTTGATACTCTGGCACTGATGATTCAAGAGCGTGCTGACTACAAGTCACTTGATCCCGCTGATATCCTCGAGAGGCTAAATACTCATGAGTTCCAGCTTGCTGAGAAGAGAGATCTCTATGATTCGAGCTATGGCAGATCACGTGCTTTGAAGGCCAAGGCAGTCTCTGAGTCTGAAGATCAAGACTCTGCTAGCAGTCTTGGTGATCCTGAAGAACTGAGCCAGGAACTTGCACTGCTCGTGAAGAAATTTCAAAAGTTCTCTAGACGTGGTCGCTTTGGAAAACCTTCAAGGAGCAATGATTCCTCATCCAGTGACTACAAGAAGAGGCTGTGTCACAAATGCAAGAAACCTGGTCACTATATCCAAGATTGTCCTCAGTGGGATAAGGAATCAAAGAAGAAGAAATACAAGGACTACAGTTCTGATGACGCGAAGAAGACGAAGAAATCCTCAAAGTCTTCATCATCAAAATCCTCGAGGTCTTCATCTCACAAGAAGAGCAGCACCAAGAAGGCTCCGGCATTCATTGGCAAGGAAATGGACTCTGAGGCTGAATCTGAGGAACATGAGGACGAGGAGGCATCTAAGGAGTGTGACTCTGGTGTGGCGAGCCTAGCTCTCGCTACTGCATTCGTCAGCAAGTCTATATTCAACTCTGAAGAAAATGACTCCACCAACAAGGCTGATGAAGGCAATGATGACTACGCTCCCACCTATTGCTTCATGGCAAAAGGTGCCAAGGTAACTAAATACGCCTCCTCTGACTCTAGTGAGGATGAATCTGATGAGAATCTCAAACCCAGCTACTCTAAACTTGCTAAAATTGCTGTGAAACAACAAAAGGCCTTTGAAAAGGTTCAAAACATGCTAGACAAAAGTGATGATATGTTGGGTGAAGAAATGGATCACACCAAAACCTTGACTTAAAATCTTCAGAGTCTTCAGTCCAGGTTTGACAATCTTCAAGGTCATCATAACACTCTCTTATCAGATCACAAGAATCTTTCTTATGAATTCCTTCAAAGAAAGCAAGATCTTGAAAAGCTAAGAGTGGATTATGAAGATCTTCAGAAGGAGCGCGATTCATTACTTGCTCAACAAATCAGCGCTACCCAAGAAGAATTTGTTCCTCCATGTCTGAAGTGCATTGAACGTGAAACTGCTAATTCTTCACCTGAATGTTCAAATGCTTCTAATGCTACAAATTCTTCATATGTCTCTGCTGTCACTAATTCCTCATCTGAGGACAATGCAAGTATCACTGATGATGCAGGGCTAAAGGAATTGTACATGACAGGCATGTACAAAAGCCTCAAAGGGCATCAGACTCTTTGTGATGTGCTCAAAAAGCAGATCCTCAACAGAAACCCTAGGAAAGAGGGTATTGCGTTTGAGAGGAAACTCAATGCTGATGGAACATATTGGAAGCCTGCGCAGTACCCCAAAACCTCATGGGTTGCTGCAAAGGGACTCTAGTTGATCCATCCAACTTATCTGGCTTTACATGTGAATCTCCTCATTCTTCGATGAGTCATTTGACTCTAACTATAAACTATTCAAAAATCAGAATGGTGAAGTATTTGCTCGATATGTTGGGACTAACTGCAGGAACGGTTCTCCTATGAAGAAAATCTGGGTTCCCAAAAGTTGCCTTGAAAGTCTTCAAGTGAATGTCCTCATGACACCACCTGTGAAGAAAAGGAACTCCAGATCAAATTCTTCATATGGATCCAAGTCCTCACGTGGATCAAATTCCTCAAAAGGATCAAAGTCCTCATATGATCATCATCGTACTAACCCTTCTGTTTCGCAGGGTAGAGCTAAGGGCTATGAATATGTGCATTATTCTTCAAATCATTATGTTCATAAGTCCTCGAAGAATTTCTCTGCTTATTCATATGCTTACCCTAACCCCTCTTATGTGAAACAAAGTGGACTGGCGTCCATGCCACCTTTCTCATATAGTGCTCGCAGAGTGATGAATTCTTTGCCACCCCTCTAGATGTGGGTGGTGAAGAAAAAGAACTAATCTCTTATGCAGGGTCAGGTCTCCAGTCGTGCTCAAAACGACTGAAGAATTTGCTGGAGACCTGAACAGTGCCTGATAGGACGTAGGCTAATCATGATGAAATGAACCTTCATTTCTCATGTCCTCATACTGATTATCTGTACTAATTGCTTGATGAAATTGACCTGATGATACTGATGTCATATTCTTCACTGATGAAGTATATGAGTTTGTAAGCTGCACTAATTCATCTGCAGGATGATCAACCCAAAGCAAATGAGTGGGTCCTCGATAGTGGATGTACAAATCACATGACTGGTGACAAGAATCTATTGATGGATGCTCCCTTATCACTATCACATTTGAAGCATATCATCTTCGCTGACAAAGGCAAAAGTCAGGTATTGGGTCTAGGTAAGGTTGCGATCTCTAAGGACATACACATGGACAAAGTCATGCTTGTCGAGTCCTTAGGATATAACCTCATGTCTGTCTCAATGCTTTGTGATCTTGATATGGTTGTTTTCTTTGGCAAGTATCGTTGTGTTGTGATCTTGGAAGCTGACAATTCCAAAGTCTTCGAAGGCTTTAGGAGGGGAGACTTGTACATTGTCGATTTCTCTACATAACCACAGCCTGCCGTGTGCTTACTTGCAAAAGCTTCAGAAGGCTGGTTATGGAATCGACGACTTGGTCATGCTGGCATGAGGAATCTGCACACGCTCGCGAAGAAGAAGCATGGCATTGGCATTGAGAATGTCAAATTCCTCAAGGATCACCTATGCGGAGCGTGTGAAGCTGGGAAGATGACAAAGGCCAAGCATTCAGCGAAGACTATCATGACTACCACTCGACCATTTGAATTGCTTCACATGGATCTCTTCGGTCCTAATCATTATTCTGCTGTGACAAATGATGCATCTCTATATGGCTTTGTTATTGTTGATGATTATTCTCGTTACACATGGGTACACATTGTCACTTACAAACATGAAGTGCAGGAAGTCTTCAAACGATTTTCCTCGAGGGCTTCAACCAACTTCGGTGTGAAGATCAAGCACATCGGGAGTGACAATGGAACTGAGTTCAAGAATTCCGGTCTTGATGACTATCTTGATGAACTTGGTATTACTCATGAGTTATCTGCTCCTTATACTCCTCAACAGAATGGCGTCATGGAGCACAAGAACAGAACTCTTGTTGAGATGGCTTGCACTATGCTTGATGAATACAAGACGCCTCGTCGTTTCTGGAGTGAGGCAATTGATACTGCTTGCCACATCATCAACAGAGTATATCTTCACAAATTCTTCAAGAAGATTGCCTATGAACTCCTCACTGACAAGAAACCCAATGTAAGTTACTTCAAAGTCTTCGGTGCTAAATGTTGGATTAGAGATCCTCATCACAATTCTAAGTTTGCACCGAAAGCACATGAGGGTTTCCTGCTTGGTTACAGAAAGGACTCGCACACCTACAAAGTCTTCAATAAGGTTCTTCACAAGGTTGTTGAAACTGTGGATGTGCGGTTCGATGAAACTAATGGCTCGCAAAGAGATCACCTAACTTCTGTGATAGATGAACCAGCACCTGAGGATTCTATCAAGTTCAAAGCCACTGAGGATGTCATTCCTACTAAAGAATCTACTGAAGAATTCATTCCAGAACGTGATAAACGTCGAGCTGGCGCACCTGGAGAAAATGGTGCTGATGAAAATGCTCCTGAAGAAAATGCGGATCAAATTCCTCGAAGACAACCCGCTCATCTTCGTATTGCAAATGAAGTGCAAATCGAGAAGATCATCGATGACATTGAAGCACCAGGTCCTCTCACACACTCAAAAGCTTCACATTTATCTAACTTTTGTGGCACTTTGCGTTTGTCTCTATCATAGAGCCCACTAAGGTAGATGAAGCATTTCTGGAGCCTGAGTGGATTCAAGCTATGCAAGAAGAATTACATCAGTTCAAGCTCAACAACGTCTGGGAACTAGTCAAACATCCAGATCCTCGCAAGCACAACATTATTGGCACAAAGTGGATCTACCGCAACAAGCAAGATGAAAATGGCCTTGTGGTGAGGAATAAGGCACGTCTTGTAGCTCAAGGCTACACACAGGATGAAGGAATTTACTTTGATGAAACTTTTGTGCCTGTTGCTAGACTTGAGGCTATTCGCATATTACTTGCCTATGCTAACCATCATGATATTATCTTACAACAAATGGATGTGAAAAGTGCATTCCTCAATGGTAAGCTTGAGGAAGAAGTATATGTTGCTCAACCCCCAGGTTTTGAAGACCCAAAGAATCCCGACAAAGTCTTCAAGCTCAACAAGGCCCTGTATGGCCTCAAGCAAGCCCCTCGAGCGTGGTATGATACCTTGAAGGAATTCTTCATGAAGAAAGGCTTCAAACCCGGTTCACTCGACCCAACTCTTTTCACTAAGTCTTATGATGGTGAATTGTTTGTGTGCCAAATATATGTTGACGAAATCATTTTCGGCTGTACTGACCAACGATATAGTGATGAATTTGCCTATATGATGAGTGAAGAATATCAAATGTCTATGATGGGAGAGTTGAAATTCTTTTTAGGTCTTCAAATTTGTCAACAGTGCAATGGAATATTCATATCTCAGGAGAAATACCTCAAGGACGTATTGAGGAAATTCGGCATGCAAGATTGCAAAGGGGTCAAAATTCCAATGCTCACAAATGGCCATCTATGCACTGATGAAAATGGTAAAGACTTCAATCAAAAGGTATACCACTCCATGATTGGCTCTTTATTGTACCTATTGTTGGGGAACGTAGCAGAAATTCAAAATTTTCCTACGTGTCACCAAGATCTATCTATGGAGAAACCAGCAACGAGGGGAAGGAGAGTGCATCTACATACCCTTGTAGATCGCTAAGAGGAAGCGTTCAAGAGAACGGGGTTGAAGGAGTCGTACTCATCGTGATTCAAATCACCGGAGATCCTAGTGCCGAACGGACGGCACCTCCGCGTTCAACACACGTACAGCCCGGTGACGTCTCCCACGCCTTGATCCAGCAAGGAGAGAGGGAGAGGTTGAGGAAGACTCCATCCAACAGCAGCACAACGGCGTGGTGGTGATGGAGGAGCGTGGTAGTCCTGCAGGGCTTCGCCAAGCACCGCGAGATATGAGGAGAAGGGAGAGAGGTAGGGCTGCACCAAGAGGAGAAGTTCTCATGTGTTGGCAGCCCCAAAACCTCAAGTATATATAGGGGGAAGGGGGGCTGCGCCCCCTTTAGGGTTTCCCACCCCAAGGGGTGCGGCCAAGGGGGGGAGGAGTGCCTCCCAAGTCAAGTGGAGGCCCTCCCCCTTAGGGTTTCCCCTTCCCATGCGCATGGGCCTTGGGGGGCTGGTGCCCCTGGCCCATTAAGGCTAGAGTGCCCCCCTAAAGCCCATGCTACTGTATTGGACGTGGTGGAACAATTTCTGGACTTCCGGACCCCTCCGGAATCCTCCGGAACCTTCTGGAAGCTTCCCGGTACAATACCGAAAAAACCCGAACTTTTTCCGGAACCCGAACAACAACTTTCCATATATAAATCTTTACCTCCGGACCATTCCGGAACTCCTCGTGACGTCCGGGATCTCATCCGGGACTCCGAACAACATTCGGTAACCACATACAAACTTCCTTTATAACCCTAACGTCATCGAACCTTAAGTGTGTAGACCCTACGGGTTCGGGAGACATGTAGACATGACCGAGACGTTCTCCGGTCAATAACCAACAGTGGGATCTGGATACCCATGTTGGCTCCCACATGTTCCACGATGATCTCATCAGATGAACCACGATGTCAAGGACTCAATCGATCCCGTATACAATTCCCTTTGTCTAGCGGTATTGTACTTACCCGAGATTCGATCGTCGGTATACCGATACCTTGTTCAATCTCGTTACCGGCAAGTCTCTTTACTCGTTCCGCAACACATAATCCCGTGATCAACCCCTTGGTCACATTGTGCACATTATGATGATGTCCTACTGAGTGGGCCCAGAGATACCTCTCCGTTTACACGGAGTGACAAATCCCAGTCTCGATTCGTGCCAACCCAACAGACACTTTCGGAGATACCTGTAATGCACCTTTATAGTCACCCAGTTACGTTGTGACGTTTGATACACCCAAAGCATTCCTACGGTATCCGGGAGTTTCACAATCTCATGGTCTAAGGAAAAGATACTTGACATTAGAAAAGCTTTAGCATACGAACTACACGATCTTTGTGCTAGGCTTAGGATTGGGTCTTGTCCATCACATCATTCTCCTAATGACGTGATCCCGTTATCAACGACATCCAATGTCCATAGCCAGGAAACCATGACTATCTGTTGATCACAACGAGCTAGTCAACTAGAGGCTCACTAGGGACATATTGTGGTCTATGTATTCACACGTGTATTACGATTTCCGGATAATACAGTTATAGCATGAATAAAAGACTATTATCATGAACAAAGAAATATAATAATAACACTTTTATTATTGCCTCTAGGGCATATTTCCAACAGTCCCCCACTTGCACTAGAGTCAATAATCTAGTTCACATCACCATGTGATTAACACTGACAGGTCACATCACCATGTGACCAACATCCAAAGAGTTTTGGGTTTGATCATGTTGCTTGCGAGAGAGGTTTTAGTCAACGGGTCTCAACCTTTCAGATCCGTGTGTGCTTTACAAATCTCTATGTCATCTCCTAGATGTAGCTACCACGTTCTATTTGGAGCCATTCCAAATAACTGTTTCACTTGGAGCTATTCTAAATTGTTGCCCCATTGTACGTATCCGGTATCTCTATTTAGAGCTATCCGGATAGGTGTTAAGCTTGCATCGACATAACCTTTACGACGAACTCTTTTACCACCTCCATAATCGAGAAAATTCCTTAGTCCAGTAGTTACTAAGGATAACTTTGACCGCTGTCTGTGATCCATTCTTGGATCACTCTTGTACCCCTTGACTAACTCATGGAAAGGCACACTTCAGGTGCGGTACACAGCATAGCATACTGTAGAGCCTATGTCTTAAGCATAGGAGACGACCTTCGTCCTTTCTCTCTATTTTGCCATGGTCGAGCTTTAAGTCTTAACTTCGTACCTTACAACTCAGGCAAGAACTTCTTCTTTGACTGATCCATCTTGAACACCTTCAAGATCATGTCAAGGTATGTGCTCATTTGAAAGTACCATTAAGCGTTTTGATCCATCCTTATAGATCTTGATGCTCAACGTTCAAGTAGCTTAATCCAGGTTTTCATTGAAAAACACTTTTCAAATAACCCTATATGCTTTCCAGAAATCCTACGTCATTTCCGATCAACAACATGTTAACAACACATACTCATCGGAAAATCTATAGTGCTCCCACTCACTTCTTTGGAAATACAAGTTTCTCATAAACTTTGTATACACCAAAATCTTTGATCATCTCATCAAAGCATACATTCCAACTCCGAGATGCTTATTCCAGTCCATGGAAGGATTGCTGGAGCTAGCATACCTTTTAGCATCCTTAGGATCGACAAAACCTTTCTGATTGTATTACATACAACCTTTCCTTACAAAAACTGGTAAGGAAACTTGTTTTGACATCCATCTGCCAGATTTCATAAATGCAACTAATGCTAACACGATTCCGACGGACTTAAGCATCGCCACGGATGAGAAAATCTCATCGTAGTCAACTCCTTGAACTTGTGAGAAACTCTTCGCCACAAGTCGAGCTTCATAGTCAGTGACATCACCGTCCACGTCTGTCTTCTTCTTAAAGTTCCATTTATCTCAATGGCTTGCCGATCATCGGGCAAGTCCACCAAAGTCCATGCTTTGTTCTGATACATGGATCCTATCTCGGATTTCATGGTTTCTTAACCATTTGTCAGAATTTGGGCCCACCATCGCTTCTCCACAGCTCGTAGGTTCATTGTTGTCTAGCAACATGACCTTCAAGACAGGATTACTGTACCATTCTGAAGTAGTACGTATCCTTGTCACCCTACGAGGTACGGCAGTGACTTGATCCGAAACTTCATGATCATTATCATAAGCTTCTACTTCAATTGGTGTAGGTGCCACATGAACAACTTCCTGTGCCCTGATACACACTGGTTGAAGTGATGGTTCAATAACCATATCAAGTCTCCACCATCCTCCCACTCAACTCTTTCGAGAGAAACCTTTCCTCGAGAAAGGACCCGATTCAAGAAACAATCCATATTGCTTTCGAATCTGAATTAGGAGGTATACCCAACTGTTTTGGGTGTCCTATGAAGATGCATTTTATCCGCTTTGGGTTCGAGCTTATCAACCTGAAACCTTTTCACATAAGCGTCGCAGCCCCAAACTTTCAAGAAACGACAACTTAGGTTTCTCTAAACCATAATTCATACGGTGTCATCTCAACGGAATTATGTGGTGCCCTATTTAAAGTGAATGTGGTTGTCTCTAATGCCTAACCCATGAACAATAATGGTAATTCGATAAGAGACATCATGGTACGCACCATATCCAATAGGGTGCAACTATGATGTTCGGACACACCATCACACTATGGTGTTCCAGGCGGTATTAACTGCGAAACAATTTCCACAATGTCTTAATTGTGCGCCAAAACTCGTAACTCAGATATTCATCTCTATGATCATATCATAGACATTTTATCCTCTTATCACAATGATCTTCTACTTCACTCTGAAATTACGTGAACCATTCAATAATTCAGACTTGTGTTTCATCAAGTAAATATTCTCAACATCTACTCGAATCATCTGTGAAGTAAGAACATAACGATATTCACAGCATGCCTCAGCACTCATTGGACTGCACCCATCAAAATGTGTTGCTTCCAACAAGTTGCTATCTTGTTCCATTTTACTGAAAACGAGGCTTACAGTCATCTTGCCCATGTGGTATAATTTGCATATCTCAAGTGATCCAAAATCAAGTGAGTCCAAACGATCCATTTGCATGGAGTTTCTTCATGCGTATACACCAATAGACATGGTTCGCATGTCTCAAACTTTTCAAAAGTGAGTGAGTCCAAAGATCCATCAACATGGAGCTTCTTCATGCATTTTATACCGATATGACTTACGTGGCAGTGCCACAAGTAGGTGGTACTATCATTACTATCTTTTTGGCATGAACATGTGTATCACTACGATCGAGATTTCAATGAACCATTCATTTAGGTGCAAGACCATTGAAGGTATTATTCAAATAAATAGAGTAACCATTATTCTCTTTAAATGAATAACCGTATTGCGATAGTCATAATCCAATCATGTCTATGCTCAACGCAAACACAAAATAACAATTATTCAGGTTTTAACACCAATCTCGATGGTAGAGGGAGCGTGCGATGCTTGATCATATCAACATTGGAAACATTTCCAACACATATCGTCAGCTCACCTTCAGCTAGTCTCCGTTTATTCCGTAGCTTTTATTTCGAGTTACTAACACTTAGCAACCGAACCGGTATCAATACCCTGGTGCTACTAGGAGTACTAGTAAAGTACACATTAACATAATGTATATCCTATATACTTCTATTGACCTTGCCAGCCTTCTCATCTACCAAGTATCTAGGGTAATGCTGCTCCAGTGGTTGTTCCCTTATTACAGAAGCACTTAGTCTCGGGTTTGGGTTCAACCTTGGGTTTCTTCACTAGAGCAGCAGCTGATTTGCCGTTTCATGAAGTATCCCTTCTTGCCCTTGCCCTTCTTGAAACTAGTGGCTTCACCAACCATCAACAATTGATGCTCCTTCTTGATTTCTACTTTCGCGATGTCAAACAACGCGAATACCTCAAGGATCATCATCTCTGTCCTTGATATGTTATAGTTCATCACGAAGCTCTAGCAGCTTGGTGGCAATGACTTTGGGGAAACATCACTATCTCATCTGGAAGATCAACTCTCACACGATTCAAGTGATTGTTGCACTCAGACAATCTGAGCACAAGCTCAACGATTTGAGCCTTTCTCCCTGAGTTTGCAGGCTAAGTAAATCGTCGGAGGTCTTATACCTCTTGACGTGGGCACGAGCCTGAAATCCCAATTTCAGCCCTCGAAACATCTCATATGTTCCGCGATGTTTCGAAAAACGTCTTTAGTGCCTCAACTCTAAACCGTTTAACTGAACTATCACGTAGTTATCAAAACGTGTATGTCCGATGTTCGCAACATCCACAAACGACGTTTGGGGTTCAGCACACTGAGCAGTGCATTAAGGACATAAGCTTTCTACTGTCCGCATAATTGCTACTATCAACTTTCAAACTATATTTTCCCTAGGAACATATCTAAAACAGTAGAACTAAAGCGCGAGCTACGACATAATTTGCAAAATCCTTTTGACTATGTTCAGGATAATTAAGTTCATCTTATGAACTCCCACTCAGATAGACATCCCTCTGGTCATCTAAGTGATTACATGATCCGAGTCAACTAGGCCGTGTCCGATCATCACGTGAGACGGACTAGTCATCATCGGTGAACATCTTCATGTTGATCATATCTACTATACGACTCATGCTCGACCTTTCGGTCTCTGTGTTCCGAGGCCATGTCTGTACATGCTAGGCTCGTCAAGTTAACCCTAAGTGTTTTCGCTGTGTAAAACTGTCTTACACCCGTTGTATGTGAACGTAAGAATCCATCACACCCGATCATCACGTGGTGCTTAGAAGCGACGAACTGTAGCAACGGTGCACAGTTAGGGGAGAACACTTCTTGAAATTTTGTAAGGGATCATCTTATTTACTACCGTCGTCCTAAGTAAACAAGATGCATAATCATAATAAACATCACATGCAATTATATAGTTGTGACATGATATGGCCAATATCATATAGCTCCATTGATCTCCATCTTCGGGGCTCCATGATCATCTTGTCACCGGCTTGACACCATGATCTCCATCATCATGATCTCCACCATCGTGTCTTCATGAAGTTGTCACGCCAACGACTACTTCTACTTCTATGGCTAACGCGTTTAGCAATAAAGTGAAGTAATTTACATGGCGTTCTTTAATGACACGCAGGTCATACAATAAATAAAGACAACTCCTATGGCTCCTGCCGGTTGTCATACTCATCGACATGCAAGTCGTGAATCCTATTACAAGAACATGATCAATCTCATACATCACATATATTCATCACATTCTTCTTGGCCATATCACATCACATAGCATATCCTGCAAAAACAAGTTAGACGTCCTCTAATTGTTGTTGCATGTTTTACGTGGCTGCTATGGGTTTCTAGCAAGAACGTTTCTTACCTACGCAAAACCACAACGTGATATGCCAATTGCTATTTACCCTTCATAAGGACCCTTTTCATCGAATCCGTCCCGACTAAAGTGGGAGAGACTGGCACCCGCTAGCCACCTTATGCACCAAGTGCATGTCAATCGGTGGAACCTGTCTCACGTAAGAGTACGTGTAAGGTCGGTCCGGGCCGCTTCATCCCACAATACCGTCGAAACAAGATTGGACTAGTAACGGTAAGCATATTGAACAAAATCAACGCCCACAACTACTTTGTGTTCTACTCGTGCAAAGAATCTACGCAATAGACCTAGCTCATGATGCCACTGTTGGGGAACGTAGCAGAAATTCAAAATTTTCCTACGTGTCACCAAGATCTATCTATGGAGAAACCAGCAACGAGGGGAAGGAGAGTGCATCTACATACCCTTGTAGATCGCTAAGCGGAAGCGTTCAAGAGAACGGGGTTGAAGGAGTCGTACTCGTCGTGATTCAAATCACCGGAGATCCTAGTGCCGAACGGACGGCACCTCCGCGTTCAACACACGTACAGCCCGGTGACGTCTCCCACGCCTTGATCCAGCAAGGAGAGAGGGAGAGGTTGAGGAAGACTCCATCCAACAGCAGCACAACGGCGTGGTGGTGATGGAGGAGCGTGGTAGTCCTGTAGGGCTTCGCCAAGCACCGCGAGATATGAGGAGAAGGGAGAGAGTTAGGGCTGCACCAAGAGGAGAAGTTCTCATGTGTTGGCAGCCCCAAAACCTCAAGTATATATAGCGGGAAGGGGGGCTGCGCCCCCTTTAGGGTTTCCCACCCCAAGGGGTGCGGCCAAGGGGGGGAGGAGTGCCTCCCAAGTCAAGTGGAGGCCCTCCCCCTTAGGGTTTCCCCCTTCCCATGCGCATGGGCCTTGGGGGGGCTGGTGCCCCTGGCCCATTAAGGCTAGAGCGCCCCCCCTACAGCCCATGCTACTGTATTGGACGTGGTGGAACAATTTCCGGACTTCCGGACCCCTCCGGAATCCTCCGGAACCTTCTGGAAGCTTCCCGGTACAATACCGAAAAAACCCGAACTTTTTTCGGAACCCGAACAACAACTTTCCATATATAAATCTTTACCTCCGGACCATTCCGGAACTCCTCGTGACGTTCGGGATCTCATCCGGGACTCCGAACAACATTCGGTAACCACATACAAACTTCCTTTATAACCCTAGCGTCATCGAACCTTAAGTGTGTAGACCCTACGGGTTCGGGAGACATGTAGACATGACCGAGACGTTCTCTGGTCAATAACCAACAGCGGGATCTGGATACCCATGTTGGCTCCCACATGTTCCACGATGATCTCATCGAATGAACCACGATGTCAAGGACTCAATCAATCCCGTATACAATTCCCTTTGTCTAGCGGTATTGTACTTGCCCGAGATTCGATCGTCGGTATACCGATACCTTGTTCAATCTCGTTACCGGCAAGTCTCTTTACTCGTTCCGCAACATCCCGTGATCAACCCGTGATCATCCCGTGATCAACCCCTTGGTCACATTGTGCACATTATGATGATGTCCTATCGAGTGGCCCAGAGATACCTCTCCGTTTACACGGAGTGACAAATCCCAGTCTCGATTCGTGCCAACCCAACAAACACTTTCGGAGATACCTGTAATGCACCTTTATAGTCACCCAGTTACGTTGTGACGTTTGATACACCCAAAGCATTCCTACGGTATCCGGGAGTTGCACAATCTCATGGTCTAAGGAAAAGATACTTGACATTAAAAAAGCTTTAGCATACGAACTACACGATCTTTGTGCTAGGCTTAGGATTGGGTCTTGTCCATCACATCATTCTCCTAATGATGTGATCCCGTTATCAACGACATCCAATGTCCATAGCCAGGAAACCATGACTATCTGTTGATCACAACGAGCTAGTCAACTAGAGGCTCACTAGGGACATATTGTGGTCTATGTATTCACACGTGTATTACGATTTCCGGATAATACAGTTATAGCATGAATAAAAGACTATTATCATGAACAAAGAAATATAATAATAACACTTTTATTATTGCCTCTAGGGCATATTTCCAACACCTATGTGCATCTAGGCTGGATATTATGCATAGTGTTTGCATGTGTGCCCGATTTCAAGCTACACCGAAGGAATCACACCATAAGGCTGTGAAGCATATTCTTCGATACTTAGCTCACACACCAACACTTGGATTATGGTATCCCAAGGGCTCCACTTTTGATCTCATTGGATATTCAGACTCTGACTATGCTGGCGATCGCGTGGACCGCAAGTCAACATCTGGTACATGTCATTTCCACGGACGATCTTTGGTCTGTTGGTCCTCGAAGAAACAAAACTGTGTATCTCTCTCCACTGCAGAAGCTGAGTACATTGCTGCTGGATCGTGTTATGCTCAACTACTATGGATGAAGCAAACGCTCAAGGACTATGGTGTCAACGTGAAGAATGTGCCTCTCTACTGTGACAATGAGAGTGCCATCAAGATTGCTCGTAACCCAGTTCAGCACTCGAAGACCAAGCACATCCAAATTCGTCATCATTTTCTTCGTGATCATGTGTTGAAGGGCGACATCTCCATCGAACACGTCAGCACTGAAGATCAATTGGCCGATATCTTCACAAAGCCCTTGGATGAGAAGAGATTTAGCAAGTTGCCATGTGAGCTAAATATCCTAGAATCTTCGAATGTTCTCTGAAATGGACACACCTCCTAACACTTATGCTGACTTGATGACTTAGATGTGCAACACACGAAGTAAAGTTTTTCTTCAATGAATGAAGACTAACCCTCTAAGTGTGAAGAAATTAATGAAGAAGTTGATTCTCAGAGCCCTACAACAATTGTATGCGGTGTCTGAAATCAGCTTTCTTATTCGGTGGGTTACGCCACCAACCAAAGTTGAAAATCTTCAATTTGAGTTTTTTCGTTTTTCAAATTCCTCAGTTTTTCAAATTCTTTAACTTTGCGTTGTCTTCACTCTTTCCGGTGTTGTTCTTCATTCAAATATATATATATATATATATATATATATATATATATGAGTTTTATGTCCTCTATAGCATTCATTTATTGTCATTTCTTCAAGTTGATTTCTTCTGCTAAGTGAATGTGATCGGACCCTTCCCCCTCTATGCTAAAGTCAACCCAGTCTATTCACAAATTCCTCATATGTGTTCTATTTGAAACTCTTTCAAATTCTTCACTGTGTCCTTGACAGCCGAAGAAATTGTGAACGGAACTTTTAACTTATCTTATCTGAATTTTCGGCTTTGCCGCTCAAACCGTTCCGCTTCTCACGACAATACTTATCTATTCACCCACGATCCTAGACGATCGCCACCTCTCAGTACATGGGTGACACATGTCAAGCGAATTAGAAGAGGCCAGGGGCATGTTCGTCCGATTTCCTCGGTTGAACATTTTTTTTCACTCCCTCTATAAATACCCCTGTCTCTTCCTCACTTCACTTTCACCTCGCTCGCGCTCTCTCTCCCACTCGAGCTTCCCAAAACCCTAGCGCCGCCGCTACTTCATCGTCGCTGGTGTGGAAGAGCTTCACTGCCTCGACCGGTTGCGGATTTCTTCACTCCGCCACCGCCGTAGCCGTCTTCCTCTGCCGATTTAGGGCGTGGAAGATCTAACCTGACGAACTTCACTTCTATTCTTCCCAGTTCGCCGTGTTCTTCACTTCGGGTAATTAAAAGTTACTTTTAACTGCTCGCTTTGATTCTCAAGTTTTTCTGAAAATCTTCAAAAGTGTTTATTCTTCAATTCTTCACACACATAAACACCTCACATGTCATCTGCTCTTGATTCATTTCTCTAAGCAATGATTTTCTTCAAGATTCCTCAATTGTGTGGATTTTCAATCTACACAACTCTGGAACCTAAAAAGAACGCTTAGAGAAATTCCTCAAGACTCATCTGGTCAAATTCCTCAAAACCTATTCTTTTTGAAAAACCTTCTGAGAACGCATATGACCTCTCCAAATTCCTCGCAACTATACTCTGTTCACAGGTACAAATGTCCGCTGCTGAATCACAAGGTTCTCATCAACTTAACTCATTTGCAGCGTTCCTCGAAGAAAAGTTGCATACCTCTTCAGAAACTTCAGTTGTTCATATTCCTCAGCTAAAGAAAATGGGTGACAAAAGGCCACAAAAGGGAGGAAAGAGGCCCGAGGTCAATACTGCGTTTGAAATCCTTGAGGACATATATAAGGACTACTGCACACCTGATGAAGCCAAATTCGGCAAAGAGGACAAGAATCAGCGCAAGGTGTGCATACAAAGGATAGAGAGGAGATGGGCATGAGAATGGAGGGAGTACAGATATGTCACTCCGAAGTATATGAAGAAATTCGCACTCAACCCTCCATGCCCAAGACCTCCATTGGCACCAGGCCAGTTGGCAGATCCCACCAGCCTCAAGCGCAGTGAGGATTATCCTGATGAATGGGCAAAGCGCCAAGCCAAACTGGCTAAGCAAGCAAAGGAAGCAGTGAAGAAATTCAATGCAGACTCTGCTACTGCTGCTGCCTCTGTTGAGGCCTCTGCTAGTCATCCAAAGAAGGCAATGCACAAGAAGCCTGCACATAAATCCAGTGCTTCACCTTCAATGCCCTCTCGGCCAAGCTCCTCTGCTATGCCATCAAGGCCAGATTCCTCAAGGCCCTCACAGCAAATTCCTCAGACTACTCCTCCGTCAAAGTCTTCAGCTGCTCCGACAAAATCCTCGGCACCTGTGCATCTCGCCACGTGCCAAAGGACTCAAGGCTTCTCTATTTCCTCAGGAGCATCTTCAAGATCCTCAGTTGCTCGAAATTCCTCAGCTGGTCCCTCTCTGCAAAAGAAAAAGGCCACTGCTGGACGAGGCACTCGCCCAAGTCCTCACAAGAAGCAGGTCGCCTTCCATGTACCCTCTGATGATGATGAGGCTGATGATGAAGAACTTGTCGAAATCATCAGAGACAGGCAAGCCAGGGCCGCTAGAGCCAAAGGCAGCACTGTGCCGCTGATGCTGGATCCAAAATTGATCCTTGACTATATTGACATGTGGCACAAGGATCCTAACACACCTTTGCCAGAGATGAACCTCACTCCTGGTCAAAGTCATGTTCTTACTGCCTTCATTGAAGAATAAAAATGGAAATTTGATCAAGGCAGAAGTTTGAAGAAAGCGTAGTACAAGAAATAGCGCTACCTCAAGGACAATGTCCTCACTCTCACTCCTGATCAGCTCCTTGCCTTGCGAGTTGAAATCAAACAGCTGAGTGATGAATTTGATCGCTACCATGCTGATTGGAAGGGTGCCAAGGTGCGTTTAGTTAATCTGACGAAGAAATTCACTTCAAGTGCTGCTCCACCTGTGCACGTTGCAGTCACTCAGGCTGAGGCATCTGCTCAGCCTACTGAAGAACATGCCAGCACCGCTGATGACAATCAGGCTGCTGAAGACCATGAGAGTGCCAGGGCTGATGACTCCATTCCAGCCGCTAAAGATATTGCCAGGGCATCCACTAGTGATGCGCCTGAGGGAAGTGAACAAATCAGGACAACTGCATTAGTTGTGCCTGAGGAAAATGAACCAAATTCCTCTGCACCTCCTGCGCCTACACCAACTCAAATCCTTCCATCCGCATCAGATGCGAAGAAGACCAAGGCTACAGAACGTGCAGCTGTGCAGAAAAGGAAGGCATCAACTTCTTCAAATTCTTCAGCTCCGAAGAAGATGAAGACTCTGATCAGTTCAATTGACAATCCAATTGATGTTGTTCCAGTCTCATCAATGCCATCAAAGGATCTTGTTCCATTTGGTGAAGATTATGTGATTCCTGATGAATCTGATGAAGAATCTCCTTCTGCTGCTACGTCAGAGCAGTTGGATGAAGAAATTGAAGTGGATAAGATCCCTTCAACCCCAGTCATTTCCTCACCTTTGCCACAGTTTACTACTGAAGAGGCAGGTGTTGAAGAAATTGAGGAGGAGGATGTGGACATTGGCTGTACCACTCCTGTGCTAAATGATGAACTTTGGGACAGTCAACATCCCAACTCTCCAATGTTCACTCCCCTTCAAGCTATTCCTCAGTCCCCTGCTGCCACTGAAGTGCAAATGGGATCTGAAGAACCTCATGCAACCCCAAGTATTCATGAAGAAATTCCAGCCACTAGTGCTGAAGAAATTGTCAATGAAAAATTGACGACCCAGGCTGAAGCTGTAGAAGAGCATGAAATTCCTCAGCCTGAGGAACCTGAGATTGCGATTCCTGAAGTAGTGCTGCAATTGACTGACACTCCTCAGCCCAAGACAAAGGATCCTTTCTCCAAGAAGCAAAAATTCAAGGCTAATGATTTCTTTGGCGAGCACGTATTCTTCACGGAATTCAACCCCTATGACAATGCTAGTCTTAGAAGGAAACGTTTCTGGACTGCCAGCCAGGCCAACTTCTATTCCTCAGTGCTCTTCAACAGGGACAAAGTCTTCGATCATGAGCATATTACTCATGTGGACATGGAATCCATGCCTTGCTTCTCTCAAGTCCTCAGCATGATTCATGACGCTGGCTTGCTCAATTTCTGCTCTGACATAGTTGATTGGAATGAAGAACTTATTCTTCAGTTCTATGCAACTTTTCATATTACAGGCGATGCTGCTGACGTCAACTCATGGGTGTTGGACTGGATGACTGAAAACACTCATTACAAGGCACCAGCCTCTGAATTGCTTCGTGCCCTACCAATCAGTCCTCCACCTGACGGTGCTCGTTGTCTGTATGATGAGCCTGAACTCACTGATCACTATATGCAAGTGCTCATGAAGCCGCTAAAGTCGGGACAAGCTCCAAGGACCAAATTCCTCGTGAAGGAATTGCTCTATGTGCCAAGAACAATCTACCGCATTCTGACGAAGACCATGAGTCCCATCAAAGGCCATGACTCATCCGATGAAGAAATTATCGGAATGATGAAGAACATGCTTTTCAACATCATGCATGGCATTCCCATAAATTTTCATGATTTCTTCATGAGGACTCTGGCAAATGTTGCACTTTCTCCATTTGAGCTCAAGCCTTACGCGCCGTGGATCATGAGATTCCTCAGAACAAGGTCTTCACTCAACTACAAGGCTGATTTTCAGAATCACCTCAGCTACTTGCCCCCTATTGAAGTCCTCAAGTGGACAATTTCCTCATCTGATGAGAAGGGCAAGTCACCAGCCGTTATCGATGAAGGCATTCGTCCATTGGATGGTCAGTTCCGCAAAGCTGCATCTTACTCCACCAATGATGACTCTGCCACTCATGATACTGCTGCCAATGCTACCAAGACAAGTCCTCAAGCTACTGCTCCTCGTGTGCTGACTGATCGTGAACTGCTGATAAGTCTTCACCAGAAGGTGGATCGCAACCACAAGTGGGTTAAGCGTCGGTTTGGTTCTATTCTTCACAACATGACTTCCACACATAATGCAGTGAAGAAAAACCACTACTACCTCCATGAAGTGTTTGATCGCACCTGGGCTATTCTGTCACATCTATATGGTGAAGAAGATCTGAAGCAAATGGGCTTCAAGGAAGACTTTGACTGGTCTGCTCCTCCACCGAAGAGATTCAAAAGGGTCAAGGTTCCTTCCGTGGTGGCCAGCTCATATTCTTCATCACGCGCCACGGACGAGCATGAAGACTTGGATGACACTGCAGCAGGTCCTACATCGACTCAAGACCCTGACAACGCTGGCGCTCCTCCATCTTCATGATATTCTTCAGGGGCGTTAGTCCTCAGTTTCAACCCTTTTGGTCATTCGATGACAAAGGGGGAGAAATTTGAGTTAGTATTCAAGCGGGTCTATCTTATATGGGCATTTTTTTGCTAAGTTACAACTCCATTCTTCTGATGACTTTGCTGGATCGAGTTGTAATCTTAAACTCTATGGTGACTTGATACTTTTGTTGTGTTCTTCTGCATGCTTACTCCTCATTAATGTAAATGCATGCATGTTGAATTACATCAGTCACCATATTTCATCATGCATTTCAAATTCTTCATATTATATATCAAATGCATGTATGAATTACAAGATATAGGGGGAGATCTCCATGATTATACTCTTCAAGTGTGCATTGTTTCAAAAGCAAATTCCTCACTATGCACATCTTTAGGGGGAGTTCTTCTATATCTTGCAATCAAATTCCTCAATATCAGTACTTACACTTCACATGTTTATCCCCATTGAAAACTTAACCTATATTGTCATCAATCACCAAAAAGGGGGAGACTATAAGTGCATCTAGTGCCCCTTAGTGATTTTGGTGTATTGAAGACTTATAGGTTAAGGGACTGATGCGTTTGTGAGTGTACACAGGTATATAAGTCTATGAGGAGTTTGATATTTACAGAGAAAGTCGACCCCTAAAAATGAAGTTCTTCAACTGAAGACTTTGGATCTCTGAAGACTTTCTGAAGACTTTGAAAGTGAAGAAATTGGTGTGACCTTGAAGACTAGGCAATCATTCGAGGAACATGAAGCGTGAAGACTTTTGTTTTCGTAGTTCCATTTTCTCTTTCTTGAGTCATAGGAAACACCATACTGTTAAAGGGGGTCGAGGAAATACTAAGGAAAATTTTCCATGTGATGCTCAACTCAAAATCCTACACCTACCAATCCCTTCGAGTGAAGCCATTGGAAATCTCATACAGTTCAGTCATACTCTTCAGTGACAGAGACAAAGTTCTTCTGGTCTCTGAGGAATTTGTTCTGACTGAGGAGTTAGGAATTTACCAGTGTGAATTGCCTACACAGTGAGGAACATGATAGCCTTGAGGATTTTGATAGTCAAAATTCCGACCGTTGCTATGCTATGCGCCAGCAATTCCAAAATATCTACCCACCTAACGGTCATATCAGACAAGGGCATTTATGTCTTATCATGTCGGGCTGCTCCCTAGGCTATAAATAGCCGCCCCTTCAACCACTAGCTGGTTGGCTGCTCCGAGAGAAACTGACACTTGTCAATTGTGAGCATCCCATCCTCCAAGGACTTTGAGCGAAAATCATCAAGTGAGGAAAACCCAAAAACCCAACACCTACAAACCCAAAGAGACTGAGCATCACTGAAGAGATTGATCTTGCGTGGATCCGACGCTTGTTTCCTTTGAAGACTGTGCTTCTTCCAGACGGTTAGGCGTGAAGGTCTAGAGCATCCAAGAGGAATTGTGGATCGCCGAGTGACCGAGTTTGTGAAGGTTCGGAAGTCACCTGAAGACTTACCACGAGTGATTGGGTGAGGTCTATGTGACCTTAGCGCAAGGAGAATACGGTGAGGACTGTGTGTCCGGGACTGGGTGTCCTCAAGTTTAAATACTCAGCCACTCCAACCAGATGTACAACTGAGACAACAGTTGGAACTGGTCTACCAAATCATTGTCTTCACCAAACTTACTGGTTCTATTTCCTCAACTCTTTCATTTCTTCTTGTCTATTGTTGCGTGCCTGTTCATATCTGTTTGAAGACTTCGACTGAAGACTTTCTCAATTTCCTCAGTTCAATTTCTTTAGTCTGTCCGTCTTCTTTCTTGTGTTATCCTGTGTTTACGCTTTATGTACTCTGTGCTTGTCTTCGTCTCGCCATGATGACTATGCTTGTATTCTATTATGTTTACTTCTGAGTACTTATTCCGCTGCTAGTAGTTCTTCATTTAGGAATTTCCTCACCAGCAAATTCCTCTGTGAAAAATTCATAAAATCGCCTATTCACCCCCCTCTAGTCAATATAACGCACTTTCATTGGTTCCCCACAAGATGACTTTTGTCCCATTATCTTTGGTAGACCTTTCTTGAACACCATTAATGCTAAAATAGATTGCGAGAAGCAAATAGATGGTGTTAGTTTTGGTGATGACTCTCATGAGTTTAATTTTTCCAAGTTTAGTAGAAAGCATCATAAGTAATAATTTTCTAGTAAGGATGAAATAATTGGTCTTGCTTCTATT
Source organism: Triticum dicoccoides (assembly GCF_002162155.2). Lineage (NCBI taxonomy): Eukaryota > Viridiplantae > Streptophyta > Magnoliopsida > Poales > Poaceae > Triticum > Triticum dicoccoides. Next base: position 148,604,968 of record NC_041385.1, read on the forward strand.
GTCGTACCTCCTACTAATGCTCTAGAACAATATTTGCTAGACCATGAAAATGATATGCATCTACATGAAAGAAATGAAATAGATAAAATTCTCTTTGAACAACATCCTCTGCTTAAACACAATTTGCCTATTCAAACTCTAGGAGGTCATCCTCCACCTAAAGGTGATCCTGTGTTCGAATTGAAAAATTGCCAGACACTTTGAAATATGCTTATCTTGATGAGAAAAAGATATATTCTATTATTATTAGTGCTAACCTTTCAGAACATGAAGAAGAAAGATTACTGAAGGTTCTGAAGAAGCACCGAGCTGCTATTGGATATACTCTTGATGATTTAAAGGGCATTAGTCCCACTCTTTGTTAGCATAAAATTAATACGGAGCCTGATGCTAAACCCATTGTTGATCACCAACGACGCTTAAATCCTAAAATGAAAGAAGTGGTAAGAGCTGAAATATTGAAGCTTCTAGAAGCAGGTATAATCTACCCCAAAGCTGATAGTAGATGGGTAAGTCCTGTTCATTGTGTCCCTAAAAAAAAGGAGGTATTACTGTTGTTCCTAGTGATAAAGATGGACTTATTACACAAAGATTTGTCACAGGCTACAGAATGGTAATATTTTAGAAAATTAAATAAAGCTACTAGAAAAGATCATTGCCCTCTACCTTTTATTGATCAAATGCTACAAAGGTTGTCAGAGCACACACATTTTTGCTTCCAGGATGGATATTCTGGGTTTTCTCAAATATCGGTCTTACAACCCGATCAAGAGAAAACCACCTTTACTTGTCCTTTTGGAACTTATGCTTATAGACGTATGCCTTTTGGTTTATGCAATGCACCTGCTACCTTTCAAAGATGTATGACTGCTATATTCTCGGACTTCTTTTGATGGATGATTTTTTGTGTTTAGAGGACTTCTTTTGATGATTGCTTAAGCAACCTTGATCGAGTTTTGCAGAGATGCGAGCAAACTAATCTTGTCTTGAATAGGGAGAAGTGCCACTTTATAGTTAATGAAGGTATTGTCTTGGGACATAAAATTTCTGAACGAGGTATTGAAGTGGATAAAGCTAAGGTTGATGCGATTGAGAAAATGCTATGTTCTAAAGATATCAAAGGTATTCGTAGTTTCCTCAGTCATGTTGGTTTCCATAGGAGGTTTTTTAAAGACTTCCCTAAAATTTCTAGGCCTCTTACAAATATTTTAGAAAAAGATGTTCCATTTGTTTTTGATGATGGTTGTGTAGAAGCCTTTGAAACACATAAGAAAGCCTTAATTTCTGCACATGTTGTTCAACCACCTGATTGGAACTTGCCTTTTGAAATTATGTGTGATGCTAGTGACTATGCTATTGGTGATGTTCTAGGACAAAGAGTTGATAAGAAATTAAATGTTATTCATTATGCTAGTAAAACTCTAGACAATGCTCAATGAAACTATGCTACTACTGAAAAAGAATTCTTAGCAGTGGTGTTTTCTTGTGATAAATTTAGATCTTACATTGTTGATTCTAAAGTGATTGTTCACACCGATCATGCTGCTATAAAATATCTTACGGAAAAGAAAGATGCTAAACCTAGACTTATTAGGTGGGTTCTTTTGCTACAATAATTTGACTTATATATCACTGATAGAAAAGGGGCAGAGAACCCGTAGCTGATAACTTGTCTAGGTTAGAAAATATTCTTGATGACCCACAACCTATTAATGATAGTTTTCCTGATGAACAATTAGCTGCAATAAATGTTTCTCCTAACACTCCTTGGTTTGCTGACTATGCAAATTACATTATTGCTAAATACATTCCACCTAGCTTCACATACCAACAAAATAAAAAATTCTTCTATGATTTAAGACATTACTTTTGGGACGACCCACATCTTTATAAAGGAGTAGATGTTATTATTAGACGTTGTGTACCTTGGCATGAACAAGAACAAATCCTACGGAAATGTCAGTCCGAAGCCTATGGAGGACATCACGCGGGAGATAGAACTACTCACAAGGTATTGCAATCCGGTTTTTATTGGCCTACTCTCTTCAAAGATGCCCGTAATAATGCTTTCCCTACTGTTTTTATTGATCCATTTTGCATCATGTTTTCCTACTATTATTGATAATGTTTTAATGCATAATGATGCTTTTTGGAGTAATTATAATGCCTTTTCTCTCATAATATGCAAGGTTCACACAAAGAGGGAGAATTCTGGCAGTTGGAAATCTGGACCTGAAAAAGCTAAGTCAGGCTACCTATTCTGCACAACTCCAAATGAGCTAAAACTTTACAAGGAGTTTTTATGGAATAAATAAGAATTACTAGAGAAAATAACTACCAGAGGGGGCCCACCAGGTGGGCACCCAGGCGCACCCTAGTGGGTTGTGCCCTCCTCGACCCACCTCCGGTGCCCCTATTCTGATATATAAGTCATTTTGACCAAGAAAAAAAATAAGAAGAGGACTTTCAAGACGAAGCACAGCCGTCTCGAGGCGGAACTTGGCTAGGAGCACTTTTGCCCTCCGGGGAGCGATTCCATCGGGGGAACTTCCCTCCCGAAGGGGGAAATCATCATCATCATCATCATCACCAAAAACTCTCCCATCTTGGGAGGGCTATCTTCATAAACATCTTCAATAGCACCAACTCTTCTCAAACCCTAGTTCATCTCTTGTGTTCAATCTTTGTACCGGTACTATAGATTGGTGCTTGTGGGCGACTAGTAGTATTGATTACATCTTGTAGTTCATTACTATATGGTTTATTTGGTGGAAGATTATATGTTCAGATCCATTATGCTATTTAATACCCCTCTGATCTTGAGCATGATTATCATTTGTGAGTAGTTACTTTTGTTCTTGAGGTCACGGGAGAAATCATGTTGCAAGTAATCATGTGAACTTGATATGTGTTCGATATTTTGATGATATGTATGTTGTGATTCCCTTAGTGGTGTGATGTGAACGTCGACTACATGACACTTCACCATATTTGGGCCTAAGGGAATGCATTGTGGAGTAGTTATTAGATGATGGGTTGTGAGAGTGACAGAAGCTTAAACCCTAGTTTATGCGCTATTCCGTAAGGGGCTGATTTGGATCCAAAAGTTTAATGCTATGGATAGATTTATTCTTAATACTTTTCTCGTAGTTGTTGATGCTTGCGAGGGGGTTAATCATAAGTAGGAGGTTTGTTCAAGTAAGAACAACACCTAAGCACCAATCCACCCACATATCAAATTATCAAAGTAGTGAACACAAATCAAACCAACATGATGAAAGTGATTAGATGAAATTCCCGTGTACCCTCAAGAATGCTTTGCTTATCATAAGAGACCGTTTTGGTCTGTTCTTTGCCTCAAAAGGATTTGGCTACCTTGCTGCACTTTTGTTACCATTACCATTACTTTCTCGTTACAAATTATCTTGCTATCAAACTACTCGTTACTTATAATTTCAGTGCATGCAGACATTACCTTGCTGGAAACCGCTTGTCATTTCCTTCTACTCCTCATTGGGTTTGACACTCTTACTTATCGAAAAGACTATGATTGATCCCCTATACTTGTGGATCATCTAGATGCATTAGAACAAGAGAAGGTGGCCAGGGAAATTGAAGCAATTGTAGCTAAGACAGAGGCAGCACTAAAGAGAAGAGAAGATTAAGAAGCAAAGAGAACTATTTCAACACTAAAGAGAAAACAAGATCAAGAAGCAAAGAAGAAACAACAAGAAGAGGCCAAGAGAAGAAGAGTTAAGCAGAAGAAGCGAGCAATAGGGCCAAGGGACATGTACCCAAGAAGGAAAGAGTGAACATGTTTGATGAGTTCAGATGAAGCAGTGTTGTTGCACTTGTATTTTTGGCAGAAATTTTGCTAATGTACCAGACAAAATCATTACCTAGTGATTTCTTGGCAGAAACTTCAATCTGAGTGTTTGAAACTACTAGAGCTCAAATTTAGTTCATTCAGTGTCTCATTTCAAATGTACCAGACATAAGTGGTTCATTCAGTGATTTGATGCAAACTGAGTATGCATATCTATCCACTAAGTAGGAAATTTACTGCATTTTTATGTCTGGATTTGATGCAAACTGAACATGCATCTCTATCCACTAAGTAGGAAATTGATTGCATTTTTATGATTGAAATTGATGCAAACTGAACATCTATACACAATTTTGATTAGATAAAAAATAAAAATGAAACAAAAAAAGTTTTGCCTAGGTCTCGAACCTAGGACCTCAGGTATTGAACGTTGGGGGCAATGCAATTGGGGTAGTACTAGAACTTTGATCAAGTGCTACTAAACTAGCTAGTTAGTAGTTGCTAGTTGCCCAACGGCCCAGCATGCCGATTTGGTTTCCTGCCCTTTAAGCACACCCACCCACCGCTGCACTCTCCACTCACCTCCAGTCCACAGTCCACCCATGTCGCCTCGGTTACCCCCTGCTCCCCAACTTCCATCCACATCAAGAAAATCCCCGCCGCCGAGCACCACAGCGTCGTCGATGACATGGACAACTCCCTCGTCTGGCAGAGGATCATCGAGGACCTGGCAGGTGACAACAAGGCCATCCACGCGGACCAGAAGGAGATCACGCAGTGGTTCCCTAGCGTGGGGATGTTGCGTCACCACGAGCGTGGCCTCCTCAAGGTCATGACCGAGGACGAGCTGGACCGTGCCATCACTGACCCCAAAGGTGTATATCTAGCATTGGTCCTCCATTTCGGGATGCAGGGGACGCGCTACGATGACCCGAGGTAGCATGCCCGGTGGTGGATGTACCGGTCCGCCACCACGCTGCACCAGCTGGATCCGTGCCGCATTTCCTTTAGGATGGAACGTGTCAAGGATGTCCAAGTGGTCGTCCCCGCTCCTATCAACAAGGCGTACTGGGACCGCTTCCAGCCCAAGCTCCTCGTGCGCGACGATGTCTCCAACGCTGACTCGTCCGACTCAGAGTACAATGACTCCAACGATGACTCTAGCTACAAGCCAGACTCTGAGTCATCTGGCGAGGAGGAGATAGAGGTGGTTGTCCTCTGTGACAACGAGCCGGAGGTCAAGGTGGCAGCACCCCTCGTCCCCGAGCTAGAGGTCCAGATAGTGGCGCCTGTCTTCCACGCCAGGGAGGGTGACAAGAACCGCCCCATTGACGTCGAGCTGCTTCCGGATGTTCTTGACATTGTCAAGCAGGAGGTAGTCTTGGCCCTGGAAGCACAGGTTGATGTTGTAGCTGATACATCCATTTTGCATCATGTTTACCTAATATTATTTATGTTGTTTTATAGTATAATAATGCTTTTTCGAGTAGTTCTAACACCTTCTCTCTCATAATATGCAAGGTATATACAAAGGCCGAGAATTCCGGTAGCTGTAAATCTGGACCTGAAAAAGCTACGCCAGACTACCTATTCTGCACAACTCCAAATGACCTGAAACTTTACGACGATTTTTTATGGAATATTTGGGGAATATTGGAGCAAATAAGTACCAGAGGGGGCCCACTAGTTGGGCACAACCCACCTGGGCGCGCCAGGGAGCCCAGGCACGCCCTGGTGGGTTGTGCTCACCCAGGCCCACCTCCGGTGCCCCTCTTCTTGTATATAAGTCATTTTTACCTAGAAAAAAATGAGGGGGGGGGGGACTTTCGGGATGAAGCGCCACTGTCTCAAGGCAGAACCTGGGCAGGAGCACTTTTGCCCTCTGGCGGAGCGATTTCGCCGGGAGAACTTCCCTCCCGGAGGGGGAAATCATTGTCACCATCATCACCAACAACCCTCCCATCTTGGGGAGGGCTATCTTCATCAACATCTTCAAAAGCACCAACTCCTCTCAAACCCTATTTCATCTCTTGTGTTCAATCTTTGTACCAGAACTATAGTTTGGTGCTTGTGGGTGACTAGTAGTGTTGATTACATCTTGTAGTTGATTGCTATATGGTTTATTTGGTGGAAGATTATATGTTCAGATCCATTATGCTATTTAATACCCCTCTGATCTTGAGCATGATTATCATTTGTTAGTAGTTACTTTTGTTCTTGAGGTCATGGGAGAAATCATGTTGCAAGTAATCATGTGAACTTGATATGTGTTCAATATTTTGATGATATGTATGTTGTGATTCCCTTAGTGGTGTGATGTGAACGTCGACTACATGACACTTCACCATATTTGGGCCTAGGGTAATGCATTGTGGAGTAGTTATTAGATGATGGATTGCGAGAGTGACAGAAGCTTAAACCCTAGTTTATGGGCTATTCCGCAAGGGATCGATTGGATCCAAAAGTTTAATGTTATGGTTAGAATTTATTCTTAATAATTTTCTCATAGTTGCGGATGCTTGCGAGGGGGTTAATCATAAGTAGGAGGTTTGTTCAAGTAAGAACAACACCTAAGCACCGGTCCACCCACATACCAAATTATCAAAGTACCGAACACGAATTAAGCAAACATGATGAAAGTGACTAGATAAAATTCCCGTGTACCCTCAAGAACACTTTGCTTATCATAAGTGACTGTTTTGGCCTGTCGTTTGCCTCAAAAGGATTGGGATACCTTGCTGCACTTTTGTTACTACTATCGTTACTTGCTCGTTGAAAATTATCTTGCTATCAAACTACTTTGCTACTTAAAATTTTAGCACTTGCAGACATCACCTTGCTGAAAACCACTTGTTGTTTCCTTCTGCTCCTCGTTAGGTTCGACACTCTTATTATCGAAAAGGCTACAATTGACCCCATATACTTGTGGGTCATGAGCAGCATAGCCAGAAAGGAAGAAGAAGAGGAAGGTGGCAGTTGCCATGGAGGTTCGCCGCTCAGAGCGCTTGCAGAGGATGAAGAACTGATGATGAACACGAAGAAGATGGATTTGGAGTTTGTTAGGTATGCTGAAATATACATAATTTCATGATATAAGTTATGAAATAGGGTAGTTTTGTTAGGTGTTCTCCTACATTCAGCACATAAGTTATTTCTAATTTCTGTTGGCAATGATGAAGTACTACTTGTTGTTGAACTAAGTGGTAGTTGAACTAAGTGGCAATGTTGAAGTACTATGAACCTATGTTTATGTACTCTCTTGATGCTGTTGATGTTGTTGTCTTGTTCATGTTCTCTATTTTTGTTCTCTATTCATGTTCTCTGTTGATGTTGCTGTCTTGTTGCTATATAAGACAGCAATCCAAAAGTGTCTTGTTGCTATATAAGGCAACAATCCAAAAGAAGAAGCTACTAAGGTTTTCAGAAGATTGAATCTTTGTCTTAACTGAACTTTGTCTATTAACTGAATTTTGACAGTTAACTGAATAAGTGTTCAACATTGAGTAGTTCAGATATTTAATTTAACTTAATTTTGTGTAACATTGAGCATTTTGTTATCTATTTAACTTCCAGAATCCAGTCAGTCAGCAAAAAGTTCAGTTAAGTGGAAATTTTAACTCATTGTTTGGCAACATTGAGACTTTTTTCAGCAAATTGTGTCATTAAACTGATATTTTCTATTTAAATTCAGATAACTAATCTTTTTTATCTACCTGAAGATGCAAAGTTGTTAGTCCACAAAAAACTAAGTTAATTGTAAAAATTCAGTTAACTGTAAAAATCCAGTTAACTGTAAAAAATCCAGTTATCTTTTTAACTGAAGCTGCAAATTTTCTCAGCAAATTCAGTTAACTGTAAAAAATAAGTTATCTTATTAATTCAGGTAGCTTCCAAAATTTAGTCAGCTTAACTAAAAAAATACAGTTAACTTAACTTTGCCACCTATCTGAAATGGCAGCACTACACACCCTACAACTGGTTCAAATTTGTACTTGCACACCCTATAACTTGCATTATGCATGTAGCTTTGGTCCACCACCACCAGGTCAACCACCAGATCCACCACTAGATCCCCTTTTTCCTCCTCCTCTTCCACCAGATCTTCATCTTCATCCTCCATTTTCCTCCTCTATTTGCCCTTCTTCTTCTCCTGTTCCCCTGGTCTCCAGCAGCAACCATGGTGTCCTGGGATGACCTCCCGATCTCTTTTGAAGACGACTCGGTGACCAGTAAGGTTAGTCATGTCCTCCATGCAGCTAGGAATAAACAGCTGGTAGGGTTATATTTAACAAATGCAATTTTTTTGTTTTAGCCTCCTGCCACAATTTTGTGCAAGGAATGGAGAGGCCTGGCCACAGATCTGCCTAGCTTTACATGTGAGCATGGATCTTTGTGTGAGAAGCTTGTGGCTTTTAAATCAATTGACAGTGGAAGAAGCTTACTGGCTTGTGCATAGAAGGTTAGTAAAAATCTAGATAATACTGCCATTTTAATTTCGTTTCAATCAGTTGACTGTGGCAGGGTGGCTAGCTTCTGTTATAGTGCCATTTTATCTGAAGAAATGTAGATAACTGAATATTGTAACTGAATCTTTGTTTGGATGATAGGAAGTACCTACCTATGTGGAATGGATTAACCCTGAGTGGCCTAATGCTTTGAATATGAGCCTAGTTATCATATGGAGCATGTATGAAGAGAGACAAAACAGAGGCTAACAAAAAAATGTGTTGAGTGTTGAAGAGAACTTGAAGATCATGGAAGAGAAGACAAAAATGGAGAATGAGCTGAGACATTTCAAGCTTGATTTTGCTAAAATGGTGCCTGAAAAGGAGCAGGCAATGAGCCAATTAGGCACCACACAAATTTCTTTGGCTGATCTGAAGGAAGATCTTGGGAAGAAGAAGAGCACTAACAAATTAGTGACAGACATTCATCATGTATTCAAGGCTAAGGTAGAGAAAAAGAGGGACCAAGTCATGCAGGAGAGGTATCAATTGAAGCAAGAGAAGAGAAAGCTTGAGTACATGATTGGTGACTTATTCAAACACAAAGACAAGACCAAGGAGAAGATAAGGAAGCTTAAGGGGATGATGAATGATTTTGACTGAGCTTATCTTGTTCTTGTCCCAGTGTAAACTGAATTTGTCTCGGTATTTTCCTGTCAACTAAATTTTAAGTTAAATGTATTTGTTTATTTCTAAAATATATTGTGAAATGATTTGAATTGAATTGACATGTTGTGTTGATAGTTTCCTATTTAAATAAGGAAGTAACATAACAACATTGGTACATATTCAACATACCAAGATAACAGTTTTCCAATGAGAACAAAATGGGAGAAGAAACATTGAGACTCCAGTCTTCATATTACTTGATCAATGATACGTCTCCAACGTATCTACTTTTCCAAACACTTTTGCCCTTGTTTTGGACTCTAACTTGCATGATTTGAATGAAACTAACCCAGACTGACGCTGTTTTCAGCAGAACTGTTATGGTGTTGTTTATTATGCAGAAAACAAAAGTTCTCGGAATGACCTGAAAATCCACGAAGATAACTTTTGGAAAATATAAAAAATACTGGCGAAAGAATCAAGGCCAGGGGGCCCACACCCTGTCCATGAGGGTGGGGGCGCACCCCCTCCCCCTGGGCGCGCCCCTATCTCGTGGGCCCCCTGATGCTCCACCGACCTCAACTCCAACTCTATATATTCTATTTCGCAGAGAGAAAAATCAAAGAGAAAGTTTCATCGCGTTTTACGATACGGAGCCGCCGCCAAGCCCTAATCTCTCTCGGGAGGGCTGATCTGGAGTCCGTTCGGGGCTCCGGAGAGGGGGATTCGTCACCGTCGTCATCATCAACCATCCTCCATCACCAATTTCGTGATGCTCACCCCCGTGCATGAGTAATTCCATCGTAGGCTTGCTGGACGATGATGGGTTGGATGAGATTTACCATGTAATCAAGTTAGTTTTGTTAGGGTTTGATCCATAGTATCCACTATGTTCTGAGATTGATGTTGCTATGACTTTGCTATGCTTAATGCTTGTCACTAGGGCTCGAGTGCCATGATTTCAGATCTGAACCTATTATGTTTTCATGAATATATGTGAGTTCTTGATCCTGTCTTGCAAGTCTATAGTCACCTATTATCTGTTATGATCCGACAACCCCGAAGTGACAATAATCGGGATACTTCTCGGTGACGACCGTAGTTTGAGGAGTTCATGTATTCACTATGTGCTAATGCTTTGGTCCGGTTCTCTATTAAAAGGAGTCCTTAATATCCCTTAGTTTCCACTAGGACCTCGCTGCCACGGGAGGGTGGGACAAAAGATGGCATGCAAGTTCTTTCCATAAGCACGTATGACTATATTCGGAATACATGCCTACATTACATTGATGAATTGGAGCTAGTTTTTTGTCACCCTATGTTATAACTATTACATGAGGAATCGCATCCGACATAATTATCCATCACTGATCCAATGCCTACGAGCTTTTCACATATTGTGCTTCGCTTATTTACTTTTTTGTTGCTACTATTACAACTACTACAAAACTGCTATCTTTACTTTTGCCACTCTTACCTTTACTATCATACTACTTTGCTACTAAATACCTTGCTGCAGATACTAAGTTATCCAGGTGTGGTTGAATTGACAACTCAACTGCTAATACTTGAGAATATTCTTTGGCTCCCCTGTGTCGAATCAATAAATTTGGGTTGAATACTCTACCCTCGAAAATTGTTGCGATCCCCTATACTTGTGGGTTATCAAGACTATTTTCTGGCGCCATTGCCGGGGAGCATAGCTCCATTATGAGTCACTTGGGATTTATATCTGCTGATCACTATGAAGAACTTGAAAGACGAAAGAACTAAGATTTTTCCCTCAACTACGAGGGGAGCTAAGGAAGTGCCATCTAGCTTTGCACTAGATTCTCCTTCTATTTTGAGTAAGCTTGCGACACCTAAACTTGCTACTACTATGAATTCTGATATGTCGCATGTTATTGATGATGCCACTTCTACTATGCATGATACTTACAATGAAACTACTTCTGTGCTTGATACTACTTTGCCATTAGGTGAATTTCTTGATGAACAACTTGCTAGGGTTAGAGAGAATGAAATTACTGAAGATGAAATTATTGATGATAGTGATGAAGAAGGTTCTCCCCCTAAGTATGAATTGCATGTTGTTCCTGAGGGTTATGTTATGGCTGAAGAAACTGCTAGAGCTATTCTTGCTTGCAACGATAGATATGATCTCAAGAAGTTATTAGCTAAATGGAAGCAACAATCCTCGAATGCTAGAATGAAATATGACCCTGCTTTTGCTACTTCACCTATCTTTATTACTGATAAGGATTATGAATTCTCTGTTGATCCTGAGATAATTACTTTGGTTGAATCTGATCCTTTTTATGGCTATGAACCTGAAACTGTTGTGGCACATCTTACTAAGTTGAATGATATAGCCACCCTGTTCACTAATGATGAGAAGTCTCGCTATTATTATATCCTTAAGATATTTCCATTCTCATTAAAGGGTGATGCTAAAACTTGGTTTAATTCTCTTGATCCTGGTTGTGTGCGTAGTCCCAGGATATGATTTACTACCTCTCTGCTAAATATTTCCCTGCTCATAAGAAACAAGCTGCCTTGCGAGAAATATATAATTTTGTGCAAATCAAAGAAGAGAGTCTCCCACAAGCTTGGGGGAGGCTTCTCCGATTACTCAATGCTTTGCGTGATCATCCTCTTAAGAAAAATGAAATACTTGATATCTTTTATAATGGACTAACCGATGATTCCAAGGACCACTTGGATAGTTGTGCTGGTTGTGTTTTCAGGGAAAGAACAGTCGACCAAGCTGAATTGATATTGACTAATATGTTGACTAATGAAAATAATTGGACTCTTCCTGAGCCAATTCCTGAGCCAACTCCTGAGCCAGCTCCTGAGCCTATTCCCAAACCAACTCCGAAGAAGAGGGGTGTTCTATTTATCAGTCCTGAAGATATGCAAGAGGCAAAGAAATCTATGAAAGAAAAAGGTATTAAAGCTGAAGATTAGAATTTACCTCCTATTGAAGAAATACATGGTCTTAATATACCGCCTATTAAAGAAACACATTGTCTTGATAACCCGACACAGGTAGTAAAGGTAAATTCTCTCTATAGATTTGATAAAGTTGAAATCCCGTCTACTAAATTTCATAGCCAATGCTTAGATGAATTTGATGACTTTATGGCTAGACAAGAAAGTTTGAATGCTTATGTTGGTAGAGAATTAAAGAGTAATGCTTTCATGATAGGACGCTTGAGTGATTATATGGCTAGAGTTAAAGGTGAACTTAAACTCATTAGCAAATATGCTTCTATGGTTACCACTCAAGCAGAACAAGTACTTAAAGCTCAAAGTGATTTGCTCGATGAATTAAATAATAAACATGATTTTGCTATTAGAATGGCTACTAGAACTGGTAGAATGACTCAGGAACCTTTGTATCCTGGAGGCTACCATAAGAGAATTGAGCAATATTCTCAGAGAAATAATGTAGATGCACCTAGTCCTTCTAAAAAGAAGAAAAAGAAAAATGATAGGACTTTGCATGCTTCTAGTGAACCTGTTGTAGACACACCTGAGAATCCCAATGGAATTTCTACTTCTGATACTGAAACACAATCAGGTGATGAACATGAACCTAGTGATAATGTTAATGATAATGTTCATGTTGATGCTCAACCTAGCAATAATAATAATGTGGAGATTGAAACTGCTGTTGATCTTGATAACCCACAATCAAAGAATCAACGTTATGATAAGAGAGATTTTGTTGCTAGGAAGCACGGTAAAGAAAGAGAACCATGGGTTCAGAAACCCATGCCTTTTCCTCCTAAACCATCCAAGACAAAGGATGATGAGGATTTTGAGCGCTTTGCTGAAATGATTAGGCCTATCTTCTTACATATGCGCTTAACTGATATGCTTAAAGTAAACCCTTATGCCAAGTACAAGAAGGATGTCATTACAAATAAAAGAAAGATACCGGAAGCTGAAATTTCCACCATGCTTGCTAATTACACTTTTAAAGGTGGAATACCTAAGAAACTTGGAGATCCAGGAGTACTAACTATACCATGCTCCATTAAAAGAAACTATATTAAAATTGCTTTATGTGATCATGGAGCCGGTGTTAGTGTTATGCCTCTCTCTTTATATCGTAGACTTGAATTGAATAAGTTGACACCTACTGAAATATCTTTGCAAATGGCCGATAAATCAACTGCCATACCTGTCGGTATTTGTGAGGATGTGCCTGTTGTGGTTGCAAATGTCACTACCTTAACGGACTTTTTTATTCTTGATATTCCCGAGAACGATAGTATGTCGATTATCCTTGGTAGACCCTTTTTGAATACTGCAAGGGCTGTTATTGATTGCAACAAAGGCAATGTCACTTTTCATGTTAATGGTAATGAGCATACAGTACACTTCCCAAGGAAACAACCTCAAGTTCATAGCATCAATTCTATTGGAAAAATTCCAACTATCATTATTAGAGGTTTTGAATTTCCTCTCCCTACTGTCGAGAAAAAATATGATATTCTTATTGTTGGGGATGTGCATATCCCCGTTGTGGTAACCTAGTGTTATTCGAAATTTCTCTGGTTCCATGTTATTCGGAATGAGTTTGTTAACAAGACTTGATCAACCTTGTTAGTGGATTCATTTTAATGATCATAAGATGGATGAAACTAGAAGGTACAACCTTCTGCACTCTCTTTTTACTTTCTGTTATTTAGAATAAATAAAGCAAAAATAGTATTATCTGTCTGTTTTCTGAATTATCCATGCAATAAAAAATATCACGAAAATAAAAGTGCTCCAAATGCCCTGCAAATTTAGTATGATTTTTTATGGAATATTTGAGGATTTTAGGAACTGAGAACACATCAGGGGGGCAAGCACCTGGCCACGAGGGTCCAGGGCGCGCCCACTCCCCCTCGGCGCGCCACTGCCTCGTGTGCCCATGGTGGCCCACCTCCACTTATTCCTGCACCCACACACTCCATCTTCCTCCCAAAAAATCCCCATCCAGCTCAAGCATGAGTTCTAGCTCATTTTGCTGCGATTTTCGATCTCCTTGCTCAAAGCTCCATTCACAAAACTGCTTTGGGAGATTGTTACTTGGTATGTGACTCCTCCATTGGTCCAATTAGTTTTTGTTCTAGTGCTTTATTCATTGCAAATTTTTGCTGCCTAGGTGACACTGTTCTTGAGCTTGCATGTCAAATTTATGAGGTCCCAAGTAATTCTAATGCATGATATAGGCTCTAGGCACTTGTGGGAGTAGTTGCTATCAATATTGTTTAGTTTGATTCACTTTTATTTTGAAGTTACTTAAAATTTCAGAAATTTTCAAAAAAATATGAAGAGGTTGTTTTTGAGGGGCTCTTCTACCAAAGCTCCAAGGATAAGCAAGCTAAGGAGAAAGAAAAGGCCAAGTATAATGTTCCTCGCGTAGCGGAAGTAAGGCCTTGTGAGTGGCCATGTGATTATTTCTTGAGAGCAGCCGGGATTTATGAAGACTTTTATTCTTTGGCTGAAAATGCGGGCCTCACCGACTTCCTCCACGAGCAGATCGAACAATATCTCTTACTTACCAATACTTTCGTGCAAAACTTTTACTATTATCCTAAGAATTCACCTCCTTCGGTATCTTTTCATTTATATGATGAGACTAAGGAAATATCATTACATAATTTTTGCGTGGCTTGTAGAATAACCTTTGAGGGCAACTTAGATGAACCACATCGTAAAGAGTTGGATGGTTTTATTGATACTATCACTATAGGGGAATCGAGGAAGGGTTCCGATGCGAGAATCACTAGCATACATTTTCCTATTTTACGCTACTTTGCCATATTTGCTAGTAGATGCTTAATTGGTTGTGGAAATAGTGGAAACTTTAGTGTTCCTGATATTATTATTCTGCTCCATGCCTTATTCGGTGATAACACTTTTAGTATGGGTGCCATTATTGCTAAGCGGTTGAGCCTAAACCGTACAAAGGGTCCCATCTTTGGAGGTATCTATGTTGCACGCCTCTCTAAACATTTCGAGATACCTATTAGGCATGATGAGAAAGAGGAGACACTACTGCCCCCTACATTTTTAGATTACAGGAGCATGGTAGCGCATGAGTTTATTGTTGACAATGATGATAAGATGCTTCTGTATAACCTAAGATTTAATAAGAAACACAATGAGATTATTACCCTGCCCGCGCCTTCTTTGTTTGATTTAACTGCAGATCATTACCTTGTCTTGCCAAAGGCTGTGTACGCGCATCGAGGCTAGACATCTGCTCCAGAGCCTAAGCCGGAACCTCCACTGGACCCTTACCATCCATCCTGTTATCAGTGGGACCCGGAGGAGATCGCCAACCAGTGGTATCCAGATGACACTCCTCAGTACACCGGGGAGAGTAGCCGCGAACCTTGGCATTAGACCAACTTAGTCCAAAAGCCTAAGCTTGGGGGAGTACTTATTTCTCACCGACTTTACATTCATGTTCACACACTATTCTAGTTGTGGGTGCTCATACTCTTTCATTGTATTATCCATGCTAGCTTAATTTATTTATTTTCTAGCTTTCTTCTTGTGTGTTTGATAAACCTTAAGAAAAACCAAAAGAAATTAGTTAGTTTAATTTCCATGCTTGTAGTAGTAATTAAAATGAAAACCCAAAAATATTTCTAGTTCTTCTTTTTGCTAGTTGGGAGCTTTCTTGTGTAAATAGTATTATTTCTTTTCTTTCCTTTGGGGGTCGAGAGGAGAAGACCATAGTGAAAATGTTTATTGGCTCTCATATGCATGATTGTTCATTTAACTTAGAGCCCATATTACTTTGTCCTCTGCCTTGAATTGAATGCTTGCAGATTTCAGCTTAGTCCAATGCACGTGCACTATTATTATTATACACATCGTTCGGTCGTGCAAGTGAAGGGCAATAATGATGATATATGATGGACTGATTGAGATGAGAAAAGCTGGTATGAACTCGACCTCTCTTATTTTTGTAAGTATGATGAGTTCATCGTTCCTGATTCAGCCTATTATGAATAAACATGTTCGCAATGACAATTAGAGATTATAGTTGCTTATGCCATGCTTAATTAGCTAAGAGCTTATAATGGTTTACCTTGCGTGCCAACATGCTATTAAAATGGTTGTGATGTGGTATGATAGGGTGGTATCCTCCTTTGAATGATTCGAATGACTTGACTTGGCACATGTTCATGCATGTAGTTGAAACAAATCAACATAGCCTTCACGATATTTATGTTCATGGTGGATTATATCCTACTCATGCTTGCACTTGGTGTTGATTTTAACGCATGTCCATGACTGTTGTCGCTCTCTCAGTTGGTCACTTCCCAGTCTTTTGCTAGCCTTCATCTGTACTAAGCGGGAATACTTCTTGTGCATCCAAACTCCTTAAACCCCAAAGTTATTCCATATGATTCCACAATACCTTCCTATATGCGGTATTTACCTGCCGTTCCAAGTAAATTTGTATGTGCCAAACTACAAACCTTCAAATGAAATTCTGTTTTGTATGCTCGAGCAGCTCATGTTTCAACTAGGGTTGTCTGTATCTTCCATGCTAGGTGGGTTATTCTCAAGGGGAGTGGACTCCGCTCCTCATTCCCGAGAAAATGGCTGGTAACCGAGATGCCCAGTCCCATGATCAAAAAGATCAAAGCAAATTGAAATAATTAAACAAAACTCCCCCAGGGTTGTTGCTAGTTGGAGGCACTCATTGTTTCAAGCAAGACATGGATTGATGCTTGTTGGTGGTGGGGGAGTATAAACTTTACCATTTTGTTTGGGAACCTCCTATAATGTATGTAGCATGGAAGATATCGAGATCTCATAGTTGTTGCGTTGACAGTGAAAGTACACTGCTCAAAATGTTATTCATCTCTATTTTAAAATCGAGCTCTGGCACCTCTACAAATCCCTGCTTCCCTCTGTGAAGGGCCTATCTATTTACTTTTATGTTGAGTCATCAGCTTCTTATTAAAAAGCACCTGCTGGAGAGCACACTGTCATTTGCATGCACTACTATTAGTTTATATTGGGTATGACTTGACTGGATCTCTTTTACCATGAATTACAATGTTTAGTCAGTCCTTGATCTTTAAAGGTGCTCTGCATTTATGTTTTGCGGTCTCAGAAAGGGCTAGCGAGATACCATCTTGTTATATCATATCATGATTGTTTTGAGAAAGTGTTGTCATCCGAGATTTATTATTATTGCTCGCTAGTTGATTATGCCATTGATATGAGTAAACATGAGACCTAAGTGTTATTGTGAATATGGTTAGTTCATAATCTTCGCTGAAAACTTGAATGTTGGCTTTACATATTTACAACAACAAGAGAAAACAGAGTTTGTAAAAGTTTTTCTTTATCACTTTCAGTTTATCAACTGAATTGCTTGAGGACAAGCAAAGGTTTAAGCTTGGGGGAGTTGATACGTCTCCAACGTATCTACTTTTCCAAACACTTTTGCCCTTGTTTTGGACTCTAACTTGCATGATTTGACTGAAACTAACCCGGACTGACGCTATTTTTAGCAGAACTGCCATGGTGTTGTTTATTGTGCAGAAAACAAAAGTTCTCGGAATGACCTGAAAATCCACGGAGATAACTTTTGGAAAATATAAAAAATACTGGCGAAAGAATCAAGGCCAGGGGCCCCACACCCTGTCCACGAGGGTGGGGGGCGCGCCCCCTCCCCCTGGGCGTGCCCCCTATCTCGTGGGCCATGATTTCTGATCTGAACCTATTATGTTTTCATGAATATATGTGAGTTGATCCTATCTTGCAAGTCTATAGTCACCTATTATGTGTTATGATCCAACAACCCTGAAGTGACAATAATCGGGATACTTCTCGGTGATGACCGTAGTTTGAGGAGTTCATGTATTCACTATGTGATAATGCTTTGGTCCGGTTCTCTATTAAAAGGAGGCCTTAATATTCCTTAGTTTCCACTAGGACCCCGCTGCCACGGGAGGGTAGGACAAAAGATGTCATGCAAGTTCTTTCCATAAGCACGTATGACTATATTCGAAATACATGCCTAAATTACATTGATGAACTGGAGCTATTTTTGTGTCACCCTATGTTATAACTATTACATGAGGAATTGCATCCGACATAATTATCCATCACTGATCCAATGCCTACGAGCTTTTCACATATTGTGCTTCGCTTATTTACTTTTCTGTTGCTACTGTTACAACTACTACAAAACTACTATCTTTACTTTTGCCACTATTACCATTACTATCATACTACTTTGCTACTAAATACCTTGCTGCAGATACTAAGTTATCTAGGTGTGGTTGAATTGACAACTCAACTGCTAATACTTGAGAATATTCTTTGACTCCCCTTGTGTCGAATCAATAAATTTGGGTTGAATAATCTACCCTCAAAAACTGTTGCGATCCCCTATACTTGTGGGTTATCAATCAATTATCCATTATAAGCATCACAGCATGCATCCATTACAACTATCACAGCATGCATCCAAACCCAAAACAATTACTTAATCTACTTATTGTGCTCACTGAAGAACAACTTCACATACCACTAAATTAACTACATCTCACTTGTTCATAATTAATATGAAACACATCACACAAAGCACCATAACAGCAACCATCACCAGCTTTAGCAGCACTAAGATTTCTCTACCCAATCCAAGAAGCATAGCAACTTGCTGCTTGGTAGCAAAGTTCTTCTCACTACGGGTGCCTAAATGTACTTTGTCTGCACCTCCCCCAGCCATACCCCTTCCAGCTATGATTCTTGAGTTCATTGATTCGGTCCTCTTCCTCTCAAGCTCCTCCCTTTGTCCTCAGCTGCTCCTATTGCATCCACAGCAGCATTACCAACAAGAACCCTATGTTCAACTAAATGTTGCACATATTGTAGCTCCCAACGCCAGAAATCACAGGTGACCTACATAAATAAATACATCTTTATTTCACAGGAACAAACAACCGAAGCAACTACTAAGGAATGTCTTTATAAAACAAACTAAACACAAAGTTCAGTTAACTAAAAAGGTTCAGTTAACTATAAAGTTGAGTTAAGTGCAAGATCTTTGCAGTACCAACAACAACATCACATGATTTTCTTTGCTAGCCATGTGAAGAAGATCTACCACACAGGATTAAAATGGAACATGACCACCACAGAGGAATAGAGGATTATAATTGAACATGCCACACTTACAGTGTGTTTGCTGCACCTATAGAAGACCCACCCGTCGTGCTCCTCGGTGGCCGAGCGGTAGAACTTGACCTGGTCACCACAATCCGGGCACTCGATCAATGGAAGTACAATGGAGCGGCCACGTAGCCCAGAGCGAACGGAGCTCGAAGATGAAATGAGGACTACGGCGGCCATGCCGGCGGACGGAGTTCCTGCAGTCAATGGAGGGCGGCGGCAATGGTTGCGGCAGCGGAGGGCGGCGGTGGCGATGGAGTTTGGGAGCTAGGGTCGGGGAGACAAGAGAGCGAGTGAGGGGCCGGGTGGCTCGGTGGGACCAAGGTGCGGCTTGGTCTGACCAGGTGGGGGCAGCTCTTTTGTTCTGGCGACTTTGCAAAAAAATGCGTGCATGCGTATTCGAGTGAGCTGGCAGATGTGGCAGTCAAAGCACACTTGGCAGCGGTTGACTCGGGCCAGATCAGCATGTACGTAGACCAAATCGTGTAATGGACCATAGATGAGACCATAGTGCAAGTTTAGTGACTGTATTTTGGGTATTTCTAACTACAGGGACTAAAGTGGGCACTGGTGCAAGTTACAGGCCCTGTAGTGAATATTTCTCTTTTTTAAACAGTGAAGGAGTCCCGTCTTAAAACAATCTTGGACGAATCCTCCCAACCATTTTTATCCTTCCAACCAAACAAATTTGTGGATCCTCACAACTACTCAAAACAAACACAAGGCTATCCCTGGCATATTGGTTAGGGATAGCCACAACCACTTAAAATATGATAGCCACAACCATTTAAAATATACCTCGAACCAAACACACCCATGTGCTTCGATATTGACAACACGACTTTCAAAAGAAAAATTAATAAAATAAGGACGTTGGTAACTTAATCTTGTTGATGATGGCATGTCCAGGACGTATGTTCCTATGTGCCCTCACATTGTTTGTGGGTATTGAGTATTTAGATAATCTCCATAGAAACATACGCACCATGGCAGGCACCTGAGTTTTCCACAAGTACTTCCATGAGGCATCTTCTATAGCCATGCTGGACAGGACAACCCTCTCCTCTAGTCACGCCTCCCTCCTATTGCGTGTGGCCACTAGCATCTGATATGCAGATTTGACCGAAAAGTTTCCATTGGTCTAAAGTTTCCAACTCCAGAAATCCCCAATGTTCCTCGTGTAAAGAGGTGTACCTAGGATCACTCATGCATCCATGGGCATGAACACCTCATTTACTCTCTGCATATTCCATGATGACGAAGTAGCATCAATAAGTTGGGATACTAACATTGGAGAATTAGCAATTAGGCAGCCTTAGGGTCTTATCATCTCCACTCGAGGAAGCCAGTTATCATCCCACATGTTAGTGTTTTCACCGTACCAATAAGGTTGAATAATCCTTACTTCAAAGTATCTCTGGTTAGGGGATACCATAACAAAGGGGATAGGTTCCTAAGTTTTTTGGCACATCAGAATACCGTATTGGATATCAAGGCTGAGATCAAGTTGGCTTTTGACTCCAAAAGGCATTCTTCTGCCTCTGCTTCTGTTACTCAAGAAATGAAAGCCTTCAATAGTGGCCCTCCATATCTGTCTTGGTTGAGTACCAAGGGAAGCATTCAAAATATTACCCTGTGAGTAATATATACCCTTCTGGAGATGGGCACTCAGGGACTCCGGGCTTTGCAAAAGCCGCCAAGCCTGCCTAGCCAGCATTGCTAGGTTAAAAAGTTCAAAATCTTTAAACCCCAAAACTACAAAAAAATACACTTCGTGATGATACATGTCTGTCACAGTAAGTCGCATTTTTGTCATGCATGTACATCCATGACAAATTTATGACAGAATCAAGATAGTCATACATGTGCTGTCGTAGAAGTGTTCGATGACATTACCAAAATTATCATCACGGAAGTGTCCACTTCCATGACGATAAATCACGCGTCACAGAACTGCTTTCATCAAGGGTGACCGACACGTGGCATCCACCATAACGGAACACCGTTAAGCTATTGGGTCGGGTTTTGGATCCGATAACCCGTTAACAACCTCGACCAATGGGGATTTCCACGTGTAAAATCATCATTGGCTGGAGGAAACACGTGTCGGCTCACCGTTGGACAGATGTCATCCACTCATTGGACAGAAGGCGCCTATGATACATCGACACGTGGCACGGCCCAACAGAGGCCCATTCCTGTGAAAAGGTCGGCCCGTTTGACTTGGTCAAAAGGTGGCGGGCCGGCCCATGGAAAGCCTGTTAACGGCCTATTCGCATATAGCCCATTTACAGCCCGCTAACCCAAGGCCCGTTGCGCCCTATCCGAATTAGGCCCAGTAGCGTCATCTGGGCCATCCAATATGATTCCATCCCGTTTTCACTTCTGGCCCATGTATGGCCCATGACGTCTTTCGGCCCATATGAGGCCCTATGTAACTATTGGCCTATTAACGGCCCATGGTGAAACTAGCCCGCAATGAACAGTGTATCACTTTACACCCACTAATGGCCTGTGGTGAAACTGGCCCGTAATGAACAGTATATCACTTTATACCCATTAAGGGCCCGTTATTCAGTTGGGCCGTTTCCAGCAAATGTTATCTTTCGGCCTTCTCAGAGCCCATTTATTCTTGGGCTCATTTCCAGCATTCGTTTACTTACGGCGCATTACTGTCATTTTCTGCTTGTGGGCCAAATTCAGCCCGTGGTTACATCGGCCCGTTTGTGGTCCATTAATACGTTGGGCCATTTTCATAGCGTCATCAAATACGGCCTATTAACGATGGCCCGTTATGGTCATACAGCCCGTATAAGGCCCATTGATGATACGGCCCATAGGAGGCCCATTGTTTCTACGGCCCGTAGAAGGCCCATTGTTTCTACGGCCCGTAGAAGGCCCATTGTTACTACGGCCCATAGAAGGCCCATTGTTTCTACGGCCCGTAGAAGGCCCACTGTTTCTACGACCCGTAGAAAGCCCACTGTTTCTACGGCCCGTAGGAGGCCCAGTGTCACTACAGTAAATATTAGCCCATGGTTATTGTGGCCTAGTTTTAAAAAGAACTGCACTGACTACAAGCAAACAAATAAACAAGACAACAAGGAAATAAATAAGCAAGCAACTTATGCTAGGCTATCACGACTGTTACACATATTACATCCACTCGGCATCAAAGTTCGCCACCAGTGCAAATATAGGGAACAAAGCAGCATATCATATACACTGGTTGTCAAAGTTGGCGACCAGCGCAAATAAACGCCGCAGCAAAACAAATCCAGAACTGAAACCACTTTAGAAGATCTCAAGAAACAATATCCTGGGTACCCATAATGCTGGCAAGATGCTTAGCAAGCTTATTAACTTTCTCTTGTTTGGCGCTTAAATCCTCCAGCGCTTGTTGTTGCACCAGAAAATATGCATCTGAATTCTGCAGGGACTTCCTTAGTTCTTTAGCTTCCTGTCGCAGCACATCTGATGGATTTCTTTCAACTTGAAGTTGAGACTCAAGAAGACAAACTGATTCAGACAGTGAGTTCGAAGAGCTTGTGCCAGCAGTAGTGGCCAGTAACTCGAACACTACATCAGGACAGGACTTTTGGGTTCCCTCACTGTCGTCAAGATAGTTTTTATCAGCTTTCTTGGAGACCAACAGGGATGTCTCACTATCTTGAACCTTATCTGCATTACTTCCTTTAACATTGGATAACGCGGTACTGTTCTCCAATATTTTGTCCGCATTCTAAAAGAGAAACAAGCAGACACATCACATGTTTACCATGTTGTATATGAAACTCATTTTGGTAAATGAGTTCAGTAGTAAAGTGGACAGGATAACAGCATGAAACAAACATATATCTATGTGCCATGGTCACTTTATGGTCTATATCATTCTAGTTTTTGTTGCCAAATCAACATAGAGACACAGTTCAAATAATATTTGTTCAAGACAGAGCAGAATAGACAGAATATAAGTGTGGGTAACTATAGAGCAATAACAACACTTGTAATGTGCATGACATGAGAACATAACTGTTTATTCAATTGAAACTGAAATCAACATAGAACAGGTTACAATAGCAAACCAGTTAAAGAAACAGGTTTAAAACATACCTGTTGCGCCATTGGAGTTTCAATTCCATCCTCCAAATTTGAAAATAGTTGGTATGAGTAAATACAGTAATGCAAGAGCAAAGGAGTATGAACCATAGCTACAAAACCTGACCTAAGAACAAATCTTCTTCTCCTCTAAGCGTTGAGTTGGGATTCGGAGTGGTGGTCCTCGTGCTTTGGGCACTGTAGTTCCCTTACTAACCGCTCGTGTTTGGGTGCGCTGTGGTGGAGACGGTGCTGTGTCAACTGGAACTGGGTTACTATCTGCCGGGGTTGGGGTTAGAAGGGGTGTAGCTGGTTCTCTGTCCAACTGGGTAGGGGTACAATCTGCGAGAGTCTGGGTTATGTGTGGTGGATCTGGTCCTTGGGCAAGTACAACCATGGTTCTATCTGCATCAACTGGTAGCACTATCTTTTCTGAAGACTGTGTTGTTACTCCCTTAGATACTGCCATCACGCTCTCCAATTCAAATGGCTGATAAACAAGAAAAGTAATTGAAAGTATAGACATTGTATGATAGACAGGTGCAATGTATAGTGGGGAATAAAAGAGGGCATGAAATAATTCATATTTATGTTGTCTAACCAAACAGGATAGCATGACACAATTTCACATATATGATGGCTAACTAAACAGGATAGCATGACACAATTTCACATTATGATGGCTAATTAAAAAAGATGGAAAGACATAGTTCAAAATATGAGACTATGTAAACAGGATGACATGACATAACTATATAATGTGTTTATTAAATAGGTTGGCATGCCATAATTCACATACATTCGTGGATAGAATGCCATAATTCTAAATATGATGACTGTAAACACTAAACAGGATGAGATGATATAACTATATGATGTCTTTATAAAATGGGTTGCCATGCCATAATTCAGATAGATGATGTGTATGTACTATGTAAACATGATGGCATGATAAAATTCAAATATATGATTTATATAGTAAGCAAGTAAGAAGATGGCAATCTATATATGATGTAAAAAACTAAGCAATGCAAGATAACATGCATGACATGGGTAATATAACCCTGCCAAGTTTGAGCATAGACCTCAGGGGGGAAATAGGACTGGTCATCAGTCTCTGAATCCTCCTCTGAGGACCTCTCTGTAGCCAGCAAGATGTCTGCTTCAGCAGGTAGCATTGTCTGCCGTGAATACCTTGTTTTCACTCCAGCTACTTCCATCACCGCTTCAAATGGCTGATGCACATGAAGAGTAGTTGAATATACAAACGTTGTCGACAAATGGAACACGTAATACAAAAAAATGATAGCATGATATAATTCACATACATGATGATTGGCTAAACAGCATGGCATTGCATAATTCACATATATAATGCCTTTGCAACAAGATAACATTGTATAATTCACATATATAATGTCTTGCAACAAGATGGCAATGCATAATTCACATATATGGTAATTAGACACTGAACAGGTGGCATTCACACAAAGCATGTCTAAACTAATCAAATGGCATAGCAATGCGAGACACCATACGCACGATATGAGCAACATAACCCTGCCAA
>NC_041385.1:148629857-148630090 GCF_002162155.2 Triticum dicoccoides
TCACATATATAATGCCTTTGCAACAAGATAACATTGTATAATTCACATATATAATGTCTTGCAACAAGATGGCAATGCATAATTCACATATATGGTAATTAGACACTGAACAGGTGGCATTCACACAAAGCATGTCTAAACTAATCAAATGGCATAGCAATGCGAGACACCATACACACGATATGAGCAACATAACCATGCCAAGTTAGAGCATACACCTCAGGGGGGGGGGG
>NC_041385.1:148630224-148632505 GCF_002162155.2 Triticum dicoccoides
GGGGGGGGGGGAATAGGACTGGTCATCTGTCTCTGAATCCTCCTCTGAGAAGCTATCCGTAACCAACGAGATATGCGCTTCGTCAGATAGCATAGTCTGCTCAGAAGACCTTGTTTTCACTCCAGAATTTGCCATCACCGTGTCAAATGGCTGATGCACACGAAGAGCAGTTGAATGTACTAACATTTTTGATGAATGTAATATGTAACGAAAAAAAAGGATGGCCTGATATAATTTACATATAAGATGACTGGCTAAGCAGGATGGCATTGCAAAATTCACATATATGATGCCTGGCTAAACAAGGTGGCGTTGAATAATTCACATAAACGATGAATAAACTAAACAGATGGCATTCGCACAAAGGATGTCTAAACTAAGCAGATGACATATTTGATGTATAAAGTAAGCAATGCAAGACACCATATGCATGATATAACCAACATCAGCATGCCAAGTTAGAGCGAAGACCTCAGGGGGTAAATAGGAGTTATCTTCTCCTTCTGAATCCCCATCAGAACAGATATCTTCCTCTCAATTACAATCCGAAATGCATGGAGGGGGGCTGCCTTTGCGCCTACCATGGAGCGACGTCTGCATGAAATTATATTGCCATGCAAGGCTCGCCTCTTTTGCTCTACATGTTCAGTTCCATTGTTTACAATAACTGTCATGCATAGGAATAAAACATAGTGAGATTATGTAAGGAGTGCATGCAGAAATCCATAGTGATGGTAGCAACATGTGGATAGACCCAAAACCAATAATAGCAGGAAGATAATGGCTTCAGTTAATAAATACAGATAATGGCTTCTTTGTTGTTTGTTTCCCACCCAACATGAAACTCATAGTAGACACCGGAGATTAACCAGATACTAGATAGATACTATTGATAGCGGCCCCAATATGTACCCCAAAACCATTTAAAAACTCAAGTTTGACCATTAGTTTGGAACTGACTCAGAGTCTAATCGGTGAACAGGACGATAAAGTAGCATGTAATATTAAGCGATGCATAACATAAGCAGACACGAAAGAGTGCGACCTCTCTTGCGGACCCGTGTAGTCCTCGAGGTCATCTGCTCGGTTGATGATGGTAATGCAGTTTTCATGGCTGCCAGCGGCGGGGAAGAAGATCTGAGGCGGCGAATGACAGTCTGGAGGCCGGAACCCTGCTGTGCTGGAACCTTCTGTCGTTGGAGCAGCTGAGCTGAGGTGGACGACGACGCAGCAGGACCGGGACGAACCACGCAAGGTTTTCTTTGACAACTATCTGTAAGAGAAGTAATTCTGTAAGGGCTCGTTTGAATTGTAGGATTCCAACAATGCAGGGATAGGAAATAGACAGGAATAGGATAGGAATGCACGTGCAAAACAGAGAATTTAAAAACACAAGATTTCTGCCAATCTGGGTGTTTGATTCACAACAATTGGAAGATCACAGGATGCAAAGAAGCATGGTGAGATTAAGTCAAACCACAAGAAAATGTACGGTTATAATGCTATTATGCTACTATCTCTTACTCTTGTGCTTCATGAATAGGAATTTGAAAAGGAGGACAATGAAAATTAAAATTCCTACATTTTTTCTTTCAAGGAGACACTAAAGGAACAAATTCGTGTGCTCAGTGGACAATATATATAACATGTAGAGTAAAAAAGAGATGCAACAAGTGTACAACCTCTTTGGCGAAGCCATGTCGATCTCAGCGTGATTGGGTTGGCCGGTGAGGATGCTCCGGCTGACTTTGCTGTCGGAGGAGGGGAAGAAGATCTTAGGCGTCTAGAGATGGAGCCCGAGGTATTGCTCCGCTGTGATGGAGGGTTTCATTGTTGGAGCAGCTCCGGTGAGTTGTACGACGCCGAGGCTGAAGCAGGACAAGAGAGACAACGAACAATGTTAACCTGAGTGGAATTCTAATAGCATCTCCAATACATGACGTAAAATACATAACCACAAAGTGCTAGATGTAAAATACATCAGCCGCTCATCTCTAAACTTAACTCTCGAAACTGAACTTAACTGTCGAAACTAAATTTTGCTGCCGAAACTGAACGCACTAGCAACGTGAGGCTACACGTCGGTCGACTGACTTTTTCATCTCTGGTTAGTCGATTTTGCAGCCGTTGGATATGAAATCAAGGGCCTGCAGTTCATCTTCAACCTCCACGCCCCTGAGCCGCCAGCCACCACCGGCCAAATAGCAGCCCCCCGCTGCCCGCGGCCAGCGGTGCACCGTCCCGCCCGCCCCGAAAACACTCCCCACCGTCGATCCACTGC
>NC_041385.1:148632774-148779995 GCF_002162155.2 Triticum dicoccoides
TTTTTCTCCAGCGATCCCCACACCACCGCCCTGCCAATGCCCCGCCACCGCCGGCGACCACCACCCCCATCCCAAACCCTAAGATAGATAGTGGGGTACCTCTCCGGTGAGCCCCCTCCCCGCTGCGGCTGGTTCTTCCTTCACCCCGGCGAGCCCATCCCTTGGAAATCAACTGACCCAAAAGTCGATTCAGTTGACTGAAGTGTAGCCAAATCAGAGCAGCATCGCAAGCAAGAGCAAGAGTGAGAGCAACAGCGCGAGTAAGAGCAATAGCAAGAGCAGACTAGGCAGGGAACCGAGAGCAAGAGCAGAGCAGCAACGCGAGCGAGAGCTAAAGCAGCAGCAGCTCCTACTGATGTGGACGTCGCCGCCAAGGGAGCGACGCCATGGAGGAAGTGGCCGGCAATGCCGCCGTGGATGGAGCCGTGCCGTGTCGGCTCAGGACCGAGCGCCGACAGCACCGTGAGATCGAATCAAGAAGAAAATGCGGCGATTAGTGTACAACCTCTTTGGTGGCACCGATTAGGCCACACCTTCATCCAAGGAAACGGTGATGATGATGCTCTTCCGGTGGTGTAGGTGAAGACGGCGGTGTGGGAATGGAGGTGGCGCGAAAGACGAGGGGAATGTCGGGGCAGCTCCTTGGAGGTGGAGGACGGGGTGGTTGAACCGGCGGGACAATGAGATCAACGACGGATCCTCATCCGGTACGGTGGATGAGGGACGTCGAGGTGTTGCTGTGGACGACATCGTCGGGGAAGAAGCTCCGGCTGGGTGGCGGACGGAGCAGGGTGTGGGGTTTCGTCGCGGGTTTTCGTGGCCTCGGTGTACGAATGGGTGGGCGGATGGGATGGCAGTGGGGAACCATGGCTTAGAGACGCGCTTGTCCGAAATGTGGGGTAAGTTACAAAAGTACCCCCCACCGAGTTGAGGCGGTTCTTTCAGTTCAGGGGTACCACGGGCATTTTGCGTGTCGGGATTTCACAGGAGGTGGGAGTTTTCGCGCACGTTGTAATTTCGAAATAGCAAGGCGCGGGTTGAGATGGAGGGAGTTGTCGGAGCACAACGAGACAAAGATATATCTTAAATATTTCGGGCTAACAAGGTGCGGGTTGAAATTTCCGGACAAGCCTAACGTGTACTGTACCAAATCAATGCGCACTACAAATGTCATTCAAAACTTTGAATTCATGTTATGTTCAATTAAAATATTTCGCTACGTGTATAATGCA
The DNA here is from genome assembly GCF_002162155.2 of Triticum dicoccoides. Classification (NCBI taxonomy): domain Eukaryota; kingdom Viridiplantae; phylum Streptophyta; class Magnoliopsida; order Poales; family Poaceae; genus Triticum; species Triticum dicoccoides. The sequence continues at coordinate 148,634,007 of NC_041385.1, forward strand.
TGCAACCTACTACTCAAATTGAACTAAATTTGAATAAGATCTACAGTAATGATTGTTGTGAAGTCAAAGCATATGAATTCGTTTCTCTATTTTAATAAGATCTACAATCATCATTATTGTCAAGTTAAACCATCATTTGTGTATTATCTTCACAGCACACCACATGATCAGTATCGAGTTACATATGAACTATGTGTACTATATGAACTTGAACTAGATTTTTTGAATCCACTTTATTTTGATTTCAAATCACATTACATTTCTAGCTCTAGCTAGATCTTCATAATCTAAACCATTTCTCATATGTATAATGTGTTTATCACATTATGTATGGTGCCCCGCCCCATACGCCTACAAGTATTTAGATGTGAGTTGCAAACACCACACATTACCACAAATTCAAATAAAATGTGAGAATGTTCGATATATAGTATTGTTTAGATTGCTCGATATTTAGTTGTAAGCTGCAAACGCCGCACATTATCACAAATTCAAATAAAATGTGAGATTGTTTGATGTATAGTATGGTTTAGATTGTTCGGCATTTAGCTGTGAGTTGCAAACGCCATGCATTATCACATTATGGTATAACATGTGCACAACACGTGTATCACCGCTATATTCATGCATGAAATGTTTAAAACACTATGATCTCCTATTAAAATATATGAATCCGCTTTCATATCAAATTATGATCTTTGATTGTCTGTTACATCCACACAATCCTTTAACCTTTGTAGCTACCACTAACTTTCTCTCGTGCATGCACACGCCCTCCTCGCCCTCCCCCTCCCTCGGCATTCTATCCACCGGGCACATTCATTTTTCCTTTAGGTCGTTCTCACAGAGTCTCCACAACTCCTTTCCGACACACACCGATCGATAAATCTCTCCAGCGATGCCTGCCTACAGCATACACACACAGCTTCAATCTCCTCCTTTATGTGTCCTTGCCTCGTGTCTCTCATATGGTCAGACACACGTGTAAACTCTCACCCCTCTTTTAATTGATCTCACAACCACACACTCCTCCCCCTATCTAGCTAGTAGTTGGTTCTCTTGCACCACCTCCTAGCTCCATTCTCTCTGTCTATCCGTCTCGCTGGGCCTTATTTGCCTCTAACAAATGGACGTACACCAACCGATCTCTCGCTATACATATAGCCAGCTAGGTCCTTATAACTCGTTTTTACCCACACATCGATCGATCTACCTCATTAGTTGTGTCTCTCCCTTCCTCCGACAAACAACAATTGATCTACCGATCTAGTTAGGTTTGCTTACCAAACACATGGTTCCCCTTCATCATCCATGGATGTGTCCCGACAGATCTATCACGCACAGGCACACACAGAAACACATCCCCACTCTTATTGATAACATTGCAGTTCCACCCTCAGATTGTCTAGTAGGCCTCTCCCAACATCTCCGAGAAGCAACTCCATCACCCATCCAGCACTCTACCCCTCTCCCTCCCTCTCCCTCGCTCTCTCTCCTCTCTCTCTCTCTCTATCCCATCATATTTCCCGTCCTTCAGTTATGTATGGATGTCGATCGATCTCCCTCATGACATAGCTGGGTCTCTCCTTCTCAACACATATGTGAGTCGTTCTACCTCTATAGTTAGGCCTCTGCCTACCCCTCCCCCCCCCACACACACCGATACATCAAGCGCTCTAGTCATGTCTCCCTGCCACACACAAACTTGACATGTGCCCTCTAACGTTCCGGTAGGCCAGTCGCCCTATATCTTTGACTTGCACACACACACACACACGCAATTTCGATGGCTCTCTTCATCGATCTTGCACCCACCGATACTTCATCCTCTCTTCGACACTATCGATAGCTCTGACCCCTCCCTCTCTTCTCATGGATTTCCCGACCCTCTATGTATGATATGGATAGGCCTCCATTTCAGACACATTGCATGCAAAATTTTGTTTGAGATGTCATCGACACATATTCCCACAAATAATTCACGAAATCAACCCCCACCCCACCCCCACCCCCACCACAAAACAAAAAACACTCACGAACGTGGTTTGTATCTCTCACACACACCCACGTAGGTGGGGGACGTGCACGAAGATAAGAGGTGCATGCACAACGCACGTACTCCCGTATCTTTCCCAACCACACCCGCGCGGGTACACGGTGGAGCTCATTTCTGTACGAAAAATGCAGCCCACGTGGTAATTTGGCACATGTACTGGTTGTCCACTTGGTGGAGGGAGGATCGTCTACCACGAGTGAACAAACAAATTGTGACTTGATGCGTTATGTTAAATTAAAAAAGAGGCAAACCATGTGGGGCCTACCTTAGAGGCAAGGCTCTATACACTGGAGTACTTTTGATGTGTCGCGTCAACTCGCAGAACGAGGAGAAGCTTGCTTAGTACGCTATCTCCCTCGCCCACGGGCGCGGTGGCTCGCAGGATGAGGTGAAGCTTGCTCCTCCCTCGCCCATGCGCGCGGCGGCTCGTAGGACGAGGAGAAAAATTTACTACTCCCTCCGTTTACTCCTCGTCCCTACTACCTTGGTTATAGAGATTATATCATATTGTTTGGAATATATATGTCCTTAGTAGATTTCAATATGAACTACTAGTACATACTCCAAACACTGATGTATATAGACGTATTTTAGAGTGTACATTCACTCATTTTGCTCCATATGTAGTAGCACTCTCCCTCGCCCCTTGACCCTCGCCCATGTGGTGGACGTGCAGAAATTCATTCGGTCTCATATAGCCAGAACGATATATACTTCACGACCATTATTGCTCGACTCCCCGAAGAGGCGAAGAGCCAATCGCAAGGTTAATATTTTGGAGATGCCAAGCGCAAGGTTATAGGAGAACGAGTAGTAGGTGTCGCGTCATTTATAAATATATTTTTTTCTTTAGTGGCACGTATGCAATATGATAGGTTCATATGGAGAGAAAAGGAAACCTCTCCACTATATACATAGTCAGGACGGGCCAGCCTACACAGTTGCTTGCTGGGGTTGCTCTCTTCACACTCTCTCGCACAAAACGACTGTGGCCACATCTCTAACATCACGGCGGATCACGTCCGCTTGGGGAAGGGGTGGATGCTTAGTGTAGATGCGGTGGCCGTCGCCGACGGTGAAAACCCACTGTCGGCACGTCCCGATCAGGGGTCCCCGCCGTTCTCTCTCACAAAGCCGGTGAGGTTGCCTTCGTCCCTTGCTCACTGCCACGACGTGGGCAGTTGCCGCCTCCCGCTGCCCTCCTCAAGGTCGAGCTACGTCCCTCGGGTACAACTCCCTTTACAGCCGGCTTGTACACTGCTCCAGCTGCCCACATCACTCCCTATGGATATTTCTCTACTTCTTTGCCCCGCACATACCTGATACCTCTACTGGCTTACGTACTGTATTTGTGATGAGTTTATGTCTCATCAACTAGTCCTAGTAATCTTATTCTAATCACGCTTCTTCAATTTCTTTGCCACAGGGATGCTCATCTCGATTTTGGTGAAACTGCACAAAATGATCCGATGGTCAAAAGGTTGCAAACTTCATTTATTAGGAAGCTCAAACATTGCCAGCACATTGAAGCCTGGTCAGGGTTCACGGTTCAAGGGCTATGGACTGCATGGATCGTCTTTTTCTTTAGCTGCCTCTGTTCCAAAATAAGTGTCAACTTTAGTAGTAGTACAACTTTGTACTAAAGTTTGCACAAAGTTGAGACACTTATTTTGGAACGGAGGGAGTACATATTTGCTATGATCTGTCAATCATTGAGATGCAATAGCATGCATGTTAGTCTCCTTTGTATTTGATGAAATGTTGCAACGGGCAACCTTGGACGCAAGATACATGTAAGAGGAGCTGGAAGCTTCATAGCATTGTACAAATTTATCTCGCTGATAAAGTACAGTACGTACTAGTACTATACTAGTACGTCCTCCATTCCTAAATATAAGTCTTTGTAGAGATTTCACCATTAACCACATGTAGATGTATATAGATGCATTTTAAGTGTAGATTCATTCATTTTGTTCCGTATGTAGTTCACCTAGTGGAATCTCTACAAAGACTTATCTACTAGTAATAGCTAGCCCCACTACTAGGAATTCTCTATCCTCTCCTTGAGCCACATCATCAAAATTGACGTAGCCGTTAGATGAAGTAAATCAGTCATAATAGCCGTGTGATCTAGACGTTGAGAGGCTCAGCACTAAGCCACATGCAAGCATGCAGAAATACCGTGGCACATGCATGTGAGTGGGTTTTAAATCACATCAACATGTCTGCATGCAAGCATGCACCGGTAGCATGCATGTAAGTGAGATTTTAAGTCCCATTAACATGTCAAAAAGAAAAATATAATCCCATTATGCAGTAGGAGTTGGCTGATCTTTTTCCTTATGTGGGATGATCCAAATGATGATGGGAGTTTATTTAGTTTGGCTACCACATTTGTCATGCGGTTATAGATTTTTTTAGTTCTATGAAATCGATAATTTTACACAGAGAGATATACCGCTGTTCTGCGGCAACGAGCGGGGACTCATCTAGTAATATTTAGGAATGGAGGGAGTACTATGTAAAGAGTTAGGTGTCGCATGGTGATAGTGTGAGGTGGGCCATGTAATCACTGATCCTGCGTGTTTTCACTGCTCTTGCACTCCTCCGCTGTAAGAATGGAGAAAATTGTAATCTACTACCTCCTTTCGCCGAAAGCGTGGGACATCCAGCAGTCCTACCACCTCAGTAATAAAGACCAATGAGCCATCAAATCACATAGACCCAGTAGTAAGTTGGACGGATGAAGCAACCATCACTCTTGCGCTAGTGAGAGGTCGCGTCCGCTCAGCCCGGGCATGAATGCGGCACCGATTCTTTGGAGCGGCACTGACCATTTCGGGTGGGAAGCGCGTGCGGGCGGTGGAGGGGCTTTGGGTGGGCCAGGCTGGTCAGGAGCGGGCGTGGAAGCTGTCCGCATGTCCCTACCGGACACGCCCGGAAACGAGGATGCACTGACTCTCGCGGCTAAAATCATACACTACATTCCATATCTCTGTAGGAGTAGGTCGATCTGTTGCACTCTCTAACACACACATGTTGTTAAACACACACACGCACACGCACGCACCTTGGTCCCGTTGCACCTTCTAACGTGACGTATTACACCTAGACAGAGGGAGTAGTAAGTATACGAGATACGGTGGCACACTGATTAAGTCGAATACAAGTGCCCAAAATTTGTGTGCATGTTATAATAAGGATTCACTTAAAATAGTACGTGAGCGAACGGAGGGATCAATTGGACAGTGTTCCCGAGCAGTAGCGAGATGTGTGAGGTAGTACGATACACCGCTGGCGCTTTTAATTTTTCTTATTAATTTGTTTGTTTCACCCTCTGACAGGTGGGACCCAACGTACTACGTGGAGAGAGGTAAGGTGACTAAGGCTGCCTTATTTCTGCACCACTGTGGATAGTCTTACCACCAAAGCCACATGACACGATTATGATTGAAATCCTAATGACTCCCACAAACACACAAAAAAACACGGCATGCCTATCACACGAATGCAGGAATGTATAAAAGGTTATTTTTCCTCTCGTTGAACATAGTGGGAGGGTTGTGTAGCTGTTTAGACGGTTCGCTCATCAAACTTGAGGTCTCGGGTTCGATAACTACACTTGAGCATAATTTTTGCCAGGAGGATTCTTTGACTGGTCAAAATGTTTTCTAGGGTTTGCACGCTTCACACTCTCTCTCCAGTATATATATACATGCTGGAGCCTCAGCGCTTGTAGTTGCTCTCTTCTCACTCTCTCGCCCTCTCCCGCTGGATCCTCAGCGGTTGTAGTTGCTCTCTTCACACTCTCTCGCCCTCTCCAGATCTAAACAAGACTTTGTTGGCCTCTCTCTCCCCTCACTGCTTCTCAAAGAGTCGGCAGGATCCGTTCACCGGGAAGGGAAGGAGGCTTAACGTTGTCGCTGTCGGCGAGGGAGGGAATCCACTACCGGCGCTGCTGTTCACTTTCTACCCAGCGGCGGCGCGGGAGGGCCTCCGACCCCTTCTTCTTCGCCGTCGTCCTGTCACCCACCGAACCACGCCCCAAGAACCTTAAGGTATATTTTACTTACTCCAGATGCATTGCTCTAGCTGCATGTATACCATGAATCTAGGACGTGGTTTAAAGAGGAAAGGAGTGGGGGAAAGTAGTGAGAAAAGTTGTATATAGCATGAATCTAGGACGTGGTTCAAAGAGGAAATGAAGGGGGAAAGTTGTATAGCATGAATCTAGGATGTGGTTCAAAGAGGAAAGGAAGGGGCAAAAGTACTAGTTCAAAATGGAAAGGAAGGGACAAGGCTGTAGAGTTTGAGCAGGACTAGATTTGCTGCGCTCACATAGGGAAAGGTGTCTAAAGATAACAAAACTGGGACCAACACAAATATGCTCCTTGGTTGTTTTTTCTTTGTTGCAACAGACTGTGCGTGACCACAGTACATCGGTAGATGCACATGGTGCTGGTGCATCCACTGTCCCATGCAACTCATTAGCTGTTGTTAATCCATGGCCCTGTTTGGTTAAAAACTCCCTAGTCCCTACCTGTTTGGTTCCAGGGACTAAACATGGACTAGAGGTTATTAAATGACATGATAAAAGACCATGTTAGCCCTCGTAATGAACTAATAGAAACAAGGTGCGATGCGTGGCAGGGGCAACTGTTGGAAAAAGTCCCAAAAAGACTCCCTCTGGGTCTTCTTTCTTTAGTCCCAAATGCCCACTTTTAGTCCCGAAAAGTCCCTCCTGTTTGGTTTAGATGTGACTGACAGGGAGTTTTTTTAGTCCCTACACCAAAATGTCCCAGTAAACAAACACCCTCTAATAATGCCGCTGGAAAATTGATGCAATGCCACAGTTAAAAGGAAATTACATGTTTAACGAATTTTATTGTTAATATAATCTCTATGTTAATATTAATCAATGCCACCGTTTGAGAAATGCTACTGTCTTGCTTTCTTTCCCATTTAGATAAGGTAGATGCTTCTTTTTGTTGGCTTCTGTGTCATCCACCGTTATTGACCACTAATTGTTTCCTTTGCACCTCTGTGTAAACAGGGTTATCTACTTCACCTCGTTGCCATTGTGACCTTTTGTTGCACTGCAGAAAACACTTTTGTTTTAAGAGTGTTTTGTGCAGTTCAACCAAAATGTCACACCGACAACATTGCTTGTTGCTTGATCTTAGTGGAACTGCACAAGAGGAGATTTTACTTCCTATCCGTTAAGGTGAATTTGGTTCAGATCTTCTTCTTGTGAGTTGTTTGAATTCCGCATCATGAGAGGTCAGTACTAACCTTCTTTCACATGATTCTGCAGTGTGCTTTCATATGTTGTGCCCCTTGTACGATAATGTTGCTTGATTTTAGTGAACTCCACAAATGGAGACAAGACTTCCAATCTGTATGTGCACCGTAATATCCCATTGAGGTACCATAAGGATATTTCACAACTGCTGGCCTGTATTTTGCCACTTTCATCAGAAAATTAAGTTTAGTACTATACTTGTGCTCCCTAATTGACATGCCAAATCTTACATTGAAGGCGAAGCTTGTCTGTTATTGAACCAAGTGATGAAGGGGAAGAACAAGCAGAAGAAAAACAAAAATCAACTCCCGGTGCTGTAACGAAGCACTGGAACTGTGATGACACAAGTAATGATATAGTTTTGCATCTTAATTTATTGCTATGGTTGGAACAAGCAATTGTTTTGCCACTGATTTGATGCCATACGTAATTATCTCTACTTGTGCAAACAGGGATCTTCTTTGAAGATACCATATATTTTAGTGGAACTGCACAAGAAGATGTTGGAAAAATTAAACTAATCGAGGAGTATATAGTAAGCATGGCCACCCCCGTAGATAGAAACAGATGGTTCCCGAGAAGTGATTCATCTGTATGCTCTACACAATCAGCCTCCTGACAAAGGTTGGTACTCGCCCACTGATTTCATCCATATGATTGAGCTTTGTCATCTCTATTGGTGTTGTGCTACTGTTTAGATACTGTCATGAAAAAGTGGTATTGTCCTTGGGAAGTGCTTCATCTGTGCTGTTAAAAATATTTCCTTTCCTTTTTCTCGAGCAAACATGGATGCTAGCATTTAGTAGTCCTCTTTTTGTCTTTGCACAATAGGATCATCTTCCTCTGAAGAAGAATATGGAGTACGTGAAGTGACTAGTTCCGATTATGCCAGGATGAAGAAGCAATGTCTATCTCCTCATCAGAGGGAGCAGTTGAAGGGTGGTTACATTACTCCCCACAAGACCAAACTAACTTCAGCTTAGAAGGACTGACAAATCTCCATTTTTTTGCTGTGATGCGCGAGTACAATGTTGTTCTAGGATTCTTTCTGGTGAGTTCCATTTTTCTAAAAGTGTGCTCTACATGGACCATGTATGTGCTTGTTGAAACTGTCAATTCATAGTACAGTTTGCTTCATACTAATCACTTTTTTGTATTTGTGCAAACAGGGGTGCTCAGCTTGATTTCAACAGGAACTGCACAAAATGTTCATGAATACATCAAATCATTCATTTCCACCACAAGAAAGCAGGTGCCCATAAGTTCAAGGCGTTGCAACATATAAGGGCGAAATCATACAAGCTACGCGTGAATTTGGTTGATTTTGGTGGAACTGCACAAAAAGAACAGCTGGTTTATTTAGCACGAGGTGCCATGTCAATGTCCGAACTAATGGCAAACCCTGCCCATTCCACAATCGTAGGCATTTGATATTTTGGAATGGGACAACCTTCTCAAATTTTGCTCATTGATTTTAGCAAGATATGCGTTTGATATTTTCAAATGGGACGCCCTTTGCTGTCAGCAGCGGCGATCAATTTTTTCTTTATTCTTTAGTTGTGAAGTTAATATTGCCTCTGACATGTGAGTCGCTAAGATACATAATCATCGATTGTTTTGAATGTTCTCTATGAATTGCCAGGCCTGTGTGTTTGATTGCAATGTACAGAAACGCTAAAAAGCTGCTCAAACTCTTTGTACTCCTTCTGTTCCTTTTTACTTCGCACATTGTGAAAGTGCATACTTTTTTGTATAAGATTGGTCAAAGTAGAGATACTTTGACTGCAGACAAAACTTGTATGCAGACTAGAAAGGACCAGAGGGAGTACATGTGAAACTGCTGCAAATGTGGTGATCACCCTGGGAATAATGCTAGTACGTATTGTTTTGCATGTTCATCCAATGCCAGTGATACAGAATTTGAACTAATCGAAATAAATTCATTCATACATGGTTGGATTTAATATAAACATGCCGGATTTCATTACATTTCATACATTCTTCAACTAAAAAGGGGTGTTTGTGGCCGCATGCATCTCCTAGATGCAGAGGCTGGGGGTCATCCTCCTTTTCAAAAAAAACTAAAAAGGGGTGCGCTAAAGGTATAATTAATTAACCGAAGCTACCCACCTGTGTCCCGCTGAGCCGAAAAGAAGCTTCAGTGACTTAACTGCAGGTGCAGTTGCGTAACTGACATGTGGCCCGTTGGGCCCACGTGTCAGTCAGCCAACTGCACCAGCAGTTAAGTAGAAGCAGCATTCTTCTCCAGCGCAGCTCTCCGACTCCATGTTGCCACCAAGAAGCTAACCGGCCATCAATGGTCAACCCGCCCAGCTTGGCTTCAACCGGAGGGTAGCAGCGGTGGCATTACTTGGACCCGAGCGGCGGCGACCTACCGTGTTCTACTCTTCCTCGTTTTCTGTGTGGCGCGGCCTCGTTGGCAGCGGGGTGGGGCCTCGGTGGAGCCGGCGATGCCTCTGTCTCGTTGCCGGCGGGCGGCGCCTTAGCGGAGCGGTGGAAATCCTCCCCCATGTTGCCGGCACGGTGGGGCCTCGGCTGAGCCGGCGATGTCCTCTGCCTCGTTGTTGGCGGGGCGGGGCCTCGGCGGAGCCGACGGTGTCCTCTGCCTCGTTGTTGGTGCCATGGGGCCTCGGCGAAGCCGGCGGTGTCCTCTGCCTCGTTGTTGGCGCCGCGGGGTGTTGGCGGAGCAGGGTGTCGTCCACGCCAGCGGAGCGGGGACTTGTCGGAGCCGGCATTGTCCTCTGCCTCGTCCTCGGTCTCACCAAACAGCGCCTCACCCGCTTCATTGCCCTCTTTGCTAGCCTCTTTGTAGGCGGCCGCAGCCTCTACCACCCGCATGTGGTACCGCCAGCGCTCGAGGCGACCTTGCGGGCGGAGCGGTACGAGTCGAGCAGCGCCTCCTGCTTCGCCTGCTCCGCGGCGATCTGCTCCTCCGCCTGCAGGTGCTCCTGGAGGAGATGGTGGTTGTAGGCGGCATCGGCCTGTGCCTCCCAGAACTGTTCCTCATGCATCTGCCTCACCCTGTCCATATATTAGGCACGGGCCTCGCTGATGGTCATGGTGCAATGCACCGGCGAGGATGGCACGGAGGAGGGGGTTGGCGCCGGATCATCGACTACCATGTTCTCCATGGGACGTTGTCGTCCTCCGGCTGCCTGCCGGCCAGCCGGTCGGCAGCAATGGCTGCTATCTCCTTGTGGTCCGTCGTCCGCCCATTCCGAAGAGCACTGGAGCACGAGGAAGCCATGGTGGGTAGTAGTGGTGTGGACAGGAGAAAGGCAACGGATGCAGATGACTGCGGCTATGGCCGGCGCAGCAGTTTATATAGCAATGGTGGGTGGGCGGAGGGACGGACGTGTGACGCCGGAGTAGCCGCCTCGGCAACCACGTATCATTAATGTGTGCGGCAGATAGACGGACGGACGACACTTGTGTTGTTTGAAGGCGGAGCAATCGCCTACACCGGGAAGCGGGGCGGCCGGCGCTGACTGTTTCGGGCGGAAAGTGCGCGTGGGCGAGGAGATCACTTTACTTGGATAGGATGGCAATGGGGACCCACCAGGTCCATAGCCTCACGTACGCAAGTGCCTCCTTATTATATATATATAACTATAATTTATTTTGCTTCCTGCTGGTTTCCTGACATCACGGTCCCACACCATTGTCTACCTATGTACTCCGTCCTTTCCGGTTTATAGGGCTTATCTCAAAATTTTAGTTTTTCCATTTTATAAGGCTCAATTTGGTTGTTTTCCATCACATGTTCAGATTCCAAGGTGCATTAAATCATTGCATGCAAGTATTAAGAGAAAATTGACCAATGCATGTACTTTATGCATGCATGCATTGCAATTAATGCAATGATAAACATAATTTTTTGAGGATAACAAGAGCATTAATTAGGTGCTTTTGCAAAACTAGAAAAAGTATTCGACCACTTGCCATCTACCTTGATTGGTGAGATTTTTGAATTGAGCATTATAAACCGGAAAGGAGGGAGTAGTTAATAAATGAGAGAATTGCACAAGAAGCGGCCGACAGCTGGGACCAAGCAGCTCGAGCAGTATTTGTGTTTTTGAGGTGTGAGCACTGCAGAGTTTTTCGATGTTTACCCCAGATATTAATTTTTCTCCTCTGAACAACAACGAAAACATCGCTGCAGGTATTAACTGGGCGGGCTGTGGCCCGTCTAGCCCAGGCCAGATATCCAGCCCAGATATTAATTTTTTTCAAGCTGAAAATGGCTAGCCCAGCTATACTTTTTTTAGGAATACCCAAACAAGATCAAGTTGTTATTCTCCGCCCCGCTGGGCTGCAAATCTTTCCTAGGAGGGATGCATTAGGCTTAACAAGAAAATGGGATTTAAGAAATAATAAATGGGATGTAATTATAAAAACTGGGTAGTAACTATGAAAAAAGCACCAAACAGTGATTACTTTATAAAATATTAATTTTGGAATATTGAAAATTTTAATTTCATTAATTGTTGCGAGTGGAATGTTTTGTTGGATTTTTATGCAATATAAATTTATATTGAAATTGTATTTAATCTGACTAAAATTTCGGGATAAAAATATTCGGATCCCATCAAAATGTGGGAAATTTTATTGAATTCTGTTTTGAACGGTTGGTTGAAATGGGATGTACTTTTAACAAACTGTAAATGGGCTGTAGTAAATTCCATTAGAATTCAGAAATGGGCTACACATTCTTACAAATCTCAAATGGGCTATAAGTTCTAGCCACACACTTCTGGCCTTACTAAGTTGACGGGTCCCCTAAAAAACAGAGTTGACGGGTATGCAAGGCTTTGTCAACTTATAGTCAACACACGGTTCTAGCAGCAGTGGCCGTTGGATGTCCATCCAACGGATGCCGTGCTTCTTCTTCAATCTCGGATATTCTAGCTTCATCCGCCCAAAAAATGATTCATCCCCTTGACATCTGGGGTGCACCGTTTCGGAAGCTGACCTATGGGCCTACTAAGTTGACGTACCATGGGCTTTGTCAACTTAGACAATATAAACGATTCTAGCTGCAGTGACCGTACGATGTCCATCCAACGGCCGTCGTGCTTCTTCAACCTCTGGTCTTCTTGCTCCAGCCGCCCAAAGCAGCGCCGGTCCTGCCGCCTGCTCCTGCCTCTCGTGGTCGGTTGTGCTGCCGCGGAGTCCTCATCGCCCCCTACTACTCCCACCGCTGGTCAGGCCATCCCTCCACTCACCCACACCCCTTGTTATTCTGCGGCGACGGTAGCGCAGCCGAACCAGTGAACCCTCGTACTTCTCTCCGCGTGTGCATCAACTGCCGCGTCTTCCCCGGCTCCGCGTCGTCACCTTCCTAGGCCTCGCTGTCGTCCACCGCCGTGGTGCTCTCGGCGCGGCGTGGTCAACGTGGTCAAGGAACGACTTCCATCGGACATGGACTATACGTGGAGAGGCTGACAGCTAGGTCCACGGCAGCCACAAGGAAGTGCCTCCTTATTACGCGCAAAATAGTTATTCCTCCACCTGACAGCGGGGACCCACTGGACGGGCCACCGTATCTCACGAAAAAATGATTCTCCCCCTGACTGCTGGGACCCACGAGCTACATCTTCGCACGCAAGGAAGTGCGTCCAGGAAAAAAAGATTCACCCTCCTGACTGCTGGGACCCACCAGCTACATCTTCGCACACAAGGAAGTGCGTCCGAAAAAAAACGATTCGCCCCCCGACTGCTGGGACTAACCAGCTACACCTTCGCACGCAAGGAAGTGCGTCCGGGCAAAAAAAACGATTCGCCCCCCCTGACTGCTGGGACCTAGCAGCTACACCTTCACATGCAAGGAAGTGCGTCCGGGCAAAAAAAATGATTCACCCCCCTGACTGCTGGGACCCACCAGCTACATCTTCGCAGGCAAGGAAGTGCCTGACAGTCGGGACCCACCTGGTCGAAGCGTACGTAGCGTTGTCATCCTGGTCGCGAACGTGTACGTACATACTGGTCGATGTAGAGGCGCGCACGTGTCATAGTAGAGGCGCGCACGTGTCGTAGTAGAGGCGCGCACGTAGCATGTACACGTACGTACAGCGGCGAGGGTGCAAGAAAGAAAATACGGCCACGTACGTACATACGGGCAGGGTCTCGAACGCCAACTCGCGCATACGTATATGGCTTGGTCGGAACGGAGAAACGGCGTCGCCGTCGTGTTCATGGGGAGGCAACAGAATGCGTCATGTTCATCGGGAGGCAACGGAATGCGTGGGAGCCAATCGGCTTGGACGGAATAGGCGATGGAAACGAGGCCTGGTGTACCGCACAACGGAGGAAACTGCCTTGTGTTCGACCGGCCACGTTCAGAACGGGGTCCTGTTGATCGGGAGGGGTGTGGCGTACCACAAAACAGAGGAAACGGACCTCCTACGGTCAAAACAGGGGTCCTGTTGATCGGGAGGGGTGTGGCGTACCTCAAAACGGATGAAGCGGACTTGTGTTGGAGTGCTACGGTCGAAACGGGGGTCCTGTTGATCGGGAGGGGTGTGGCATACCGCAAAACAGACGAAACAGACTTGTGTTGGAGCGCTACGGTCGAAACGGGGGGAGGGGTGTGGCGTACCGCAAAATGGGACTCCACGAGATACTGTTCATCTCCACCGTCGACCTCCTCCAGCCTCCACGGGCTACCGTCGACCTCCTCCAGCCTCCATGGGCTCCTGTTCATCCAGCCTCCACTGCGCGCTACTCCACTGGCTACTGTTCAACCACCCCTCCACGGGCACCACTCCACCGTCTACTGTTCATCCAGCCCTCCACACCACGGGGTCCTGTTCAACCACCCCTCCACGGCCACCCCTCCACCTTCTACTGTTCATCCAGCCCTCCACACCACGGGGTCCTGTTCATCCAGAGGCAACGCCACTGCTCACTGTTCATCCAACCCCCCCCCCACCGCAACGCTCACTGTTCATCCCAGAGGCAGCATCGATCGGCTTCAGTTAGCAGCAGTAGCGAAGGAATCGCTCCATCGGGTTCAGTTAACAGCCATCGATCGATCGCTCGGGTTCAGTAACGCGTAGCCTGCAGTGCAATCGCTCGGGTTCAGTTAGAGCCCAACGCCTCGTTCGGGTTCAGTTAGAGCTAACGCCTCGCACACACGCGCGTACCTGTACAAGAGAAATGCGCATTGCTCTCCCACCGTAATCGGCAACTCCCCGATTTTCCTCCCCCTCGCTTCTACCACGGTTTTTTCCATCATGGACGGCCCAAAGAATGTCATGCAGCTGCATCTCCGGCCCGCCCAGGACGAAAAGCCCATTTTTTATCATGTTTTTTTATCATAGAAGTAGGAGCCCACCACATCTATGATGATACCGGGTTTTGTCACAATGATCGTCATAGAAGTGTCATATGTATGACATAATTTTTTTTCGTTCGGCCCAAAATGTCACGGATGTGTCTTTTTTTTGTAGTGCAAGCCACCCATACCTTTTGGTTGAGTCAGCGATTTCCAGGAAACCCAATGTGGTTTGCACTTCCCTTCTTTGCTTCCCCACCAAAACTTCCTGATCAGCATGTTCAAGTGCTCGCATAGGCCACGAGGGAGTTTGAAACAAGACACATAATTAATTGGGACGGCCTTTGCAATTGCTTTAACAAGAACCTAATTGGTTGATCATTTTGAGGCAATCTGACACAATGAGCCCAGAACATATTAGTCGGTTCATGTGGCAACAAGTAGGAGTAGCTCGTTTAAGCAAGACCCAACTCTTAGGGACCTCTTGGGCTCGCCCTTGGACAATATGCGGGTCATGCCCAGTTGTGCACTAACCGGGCTGCCGGCTAGAAGTACCTGGGGAGAAGGCGGTGAGGAGGCCATCCTCTAGGATCACAAAATGACTCTTCCCTCGCATCCCATATCTATTTTCCTCCTCTCCCATATTCATCCTCCTTGGAACTTATCTGAGCAATTCTTCTTGTATCAAGTTTTGTAACTCGAAATCATACTCAAGAGAAGTGAATGAGTTGTTGGGATCCTAACATCTGGTAATCAGAGCCTAGCCACCACCCTTGCATCCCCATTTTTTTGTCACATCATTACTTCCACCACCATGGATCCTGGGTTGAAGTCATGCCTAGAGAAGTACCATGCATGGACTCTGCCGCGCTACGACGCCATGGACAAGAAGCTCCAGCTACATGACACACTATTCAAGTTCATCATGGGAGCTTTGACCCCGCAGTCGACTCGTTTCACGGTTAAGGCCTCCGATGGTTGTCTCACCATCGACGCCACTATCGTGGCAGTTGTCCCCGATGCCTCCTCTTCCACCACCTAGGCCCAGTGGTCTGTGAGGTCCTCCATGGTGCATCCCTTGCCTCCATCAACCCGATGCCCATGACTTGTTCGACGGATGTCTCGAGCCAAGTCATCGTCACTGCCAGCGTCAATGAGGTATGTGATGCTGCCACTGAGGGAGTCCTGGATTAGGGGGTGTCCGGATGGCCGGACTATGACCTTTGGCTGGACTCCCGGACTATGAAGATACAAGATTGAAGACTTCGTCCCTTGTCCGGATGGGACTTTCCTTGGCGTGGAAGGCAAGCTCGGCGATACGATATGAAGATCTCCTCCCATTGTAACCGACTCTGTGTAACCCTAGCCCTCTCCGGTGTCTATATAAACCGGAGAGTTTTAGTCTGTAGGACGAACAACAATCATACCATAGGCTAGCTTCTAGGGTTTAGCCTCTCTGATCTCGTGGTAGATCAACTCTTGTAATATCCATATCATCAATATTAACCAAGCAGGAGTAGGGTTTTACATCCATCGAGAGGGCCCGAACCTGGGTAAAAACATCGTGTCCCTTGTCTCCTGTTACCATCCGCCTAGACGCACAGTTCGGGACCCCCTACCCGAGATCCGCCGGTTTTGACACCGACATTGATGATTTCATTGAGAGTTCCTCTGTGTCGTCACCTTTAGGCCCGATGGCTTCTTCGATCGTCAACCATGATGTGGTCCAGGGAGACTTTTCTCCCCAGACAGATCTTCGTATTCGGCGGCTTCGCACTGCGGGCCAACTCGCTTGGCCATCTGGAGCAGATCGAAAGCTACGCCCCTGGCCATCAGGTTAGGTTTGGAAGCTTAAACTACACGGCCGACATCCGCGGGGACTTGATCTTCGACGGATTCGGGCCACGGCCGAACATGCCGCACTGTCTCGATGGGCATGATCTAGCTCTGCCGCCGGACAGCACCCAGAGTGCCGCTCAGGTGTCCGCTCCGACCATTAGCTCGGAGCCGACTGTGCTAGTCAGGGACGGACGATTGGACGCTGCCCCAGGAGCCGCAATCTCTACGGTGATAGAGCCGAATACCAGCCTAGTCCTTTGCAAGGCCCGTGACTCCAAGGTGCCGGACTCCGTTCCGGACTCCGAATCTTCCGCACCCCTTCCGATCGAACCCGATTGGGCTCCGACCATGGAGTTCACCACCATGGACGTCTTTCAGCACTCGCCCATTGGAGATATCCTGAACTCCCTAAAGTCTCTCTCTTTGTCAGGAGAGCCCTGGCCGGACTATGGTCGGCAGGGTTGGGATGCGGACGACGAAGAAATTCGAAACCCACCCACCACCCACTTTGTAGCCATTGTCGATGATTTAACCGACATGCTCGACTTCGACTCTGAAGACATCGACGGTATGGACGCCGATGAAGGAGACGACCAAGAACCAGCACCTATAGGGCACTAGAAAGCCACCTCATCATACGATGTATACACGGTGGACACACCTAAAAGAAATGACGACGAGGATCAAAAGGGCACAACCAGGGATCGCTCCCTCGAAAAACAATCAAAGCGGCGGTGTAAGCGCCACACCAAGCCCCACCTCGACAAAGACCCAGCCATAGAGCAGGGCGAATCAACGAAAGACGAACATGCCATCGAGGAACCGTCCAAACAGGGCGGACAATCCGAACAACCCGTCCCCGGGAAAGATAACAGTCCGGACGACCTCACGCCGGACAAATTGCTGGAACACCAGAACCTCCACCAAAGGCTCGTTGCCACTGCACGTAGCCTGAAAAAGCAGAAGCGGAGGCTCAAAATAGCAGAAGATGCACTCAGGATCAGATGGGGCAAAGTACTCAATACCGCACACAAGTACGGAATTAGTCGTCACACAAAGAGCTATCCGAAGCGGAAATTACTACCGGAAGTTGATGAAGAGGCCCTAGAGCCCCCACAGTCAAAAAACAAGGAAGCGACCAGGTCGGATAGACGGCCGAACGTGCTGCACTGTCTCGATAAGCGACAAAGGGCGCCGCACTTAATACGGCACGCGATCCGCCCAAGGATTCGCATCAAAAAACTGGTCCAACCAGATCCATCTATGGGCCAAGAAAGCAATCTCCAGTGAGCAACGCAATGCAAAAAATATCCGAACATCACGGCACACCTACATACAGGGGCGCCGCACATCCCCTATGTTTTACCAATGAGGTGTTGGATCATGAATTTCCAGCGGGATTCAAGCCCGTGAACATAGAAGCATACGATGGAACAACAGACCCTGGAGTCTGGATCGAGGATTATATCCTCCACATACACATGGCCAGAGGAGATGACCTCCACGCCATAAAATACTTACCCCTTGAGCTCAAAGGGCCCGCCTGGCATTGGCTCAAAAGCCTTCCGGAAAACACCATGGGAAGTTGGGAAGCGCTCGAGGACGCTTTCCAAGCAAATTTTCAAGGGACCTATGTCCAACCTCCGGATGCAGATGATCTGAGTCATATAACTCAGCAGCCCGGAGAGTCAGCCCGGAAACTCTGGAACAGATTCCTTACTAAAAAGAATTAGATAGTCGACTGTCCAGACGCCGAGTCCCTAGCATCTTTCAAACATAGCGTCCGAGACGAATGGCTCGCCAGACACCTCGGCCAAGAAAAGCCAAGAACAATGGCCGCATTAACAAGCCTCATGACCCGCTTTTGCGCAGGAGAGGATAGCTAGTTGGCAAGAAGCAGCACCAGCGACCTGAGTACATCCGAACTCAGAGATGGAAACAGGAAACCGCGCCGTAACAAAGAACAGTGCCGGATCAAGGATAACAGTCCGATGAGCACGGAAGTCAACGCCGGATTTAAAAGCTCTTGGCAAAATCAGAAAAAGCCGCCCCCCAAAGATGACAGGGACAAGCTGTCTAATCTTAACAAAATCCTGGACAAAATATGTCAAATCCACAGTACCCACGGGAGACCTGCAAACCATACCCATAGAGATTGTTGGGTCTTCAAGCAGTCCGGCAAACTCAACACCGAACACAAAGGGCTCGACACACCAAGCGAGGATGATGACGCACCCCACAAGCAGAACACCGGAGAACAAAAGAAGTTCCCACAAGAAGTCAAAACAGTAAATTCACTTCAGATGACAAAAGGGAAAAACAGAACGGCGCTTACGAAGACACGCGCCATACGGCCAGCCCCAGAGGAGCACCGCCACTGGTTGTTACAACCAATCACCTTTGATCATCAGGATTACTCCAGAGGGGCCCGAAACGCACACTGGACTGCCTTGGTCTTGGATCTGATTATTGACGGACTCCAATTTACACAAGTCCTTATGAACGGCGGCAGTGACTTAAACCTGTTATATCAGGACACAATCCGCAAACTGGGGGTAAACCCAACTATAATTCGCCATGGCAACACTTCCTTTCAAGGAGTCACGCCGGTTCCAGATACCCAGAGTATGGGTTCCCTTTCGTTAGAAGTCACGTTCGGCTGACCCGACAACTTCCGAAGCGAAAAGCTAACCTTCCACATCGCCCCATTCATAAGTCGCTATCAAGCGCTACTGGGACGTGAAGCTTTCGCCCGCTTTAACGCAATGCCGCATTATGCATCCCTTACACTTAAAATGCCCGGTCACGAGGCATCATCTCATTAAAGGGAAATATCAATTGATCCCCAAAGTACGGGTAATGGTGCGGCCGCCTGGACAGCCACACACTAATCCAGCCCTACTATCTCGGACACGGCTCGACGGGTCCGGCGGAAACATACAAAGGCTTAATAGCCGCATAACCCTGTACAAAGGGCTCCGCGTGTTCACGCCAGGAGACAATACGGCTCAATTTTGCTCCGACTATATTTTGTTTATTTTAATATAGATTTCTCGCACGCTTATTTTTTACTAAGTTCCTCTCTTTCGCAGACGAACACCATGCTTCGCCCGTCCAGGATACGGCACAATGGAGACACAGGCGCAGACGTGCAGTAGGGACCCATTTCAAGGATTCTTTTCAGATTAAGACCCTGCGTAAACCTTTTTTACTGTCTCTTGTTGACAACATCCCCTGGTTTTTGCTATAATCAAGGAGGAGGTTGGCGTCTTGGCATGTGGCCACGCCAGAATTTTGCGCGTACCTAGACACCAGGTGCTTTTTAACCAAGGGCTTTGTTTCAGCCCGTCTTCATAAAGACCGAATACCTTAGGGAGTGTTCGGCGTCGCGAGTTTGGACTTATATGCATTAGCTCTGAATCATGTCTTTGGTCAAATGTTGGGTTTGCCCGGCTCCTGTGTTTTGCTGCCTTACGTTCTGTTATATCGGCTAACGCGGCACCAGGAGAACTACTGCGATTGTGCCCCGGTTCGGCCAGGCGAGCACCAAAGTAGAGAAAGCCGAAAACTGACTGTCATGATATAGCGAGAGACTGGTCGACCACTCGATGACTCTCAGAATCTTTAGGATTCCTCTGCATTAACGAAGGGCCGCTTCCCGGTCAGGCACACACGCGCCCCGAATTCGGGCGAGCGCGGTGCCTCTAGGGGCTATTGAATAGCCCCACTGTCAAACTCCTATGGCTAAGTGAAAGTGATAAAGCATTATAGTCTGGTTGCCTAGTTTGCCGCGCTATCACCTCCTTTGTAGGACCAAGACGTTGGATTAAGCGTGAAAAGGTGCTTTTTTGCGAACACCCCCGCATTATATGCGTGGGGGCTAAAGCCAACGACTGCCATCTTTCAGGTTATATACACATATACATTAACGGCTGCACAGGAGGTATTATAATTCTTGCAAGCACAAGTATAAAAAGCTTTTATATTCTATCAAAATATTCCTTTTACAATAGCACATGCTATTCGAACACAACATCCTTCGAGCACTGCGCTTCTATTAAACGAGCGCCCGGAAGAACTTCCTCAAAGTAGTGCCTGGCAGGTACTCGGCCTTCGTCCGAATCCCGGGATGCAACAACACTGGGCTTCATATCCACCCAGTATGTCTTGACACGGGCAAGAGCCATTTGTGCACCCTCTATGCACGCCGACCTCTTCATTGCATCAACATGCGGCACAGAACCAAGGAACTGCTGCACCAAGCCAAAATAACTCTTCGGCTCTGGCTCTCCCGGCCACAAACGACTCGCAACATACTTCATGGCGAGTCCAGATAACCTGTTCAGCTCCGCCCAGGCGGCCAAACGGTCGGATACCGAAAGTGGGCGTTCTGGATTGTGAAACTGCGACCAAAAAAGTTCTTCCAATTTATGGTCACCTCGACCTCGGAAGTGTTCGGTTGCGTCTGCCGCACTCGTTGCCAAATCCAGATAAGTGTTTTCCGCACTCCACTGCCGGTCTAATGGAGCATACTTAGGATCCCCGAACTTCATCCGCAGCATATAGGGCTTTCCAGCCATGATATCCCCGGCCTGACGCAGCTCCTCCTTCATAGCTCTCATTGCAGAGCAAGTATCCTTGGCCTCGGCAGTGATGTTCTCAAGGTCCTTCTGAGCTGCCCTTTCTTCTTGTTCGAGAAATTTATAGCGGTCGACAGCATCCTTCGATTTTATAGCCATCTCGGCTATTACCTTCTTGCTCTGGCAGTGAGCAGCCTGTTCGGCTTTCAGCTCTTCATCCGCCTTAATGGCAGCCGCATCACTTTTCCTTGCTTGCTCCTTGGCTCGGGCAAGTTCCGCCCGAATGTTCTCCACGGTAGCAGCACCATCTGCATTAAGCACATCCATTATAAGGCACGAGCATCGAACTCCTCTTATCAGATGTCTGTGGAGCATACCTTGTGCCTCGTCTAGCCGCTTATTTACAAGCGCGACGTCGGCATCCGCGATGTCAAGTTGCCGCTTTAGCTCGGCAGATTCATCAGTCCGGCTAGCCACCGAACGCCTCGCCACCTTCATAAAAAGGTGACATTTTACACCTGGGGTTATGATCCTCTGTGCGCCATCACTCTTGACGACACACAGAGTCTCAGGGGCTACTATTTATACAGGGCGCATTTTATATATGCGGCTCTACCAAAAAGTACAACTTTTCACGTACCTCAAAGCCTGTTAGTAAACTCCTGGCGGCCTCATATAATCCGCTTTCTGCGGATGAAATCCTTCCTATCACCGTGTTCATCAACATACGGTGTTCTTCTGAGACGGACGCTCGCCCGAGCAGATCCCTCAGCCTCTCCGACCGCGCACCAGAGGGCGCCGGACTAGCCCGGCGACCTTTTTCAGGATCCGGACTTGGAGAAACCCGTCGGGATGACACCTCGCGGTCGCCTGCCTCGTAAGACGGTGCAACTAGGGGAGGCGTTTCGCTCTCCATCATCTCCGGATGAAGATCCCCTGAAGACGAGCTCTGCTGAGAAGGGTTGAGATCCGAACTGCAAGGTAATATTTCGGTTATCTTCCTTAGAAATAAAATAGGGATGCCACTCATTTTTGAACCCCTCTCTTTACTTACAGCTCGGAGGAAAGCTGATCCCCTTGAGGGCGCAATGCGGCCGGGGCAGTCTCCGGCGCCGGATCCTCTGACGAAGATTTCTTCCCCTGTTTCAAGGTCATCCCCTCCGGGTCTTCAGAGGCACTCCTTTTCTTTCCCAGGTTGGGGGAATTCTCGATTCCTCCCTTCCTGACAGTCTCCTTCATGGAGGCGGTAGCTCCTTGGTTCCCCTCTTTGCCCTCTGCCGAAAGCATAATCTCCAGCATCCTGGTTAACACAGGATCCGGCGCGGTCTCGGGCAGGGGGGTTGGACACCTGATAAGCTTTGCCTTCACTATCCACTCTTGTTCAAAGGATAGCTCTGTTAAAGGGCAATTCTATGATGAAAATGCGGATGGCGTGTCCAAATACGGGGATACTTACCTTAGCATCCGGGCGATTGCAGCTCAGACCTGCGTCCTCGGACAAGTCCGGACACCTTGCTTGTGATCCGAAGAACAATTTGTACATCTCCACAGGTGTCGCGCCCATAAAATGTTGGAGGACTCGCGGTCCCTCCAGATTAAATTCCCACAGGCGGAGAGGGCGACGTTTGCAGGGCAGCGTGCGGCGAATCAACATAACTTGCGCCACTATGGTCAAGTTAATATCTCTTTCTAGGAGATCTCGAATGTGGTCCTGCAGTAGGGGAACGTCTTTGGACGGCCCCCAGATAAGCCCTTCATTGACCCATGATGCTCGCCGTGGTGGGAGACCCGAGCGAAAAGCAGGTGGCGCCACCCATGTGGTGCCCCTGGGGGCTGTGATGTAAAAACAGTCCTGTTGCCATAAGCCGAACTCCTCTTGGAAAGTGCCCTCGGGCCATGGAGCGCCAGCTATCTTGCTTATGATAGCTCCTCCGCACTCAGCATGCTGCCCCTCGATCATCTTCGGCTCTACCTTGAAGGTTCTAAGCCACAATCCGAAGTGAGGAGTGATATGGAGGAAGGCCTCACACACGACAATGAATGATGAAATTTGGAGGATGGACTCCGAAGCTAAGTCGTGGAATTCCAGCTCGTAATAGAACATCAGTCCCCTCACGAAGGGATCAATCGGGAAGCCTATCCCCGAAGGAAGTGAGATGTGAACACCATGCTCTCACCGGGCTGGGAGAGGGAATGGCCTGCCCTTGAGCAGGCAGCCTATGCGAGATTTCGCCGGTTAGATACCTGGCATCTCTCAGCTTTCGCATGTCTTCTTCCGTAACGGAGGAAGGCACCCACCGGCCTTGAAGGTCGGAGCCGGACATCGTCGAAGGTCCGAAGCGCCTAAAACTAGAGCTTTCAGTGTTGGAACTCGAGGCGAGGGGCGGATTCGATTGGATTGAAAAAGAAATGAGTCGAGCCTTGGTCTCTTTATAAAGGAGTTGAATACCAAGAGCCCTCCCCATAACCGTTTGGGACTTGCTTTCAATTAGAGAGTCATACCAAAAGGCACGGTTGGGTTACCCACGCCTGTATTGATGAGAATCCCGGAATAAGGGGACATGATCTTTGCTTTGACAAGACGTGCGAAGGAAACCGCCTCGCTAAACATGCTGAGGTGGAACAGTAAAACGACTCGAATAAAGGCTTGGCCGTGGTGTGATGTCACGCTACGGAATACGTCAGCAGATTAGATTTGTGCAGATATTATTCTCTCTACGGTGGTATGTGGAACTTATTTTTGCAGAGCCGGACACTATCCTTGTGTTCAAAATCTTCTATGAAGTATTCGGAGGAGGAACCCGCCTTGCAATGCCGAAGACAATTTGCGCGCCGGAATCGTCGTCATTGAAGCCTGGTTCAGGGGCTACTGAGGGAGTCCTGGATTAGGGGGTGTCCGGATGGCCGGACTATGACCTTTGGCCGGACTCCCGGACTATGAAGATACAAGATTGAAGACTTTGTCCCGTGTCCGGATGGGACTTTCCTTGGCGTGGAAGGCAAGCTTGGCGATACGATATGAAGATCTCCTCCCATTGTAACCGACTCTGTGTAACCCTAGGCCTCTCCGGTGTCTATATAAACCGGAGAGTTTTAGTCCGTAGGACGAACAACAATCATACCATAGGCTAGCTTCTAGGGTTTAGCCTCTCTGATCTCGTGTTAGATCAACTCTTGTAATATCCATATCATCAATATTAATCAAGCAGGAGTAGGGTTTAACCTCCACCGAGAGGGCCCGAACCTGGGTAAAAACATCGTGTCCCTTGTCTCCTGTTACCATCCGCCTAGACGCACAGTTCGGGACCCCCTACCCGAGATCCACCGGTTTTGACACCGATAGCCACCATCATCTACTCCGAGCCCACAAGCGACCTCAACAATAATTAGGTTGAGCAGTTCACTGACTCTACTATGAGTGTTGAGTCCCTTGACATCGACACCGCCCTCGGTGTTGTCGCGGTGACCGCCACAGTGGTTTCTTCCAACTTGGGAGAGTACGCAATGGTGGAGTTCTCTCCTGAAGTCCTTCTTGTTCATGTAGTACTTACCAACATTTCCTCATCCACCACAAAAGCCGAGCAAGTCCTTGAGTTTTACCTATGATGTGCCCCTCGATCGCATCGCCAAGATGCTTGTAAGCTATTCGATGGATTGTTCGAACCAAAATGTTGCCACACGATCGCTCTCATCTCTAATCAAAATGACATCACTCCTCCCAGCAGCAATAGAGATGCTCATCACCAACCCCAGTCAGCCTGTCACTAATGTCAACTCTATCCTAAGAGCACCACTGACCATAGAGGACTCGACATTGTCCACTCAAGCTTTCCGTAAGGTATCGATCGTCCATTCACTGTAGATGTCCATGGAGCATGATCTAGGAATCAACCAACAAAGCTAGGTGCTACACCCAATACCATGGTCATCGATTGAGTATCACTCAAAATCAACATGTTTACAAGTTGCCGTAGGAAAATTCTGGTTTGTGTTCTGTCCTACAAAGGAACCTTGTAGTTGTTGGAACTTGGAAGTATGGGCATCAAGGGCACCCACCTGATCGAGCATGTTCTTTGAAGTGCACAATTGCTGAATTTTCTTCTCAGGGACAAACCTTAGTCATGATTTTTCACCCGAGACCTTCATTGATGTACCTGGAAAAGTTCAGCCCACTCGGGTTGCATGATTCTACTAGTTGCATCAAGAATTCAATTAATTGTTGGGATCCTACTACACATGCAAGCATAAGGCTAGTGCATGGATCAACTTGAGATCTCATGGAACAAATTGTATGACAAATAATACTGAAACACCTGAAGTTTTTAGTATGTGCTTGCTCTTTGTAGAAGCGTTGGTACCCCCCCCCCCAAGTGCAAGGAGCGATGTAGCCTAACGACAAGTATTCCCCTCAACTGAGAACCAAGGTTTATCGAAGTAGTAGGAACTACTGTATGACACCTAATGATGAGTACTTGCACACAACTCACAAAAATAGTCTTGTCTCCCAATGATCCAGGAAGGTGTTAGTCTTCCTGTCTTGTTAGTTATATTGTTAATTATATAACATGGTTAGTATACGTAATCATATGTGATACGTCTCCAACGTATCGACTTTTTCTCATGCTTTTCCTCTTGTTTTGGACTCTAATTTCTATGATTTGAATGAAACTAACCCCGGACTAACGATGTTTTCAGTAGAACTACCATGGTGTTGTCTTTGTGCAGAAATAAAAGTTCTCGGAATGGAACGAAACTTTGCGAGGATTTTTTATATCAATAATAAGAATTTCTAGAGCTCAGACCCGCAAAAGAGGGGCACCTGGGTGGGCACAACCAACCAGGGCGTGCCCCCCTCTCCTGACACGATGTACCCACCTAGTGGCCCCGCAGACGACCTCCCTCATACTATAAAATCACATATTTCCAGAAAAAAAAACAGGGAGAAAAAATTATCGCGATCCACGAGACAGAGCCGCCGTCAAGCCCTATTCTTCCTCGGGAGGGCAGATCTGGAGTCCGTTTGGGGCTCCGGAGAGGGGGATCTTCGTTCTTTGTCATCACCAACCCATCTCCATTCCATGATGCTCCCCACCGGAGTGAGTAATTCCTTCGTAGGCTCACTGGTCGGTGAAGAGTTGGATGAGATTCATCATGTAATCGAGTTAGTTTTGTTAGGGCCTAATCCCTAGTATCCACTATGTTCTTAGATTGATGTTGCTACGACTTTGCTATGCTTAATACTTGTCACTTTGGGCCCAGGTGCCATGAACTCAGATCTGAACCATTTATGAATTCATCATTATATCCATGTTTTAGATCTGATCTTGCAAGTTATAGTCACCTACTACGGTTATGATCTGACAACCCCGGAGTGACAACAACCGGGCCCCCTCTCGGTGATGACCGTAGTTTGAGGGGTTCATGTATTCACTATGTGTTAATGCTTTGTTACGGTTCTCTAGTAAAAGGAGGCCTTAATATCCCTTAGTTTCCAATATGGATCCTGCTGCCACGGGAGGGTAGGACAAAAGATGTCATGCAAGTTCTTTTAATAAAGCATGTATGATTATTTACGAAATGCATGCATTATATCGATGAACTGGAGCTAGTGCCATATTGCCCTAGGTTATAACAGTCACATGATGAATATCATCCAACAAGTCACTGATCTGATGCCTACGAATTTATCATATATTGTTCTTGCTAAGTTACTACTATTGCTACTGCTATTGTTACTGCTACAATATCACTGCTACCACTGTTACTGTTACCATTACTTGCTGATATCATCAAAGCTATCATACTATTGTGCTACTAATCACTTTGCTGCAGATAATTAATCTCCACGTGTGGTTGAATTGACAACTCAGTTGCTAATATCTTCAAATATTCTTTGGCTCCCCTTGTGTCGAATCTACAAATTTGGGTTAAATACTTACCCTCAAAAACTGTTGCGATCCCCTATACTTGTGGGTTATCAATATGATAAATAACAAAATGGAATAGCAAAGAAACGTAATGAAAGCATGTAAATAAACGATGGAAACAATGTAAAAAAGATGGATCAAGAGCCATAGTTTCACTAGAGGCATCTCTCCAAGAAGATAGATGTGGTGTGGTGAACAAAATATAGTTGGTCAGCGATTAAATTGCAATATTTATGAGTATGATCAATCATGGGATAATTCAACATAGGCATTAATTATATCCGTGATATGTATATTGTTATCCAACTGCATCTACAACTAACACTCCACCAAAGACATTGCATCTCGAGATATCATGTTCATAATAAACAGAGCATGGAGATAAGGATGATGACATAATGAAGACAATAAAACTACCGTCCATGCATGATAGAGAAAACATTATTTTATCCTTAGTAGCAACAATACATTACAATACATGTCTTATCCCTCTTTATCACTAGGATAGAACAATGCAAGATTGAACCCACTATCATACACAACTCCCTCTCACTATCATACAAAACTCCCTCTAAAGATCTAAGCATCAAATTTGACCAAACAGAAACACATAGATCAGAAAACATATATGACTATTAAACAAATAAACCATAAGAGATTCAAGAAGTTTCATGAATATATCTATTCATAAAGTGAAAAATCATCATATCCCAACAAATAGAACACCAATTACATCAAATTGATCCCGATCATGTGAGACGGCTCATGTGAACTTTGTATTGAATCACAAGGGAGAGAGGATGCCGTCTAGCTACTATTATGGACCCATAGTCTAAAGAAAATTACTCACTCATGGTCATGGTGGCAGCAAGGTTGATGAAGATGGCTTCGGAGATCAATTCCTCATCGACGAAATGCTGGAACATGCCTCTAGATTGGATTTCCGTGGAACAGGAACTTGTGGCAGTGGAAAAATTAGGATAAAATTGGTATGAAGCGTTCCAGATTATTTGTAATTTATAAATCCAAGGGGGAGGTAAGGTGGTGCTTGAGGCCTTCACAAGGTAGGACGACACCCCCTGGCCGCACCATTTGATCGCGTGGGACCCTGGGTGTCCACTTGCCGGGTTCGGTGCATTCTGGAACCTTCATCCTCCGAAAAAATCGTCAAAAATTGTTGTGACGTTTGGAGGTCAGGAAATAATGATTTTTTGAAAAGTAAAAACATGCAGAAAACTACAACTGGCTCTGGGCACTTAATTAATAGGTTACTCTACAAAAACAATATGAATTTCTATAAAAAGTATATGAAAGTGATGTGATATAGCATGAAACAATAAAAATGTATCGATACTTTGAGACGCAGAACCATTGCTACTCATATAGACTACTTGATTTATTTGGATATCAACAACAAGGGTTTGGTGGTTTCAAAAACAGCACACACAAAGCAAGTGAACTATCAGGGTCATCAACCTACTAATGTACTTTGTGCACCTATGGACCGGTCCTTTTTACTCCGCGTATTAGATTTTCTTTGTCAAGTCAAACATTGCAAAGTTTGACCAAAATTATAATAAAAAATATTAATATCTACAATACGAACTATATACACTATGAAACTACATTTCATAACAAATCTAACATTATTTATTTGGCATTGTGAATGTTGATACTTTTTTCTATATATTTGGTCAAATATAGATACTTTGACTTTGTACAAAACTTATATACAGATCAAAAAGGACTGGAGAGAGTATTTATTATTATTTCATGCTATGTTTTACCATTTTGGCATTAATTATTATTATTTTTCTAGACTAACTATTAACTCACTGGCCAAGTGTCTTTTGCTGTCACTACAAAAAAAACACATCCGTGACATTTTGGGCCGAACGAAAAAAAAATGTCATGCTTATGACACTTCTATGATGATAATTGTGACAAAACCCGGTATCATCATAGACGTGGTGGGCTCCTACTTCTATGACAAAAAATCATGACAGAAAATGGGCTTTTCGTCCTGGGCGGGCTGGAGACGTAGCTGCATGACATTCTTTGGGTCGTCCATGATGGAAAAACCATGGTAGAAGCAAGGGCGAGGAAAATATCGGGGTGTTCCCGGTTACGGTGGGTGGTCGGGGCCGAGCGACGCATGAAGGTTAGCGCATTTATCTCGTACACGCACGCGCGTGGGTGCGAGGCTTTGGGCTCTAACTGAACCCAAGCGAGGCGTCGCCTAACTGAACCCAAGCGGTTGCACTGCAGGTTACACGTTACTGAACCCGAGTGATCGAGCGATTCCTTCGCTACTGCTGCTAACTGAAGCTAATCGATGCTGCCTCTGGATGAACAGTGAGCATTGTTGGGGGGTGGATGAACAGTTCCTGGTGGGGGTTGGATGAACAAGATCCCGTGGTGTTGCTGCTGGATGAACATGACCCTGATCGATCGAGCCGGTTGGGTGTGGATGAACAGGACCCCATGGAGGGCTGGATGAATAGGACCCCGTGGAGGGAAGGTTGAACAGTAGCTGGTGGAGGGCTGGTTGAACAGTAGCCGGTGGAGGGTTGGATGAACAGTAGTCCGTGGAGGGGTGGTTGAACAGGACCCCGTGCAGAGGGCTGGTGGAACAGTAGCTGGTGGAGGAGCGTGCGGTGGAGGCTGGATGAATAGGAGCCCGTGGATGAACAGTCGCAGGTGGAGGCTGGAGGAGGTCGACGGTGGATGAACAATAGCCCGTGGAGGCTGGAGGAGGTCGACGGTGGAGATGAATAGTATCCCATGGAGTCCCTTTTCGCGGTACGCCACACCCCTCCCGATGAACAGAACCCCCGTTTCGACCGTAGCGCTCCAACACAAGTATGTTTCCTCCGTTTTGCGGTACACCACACCCCTCCCGATCAACAGGACCACATTTCGACCGTAGGAAGTCCAACAAAAGTACATTTCCTCCGTTTTGCGGTACGCTAGACCCCTCCCGATGAACAGGATCCCACTTTGACTGTATCCGGTCGAACACAAGGTTGTTTCCTCCGTTCTGCGATACGCCAGGCCTCATTTCCATCGGTTGTTCCATCCAAGCCCTCCCGATGAACACGACGATGCATTCCGTTCCGACCTAGTCGGTTGGCTCCCCATGAACACGACGACGACGCAGTTTCTCTGTTCCGACCCAGCCATGTACACGAGCCCGTACGTATGCGCGAGTAGGCGTTCGAGACCCCACCTGTATGTACGTACGTGGCCGTATTTACTTTCTTGCACCCTGGCCGCTATACGTACATGTACATGCTACGTGCGCGCCTCTACTACGACACGTGTGCGCCTCTACTATGACACATGCGCGCCTCTCCATCGACCAGTATGTACGTAAACGTTCGCGACCAGAATGACAACGTTACATACGCTTTGACCGGGTGGGTCCAGACTGTCAGGCACTTCCTTGCGTGCGAAGATGTAGCTGGTGGGTCCCAGTAGTCAGGGGGGAATCATTTTTTGCCCGTGATATGGACACACTTCCTTACGTGCAAAGATGTAGCTAGTGGGTCCCAGCAGTCAGGGCGAAATGTTTTTTTCGCAAAATACGGTGGCCCGTCCGGTGAGTCCCTGCTGTCAGGTGGAGGAATCATTATTTTGCACGCAATAAGGAGGCACTTCCTTACTGCAGCCGTGGACCCAGCTGTCAGCCTCTCCACTTATAGTACTCTTCCAACGGAAGTCATTCCTTGACCACGTTGACCACGCCACGCCGAGAGCACCAGGGCGGTGGACGACAGCGAGGCCTAAGAAGGGGACGACGCGGTGTTGGTGGGAAATGACACCTATGGGATCACGAGGATCCCTTCTGCGGTTGTGGGTCACGGTGTTGTGAGAAGAGCAGGATTAGCAATCAGCACAAGGATCGTTTACCCAGGTTCGGGCTGCGAGGAACGTGTAAAACCCTAGTCCTGCTTTGGTGGGTGTATTGAATGCTCCTTGAGCTCTCGAACTAGCTACAGTGGCTGCGTGGTTCAAAAGAGCCGAATCCCCCTCCAGTACGCCATGGGCCTCCTTTTATAGTTGAAAGGGGCTGCCATAGTGGCACACAGGAGGTGGATAGGCCTACAGTGCTATGAGCTTATCGCTCGTATTATAGGACAAGACACATTTAATGCATAGCTTTGGTGTCCTCTTACTTTATCGGGGACGGGACCGAGACCCGTCCCGTCCGTCACCGCTCTCCTTGCTTCGACACGCGCCCTGGCCAGTGATGCATGCGGCGCCATGTAGGCAGGCAAGCAACTGAGGTGGCACGGTGGTGGAGCCTTCACGAATATCTGCATGCTGCCACACAGGCGTGTGCTGAGTTGGCCTGGGAGCTGCATGTTGCCACGCAGGTGCCTACCCAGCTGGTTGGGTTAGCAACTGCATGTGAACGGCGGTGGAGACTTGGTTGGTGTGGGCCTGGCAGTGGCCCTGCTGACACCCTTGGCAAGGGCCTTGCCGAGTGGCCCGGCAAGGGTCTTGCCGGGGGTCTTGTGGGTTTCCTCGGCAAGAATCTTGTCGAGATACCACATGGCGTCTCCCACCTCCCACCTCCCACCTCCCACCGACCTCCCCCAACCCAACAATGGCGCCTAAGGATCTAGTCATCATGGATGGTCTTCTACATTGGGATTTCTCCCCCGGCCTTGCGGTCGCGGCTCAGGTGCGTCAACGCTTCGGTTCTACGGTTCACTTCTCTCCCTCTGGTGGTTGCAAGGAATTCTTTTTGGTGGTTAGCTTCTCTTAGGCCTCCTTCACTCTCAATGAAGAATCTGTTGCTTTGGCTCTGCAATGTTCCATTGGAGGTTTCCCCTCGGGATTGCATGTTAAGCATTTGGATGGATGTCGTTTTCGGTTCTCGGTTGCCTCTAATCGGGTTGGTCATTTCATCTATGGTCTCAAGGACCGAGTATGGCTAGATCTGTCACTTTAGCCTCTTTCGATCAGGATTGCACTCTACAATGCATAACACTCTATCTTGGCACTCGGATCAGCCAAACCCTGAGATCAGCGCCAGATCACCTATTGCATGCAAGTCCTTGCATCGTTTTACATCTGACCAAGGTCATGTGATTGAGGCTTCCTCTCTGAATGTTCTCGCGAAAGCTGGGTTTTCAGTTGATATTAATGGTGTGGACAATCTTTCGTGCTCGCCGCGGTGACTCTCCAGCAGCCTCCGGTTGGCCGACAGGAATCTTTGCGTATTGAAAGTGCAACCACTAGTAATGAGCCTTTAATGGCTAATACCCTGACTTTCGGCCACATTAATGTGGATTTGTCTGGTCGGTCGGCTGACCTAGTGGATACTAATCAATGGCGATTTGAGGGACATAATTTCCAACTTGATGCTTGGGACCAAATACCTGGTTTTATTTTGCGGCACATTCTGGACTATTACCGCATGGGTATTTCGGTGGAAAGAATTGCTTCTATATGGAAATTGGCCTCGGTACCCACCTTGGAATTTATTTATAATAAATTAGTCATTTGTAGTGATTGCAATGGCATTGATCATCGGGTGGCAAATTGTCCAAATCAAGTATGCTAGGTTTGCTCTCAAAGCCCTTGTTTGTGTTTGCAGATGAATCAGGGGCCCAGCCCACCGGTTTCAACACTTCCCGCATGCACCATTTGTACCTCTACGGCCCATGTCTTCTTTCAATGCCCGGCCAAGTCATATTGTGGGGCTTGTGGGCTTTTGGGCCACCTAATTGGTAATTGCGGCTCCCCGGGGGCTAGGTACTTATTTTGGAAACCTATTTTACGTGCACAAAATTCTGGCTTATCAGTAATTGATACACCTACTTTGGTCAAAGATTCTACTGCTGGGGTTCATAGCAAGTATCGTGGGAAAGATAATGATCGCGTCTTGTCTGGGATTTTATCACAGAAATTAAATGCCACGTACTCTCAGCATCCACCTGCCACCTGACGCCGATCAACCGTGCGATGCTCATCCTGCGGTCACGATGGTCATTTCGTGGCCGTCTGCCAGAAAGTTTTGCACAAGCGCCGAGGAGTCTGGGTTCCAAAATCAATACGCGAGGCGGACGATACGCATTCTTCCTTCTCGCAGTCTGGGCACGCCTCTGCTCCGGCTCCCTCCACCGCTCCAATGGCGAACTACCCTCTCAACATCGTCCCCTACCTCCCGCCTGGTATGACCATCGAGCTTGGTCCGGCCGACCGCAAGGTACGGGCGGACATGGTTGTCAGCCCAATCCCGCCGCTGCTCCATGACTTCTTGGCCATTGCTGAGGTCAACAGATTCATCCCCTTTCACCAAAAGGCTGATCTGCAGAATATTATTGAAGGTTTGCTCCATGAATCACAATACTTCCCTTCTGAAGTTTCGGATCATCCTCTAGGAGTTGGTTTGTTTGGGTTTGCGTCTCCTGTTATCCGGGATGCGGTGGTTGGCACCACCTTCGAGCTTGATGAAAATGAGGTTGAGGAGCATACTGTTATTTCTTTTGTTCCTTATGATGCTGCTCTCAACATGCGCCTGACAACTTTTGGTCCGGAGATCTGGATTCTGTATGCTGGTTTCCCTTATGATTATCAGACACAACACTACATACACAAGTCAGTCGATTCCTTTGGTGCTTTAGTAGATTGTAATAATCCTAGAGGAGACAGGAGGCTGGTGCTTGTTAAAGTCAGAGTTATCCATCTTCGTTTAGTGCCCAAAAGTCTTGTTGTCCATCAGATAGGAGGGGCTAGGCAATGTTGGACTGTTGCTATCACCATGCTGAGGAGTAATGATTGGAATGCTCACCTGCCTGAGGTTCCTCCGGCGGGAGAAGATCCACCGCCCCCTGATGGTATTCCTCATCCGCTTCATGGTGAAGGTCTGAATGCTAAGCAACTGTATCAACAGCAGCTTCACAACTGGCTGGCTTAGAATGCAGTGGCTGATGTTGCAGCCAATGAGGATGAAAGTGTGGTTGTTGATGAAGGAAATGACATTGAGATTCACCCTGAGTGGGGTGTGTGGGCACCACCCCCTCCACAAGCACCTCCTGCTCTGTACAATTTCCAACAGTGGTTGGCTGGGGAAGGGATTCAGGTTGAACATGGAATTGTGCCACCACAGAATCTGCATGACAGCCCTGCGGCTGCCTGGAATGACTCCATCTCTGTTCCTTCAAGTTTTGATTCCAGTGCAACAATTTCTGACTCATATGTGCTTGTGCCTATTAACCTGATGAATCAGTTCTGGCCACAAAATGCCACTGGAGTTCCCTCAGCTAGTAATGTTGTCTCTGATTTGGTCTCTCCTGGGTCCAGTTCTGAAGACCCTACTTTGGTTATTTCTGAACACAGTCAGCTTGCACTCCCCATCAGCTCTGCATCTGCTGTTCTGCCCAATAATGTATTGGAGTTGTCTTTGAATCTTTCTGCTGCCGGCCTACACCTGGATGTGTCCACTCAAGGTGATTTCATACCTGCTATGCTTATTAGGGACTGCATTCCTATGTTCAGGTTAAATACATATCTTGCTGCAGCTATTAAACCCATTGTGGCTTCTTTTGGGCCATGGAGTGATCACTATGGATTTCAACAAGATTCAGTCACCTTTAACATTACAATCTCTGAAAATGAGGGCCTTCTATCAGTGGTCTCTGCTTCCAAAACAACTGCCAATGCATCTTCTTCAAGTGTCACTATTGAAGATCTTTCTGCAACTATTAATCAGGAGCTTAATGGGGATATAGTTGAGCAAGCTACAGTCTCTGAAGATGTCCTGACTGCACCATTGGACATGCAGCTTGTTCCTGTGGGTCAATTTCAGCAGCCTCCTCCAACTGTTGCTGAGTTTGCTGGCTCTTCTACAATCCTAAGACGCAAAGGAAAAGCTGTGGTGCCAGAATGTGCTATTGCCCTACGTAGAAGTGCTCGCACCAACAAGTATGATGGTTTCAAAGTTCATCAAGTCTCTGACAGCAAGGCAAAAACTTCAAAGGTCAAACCCAGGGTAATTCCCTCTGCTCTTTCTATTAGGGAGGTTGATGATGTTGAACAGATCCCACCGCCTACGCCTATCAGGATGATCCAGCAGATTGGCATTGTGCTGTGTGCTATCCCTTCTGAAGAACTTACTGACGAAGCACTGATGGCTTCACAGGAGGAGGAGCCCCCGGCCTCGACCTAGCTTCTCTTTTGCAGATCCTTTTCTTTCCTTATGCAATGAATCTTTTGGTAAACTGGAATGTTTTATGATGGAATGTTTGTGGTTTAAATTCAGGGGACAAGCAACTAGCGCTTTCCAATGCAATTACCTCTAGTGGCTGTGCAGTGATATGTTTGCAAGAAACCAAGAAACCATCATTCGATTTGTCTTTCATTAAGTCATGCTGCCCTCGTCGCTTTGACCAATTTTCTTTTGTACCTTCTCGTGGTGCTTCGGGGGGTATTGTCACCATTTGGAATAGCACTATTTTCTCTGCTGATGTGCTGCTATCTGAAGATTTTGCTCTGGTTACACGTTTCAAATCAACACAATCGGCGCAGTGTTGGACGTTGGTCAATGTATATGGCCCTTGCCAAGGTGAGGAGAGGGAACATTTCATTCACTGGTTGTGTTCACTTAACATTCCATCAAATGAAGATTGGCTCTTTGTGGGGGACTTTAACTTCATACGTGCACCTAATAATCGTAATAAACCTGGAGGCAGTATTAATGACATGAACACATTTAATGAATTCATCTGATGCCAAAGCCTCATTGAATTACCTATCAAGGGACGTTCATTCACGTGGATCAATATGCAGCTTGACCCCCTCTTAGAGCAATTCGATTGGTTTTTTACGAGCACTAATTGGACCACATCTTACCCAAAAACTATGGTCAAACCACTCGATAAGCTAGTCTCTGATCATATCCCTTGTGTGGTTGCTATTGAAACAAATATCCCTAAATCAAAACTATTTCGGTTTGAATCTTTTTGGGTGCAACATCCGGGTTTCATGCAACTTGTTCAATCTTCTTGGGCCAAACCAGTGCACTCCGCAAATACTACCACCGTACTGTGCCGAAAATTCAAAACCCTGAGACGTGATCTTAAACATTGGAGTAAAGGCATTTCCAAACTATCTGTGGCTATTGAGAATTCAAATAAAGCCCTTTGTGAGATTGATGAGCTTGAAAATAAACGGACTTTAACTGTTCCTGAAGTTAATTTTAGAAGAATTCTCAAGGCACACATCATAAGATTATTACGTTATCAACAAGCTTATTGGAAAAAGAGGTGCACCATAAGATGGGTTCGGTTTGGGGATGAGCCGTCCAAATTCTTCCAGGCCTTGGCCTCCGAAAGATATAGGAAGAACAACATTGCCACCCTAGCAACACCTGAAGGCACTTTGGTCGAGGATCATGTAGGAAAGGAGTCTATAATTTTTCAAACGTTTAAAGAAAGGATGGGATCATCACAGCCCTGCAATATGAAGTTCAACCTAGCCAGAATAATCAAGAAGTGCAATGGACTCGATGAACTCACCATTCCTTTTACAAATGAAGAGATTGACAAAGTTATTAAAGAAATGCCCGTGGACAGAGAACCTGGCCCGGATGGCTTTAATGGTCTATTTTTAAAACGATGCTGGCCAATCATCAAGCAAGACTTTTATAACTTGTGCAACCAATTTCATAGTGGGGAGCTCAATTTAGAAAGTATTAATGATGGTTTTATCACACTCATCCCCAAAGTAGGCTCTCCTGAGTCTATCAATGACTATCGGCCGATCACACTCCTAAACTGTTGTCTCAAGGTGGTCACAAAAATCTTGGCTAATAGACTCCAAAAAGTCATCCTTAAAATTGTACACAAGAATCAATATGGATTTCTTAAAGGACGGACGATACAAGATTGTCTCGCATGGGCTTACGAGTAAATATACCAATGCCAATCTTCAAGAAAGGAAATCATGCTTCTAAAGCTAGATTTTGCCAAAGCTTTTGATACGATCGAACATGAGGCCATGATTGAAATTATAAGAAACATGGGATTCAATGACATATGGTTGGGATGGATCAGATGCATCTTCTCCTCGGGCAAATCCTCGGTCCTTCTTAATGGCACTCCTGGTCGGAAATTTTATTGCAAATGTGGTGTAAGACAGGGAGACCCTCTCTCCCCCCTATTTTTTGTGCTTGCAGACGACCTTTTGCAAGCTGCCATAAATGATGCTTTCATGCGCAACTTGATTCATCTGCCGTTCCCGTCCCCACACCAACATGATTACCCTGTAATTTAGTACGCAGACGACACCATCTTGGTCATGCCAGCATGCACCCAGCAAGCTACAACCGTCAAGGATATCTTAAATGACTATGCCATGTCCATTGGGTTGAAAATAAACTTTCATAAATCCACTTTTATCACCATGAATTGTGAGATGGCAAAAACTCAGGAAATAGCAAATATCTTTGGATGTGTCATTGGCAAGTTGCCCTTTACATACTTGGGCCTCCCTCTTGGAACTACACGACCAACAATTGTTGAACTTATGCCACTAGTTTGTTCCATGGAAAGAAGACTAACTGCCACTCTCAACATGACATCCTATGGTGGAAAATTATCTCTGTTAAACTCTGTGATCACTTCGTTGATCATCTTTGCTCTTTGCACTCTCAGATTGCCAACCAAGATCATTGAATTGCTGGACAAGATCAGGAGAAAATGCTTGTGGACTAAAAAAATGGAACAAGGTGATAAATGCAACTCCCTTGCCGCCTGGAACATGGTTTGCCGACCCAAGGAATGCGGTGGCCTAGGTGTGATTGATCTAAGAACACAAGGAGATGCCCTACTACTCAAATACTTACATAAATTCTATAATAGGTGGGACATGCCTTGGGTCCAACTCATCTGGGATACATATTACTCTGACCGCATACCACACGGCTCTGACACGTGCGGTTCGTTCTGGTGGCGTGATGTTGCAAAGCTAATGCCCATTTATAGAGGAATCACCAATGTCCAGGTAGCAAGCGGTAAGAATGTTCTTTTCTGGAAAGACTCTTGGACGGACAACATTATTACAGAGAGTTATCCTCGTGCATTCTCCTACACCATTAATGAAGACATATCTGTCGGGGATTTCTTGTCCATCATGGCACTGCGGGAGGCATTTCACCTTCCTCTTTCAGAGCAAGCCCATGCTGAAGTTAGACAGATGCAATCTGATTTGTCCATGATTACCCTATCTGATGAGACAGATGTTTAGTTGTATGCATGGGGATCAGATCAATTCACAGCACATAAATACTATACATTTTACTTCAGAGATGTTCGAGCACATGAAGCCTTTGGTTGGATTTGGAAGTCAAGGTCAACCATGAAAATCAAAGTTTTCGGGTGGTTGCTTCTGGCTGATCGCCCTAATACCAGGAACATGCTCACAAGATGACATTACAATATTGGTGATGACCATAACTGTATCCTCTGTGGACAGCAGATCGAGGAAACCTTGGAGCACTTGTTCTTTGAGTGCCGCTTCAGCATTGATTGTTGGACAAGTCTGGGCCTTTCCTGGCCGCAAGGAATGTCACGCCTTCAAAATGTGGCTATGGCCAAACAACGTTGGAATGGGTCTCTTTTTATGGAGATGTTTTTGCTTGCATCTTGGAGTTTATGGAAGGAACACAACAATAAGCACTTCAGGGGGATTGTTCCAACAAAACATTCTTGGTTGGACAGATTTAAGACAGACTTCTCTCTCCTTGCCTATAGGGTCAAGGAAAAGCACAAACACCTCATCCCCATAATCCTCTCTTCTTTACATTAGCATTCTAACACACACCCCAAATGGGGTGATGACACTTGTACAGTCACCATGTAACTTGTACTTTACTATATTAATACAAAAAATAACAGTGGGAGGTGCTCCTACTGTTCAAGGTTTAAAAAAAAGAATCTTGTCGAGGATCGTTGCCCTCCAATCCTCATCTGATCTTGAATATTCTTTGTCTTCACAAAGATCTACATGTCAGCATGGAGGTGCCTCCCGAGCCCTGGCCCAATGTGGTTGATGGTGTTGGAGACCGTGTGTTTGAGGGTGGCTCACTCCGTTGGGGTGGGCGAGCCGCCCCGGCAAGGGTCTTGCCGGGGAAACCTGCTTCGTCCCTCTGCTCTCTGTGGTCTCGGTCTTTGGCGTTGCGCTGATTGTTTCTGTGTTTGTGGCTCCGATTTCCTGTCTCCGCCCTGCTAAGTGTGGCTTCGGCCCGTGGCTCTGACTGCCTGCGCACAAGTAAGGGGTACAAAGGAGTGCCCCTACTTTAGTACACCGACTAGAGCCTCCGGGCCTGGGCCACACATAGGCGCAACGCATTGTTGGGTCAGGCCCAAAGTGGTGCATGGGCAGGCGGGGCGGTTTTTGCTGCAGTATCTTTCCATCCGCCGCACTTCCCCACGACCTGCATTGAATACATGACATGGGGGATCACGCGCGCGCGGGTGATCAAAGCATGCTTGCGTCATCTTGCGGTGAACAGTAAAGAGGCGGCTTGCGTGTCCCTTCGAGACCGCGGGGCCGCTGCTCATTTACTGTCCTTACCCGAGAACCATCGCTCCACATGTCCCATTACCCCAACTCCCGCGCCACGTACACCGCATGCATGATGCAGAGCGAATGACATGCCTGTAGGATACGGGAAGACGTGCATGCGCGGGTCGATTCCCACACGCCTTCAATTGGGCGGGGAGGGCGGTCGACGGCCTCGCCCGCTATCACCTTTAATGAGCCGGATTGGCCGAGAGGGGCGGCCGGGCCCTGCCCCCATCTCTTTATAAGGAGGGGAGCGGGAGGAACGGCGCCTCTCAGTACCTCATCATCCGCCTCTCCCCATCCCTGCTCCTTCCTCTCTTCTACCATGGTGAGAGGGCGCGGTGATGCTTCATCAGTGGCGGCAAGGGTCTATGCTCGACAACGCGTCGCTCCTCCCCAAGAACTCGTAGCGGCGGAGCCGTCCGTTAAAGGGAGGGGGAGGGGGCGAGGTCGAGG
This sequence comes from Triticum dicoccoides, assembly GCF_002162155.2. Lineage (NCBI taxonomy): Eukaryota > Viridiplantae > Streptophyta > Magnoliopsida > Poales > Poaceae > Triticum > Triticum dicoccoides. Next base: position 148,674,043 of record NC_041385.1, read on the forward strand.
TTATCGCGGCACTCGAGGAAGAGGAGGACGGGGCGGCACTTTGGCCTCGCCTCCGCCAGCGGCCCCTCCCCCGATGGAGGGCCACGTCGGGGATAACCCTTACGAGTTCTTCATCAGGCTGTGCCAGCCGCCGCGCCGTCGTCTTCGCCTCCCGACCCCATTTGCACGGGAGATGGAGCTGGACCCGCCGAGCACTGCGGCTGCATATGAGGGGTTGTGGGAACAACGGCACATGGGCCGACGTTAAGTTCCCCGCCCCTCACGTCATGTATCTTCGCCGAGGGTGGAAGACTTTTGCCCGCATCCACAGCCTGACAGAGGGGCTCACTCTCCATTTTAAATTAATGGAGAGCGGCCTCCTCTCCATCAAGGTCTTTGGGAACTTCGGGACTCGTGTAAGGTGCTGCATGGAGAGCTCCTCTGACGATGAATATTCCTCCTCGAGCGAGAGTGGCGAGGAGGACAGCGGCAGCGACGACAAGGGTAGTGGGCGGCAGGATGACGGGTCCAACTAAGCGTCGGGCGCCGCTCCGGGCGACACCGGCGACCCCATCATCCATGTCGCCGGCTCCTTGAAATTCTTGGGGTCGCCTCCTTGGGCGGCTGGCGTAGGGAGGCTGGAGAAGGCGAAGAAGGCAGGTGGCGGGCCTTCAAGTCGGAGTATGATGGCACCGACGCCTTCATAGCGTATTGACGGACCGCTGCCTCATCTTCCAGCTCTTCCTCCGGTGCCACCACCGCCAACCCTCTCCTAGGTGACCACCGACATGTTCTCTTGGCGCCTTCTGCTGCTCGTACCTTGCCTAAGCGCTCCTTCTGCCCTTTCGCCTTCTTGTTTCATTTCCTGAGGAGAGGGACAAGAAAGGGATTACGGGCATCTTATCTTTTTTTAATTCGTAAGCCCACGAGCCTTATTTAGATCTAAAACCTGTAATCTTCCTGTTCATATTTATATTCCATATAATTGTACCTGTATGGAACGTATTAATGGAAAAGCGGGCTTGTCGGGTCTTGTGTGTGCGTGTGGGCAAAGCCCATACCGAGGAACAAATCCTTGTTATTTTTAATATAAACACCACTGCCCGATAGCATGCCTTGCCGTTCCCCCACTCCGTTCGTCCATACTCACACCTTTGGTAGAGGCAGCGACGAAGTGGGGGTGGGCCCTATGCTTGCTTCCTTGTCGTTGCCGCTACAACCATATTCCAAACCAAGAAGCTCTTGGGTGATAGGAACGAGGGGATCACGATAGCTTTGGAACAAAACGAGGTTCCGTACGTCCCAAGTTTTGTATGGAAATGCATGATAGGGAATGGGAAAACTTATCTGAATCTGCAGCCCCCGGCAACCCTGACTTGTCGTGGGTGGACCTCATGTCTTTAGCCCTCGGCAAGCTTGGCTTGCCGGGTCCGGAGCACCGGCTTGTTCTCTTCCTTCCACTTGGCTTGGCGGAAACATTCATGTACCTGTGCACCAAAAGAGGATAGATAGGAACAAAATGACGCAAGCTCGACCTCTATGCTAGGGGTTAGTCGCTGTTAAGCACTATCAACCCTAACCGAGGGAGGGACTCAATTTAGCATGCATGCTATAACTTAGGGCGCCAGCGCTTCATTTATTTATGCTCAGGGTCTGTGCCTGGCTTTGTACAAAGGGTCACATGCCTTGCTGGCAAGGCTTGTACAAAAGGGGGCTTGCTGGGGGGCCCGGCAGCCGTGCCTTATGGGTAAAACTTGCGAAGATGCTCGATGTTCCAGGAGTTGCTCACTAGAATGGCATCTTCGGTGTCCAGGTGGACTGCGTCGGGCCTCGTGACTCGTGTTACCCGATAAGGGCCTTCCTACTTCGGTGTCAACTTGCTGGAATTCTTGGCCGACTGAACATGCTGAAGAACAAGGTCGCCTTCCTCAAAGCTCCGGGCATGAACCTTGCGGCTATGGTAGCGGCGCAAGGCTTGCTGGTAGCGCGCTGCTCTCACAGCCGCCCAGAGACGATCTTCCTCCAGGAATGTTGCGTCGTCTTTCCGCAATCGCTCTTGCTCGAGCTCATCATAAGCAAGCACTCGAGGCGACCCGTATGTGAGTTCCGTCGGGAGAACTGCTTCTGCCCCATAGACCAGGGCAAAGGGTGTCTGGCCGGTGGCTCGATTTGGCGTCATTCTGATCCACCAAAGAACCGCAGGCAACTCATCAATCCAGCGCCTTCCACTCTTGTGCAGCCTGTCAAAAGTCTTCATTCATAAGCCTCGCAGAACTTCAGCATTTGCTCTCTCTGCTTGGCCGTTGCTCCGTGGGGTGTGCCACAGAAGCAAAACAGACCTTGCTGCCGAGATCCTCAATGTATTGCATGAAGGCATGGCTTGTGAACTGTGTGCCGTTGTCGGTGATGATCCTTTTGGGTACCCCAAAACGGAAAACTAGCCCCTTGAAGAACTTGATGGCTGACTGCGTTGTCACCTTCCTCACCGCTTCCACCTCTGGCCACTTTGTGAACTTGTCGATTGCAACGTACAAGTACTCAAAGCCCCCGACAGCACGAGGGAAAGGGCCCAATATGTCGAGCCCCCAGACCGAGAAGGGCCAGGAGAGAGGGATGGTTTGAAGGGCTTGAGCTGGTTGATGAAGCTTCTTTGAATGGAACTGGCACGCTTCACACTTGGTTACTAGTGCCATCGCATCCTGGAGGGCAGTGGGCCAGAAGAAATAATGCGGAAAGCCTTGCCAGCAAGGGCCCTCGACCCTATGTGGGAGCCACATATGCCTCCATGTATCTCTGCCAACAGCTCTAGTCCTTCCTCCCGGGAGATGCACTTCAATTTCACCCCATTCGGTCTTTTTTGTACAAGACGTTGTCAATGAATTGGTATAGAGCAGACCGGCGGGCTACTCTCTCTACCTCTTCCTGCTCCTCGGGAAGCTCTCCTTTTTGGAGGAATCAGACGGTGTGCTGTGCCCATGCCGGAGCCCGTGGCTCGACGACAAGGACCAAAGGCATTTCTTCCGCCACGGGAGCGGCCGTCTCTACGGCCATGGCCTGAGGCCCTGCCGGAGTCGGTTGCCCCACGGCAGGATCGGCATCCACGGCAACATCTTCACCAGCGGCTCCGGGGAGCTCGGTGGGGAAGTACTTGCCGGGGCCTAGCTTCCTCCGCTTGTTCTGCCCGGTTGATGGTTTGACGAATGGTTGAGTTAACCGAAGCACAAAAGTACCTGGTTACACAGGTAGCTTGAGGGTAGCGTGCTTTGACAGGTAGTCGGCGATGTCGTCTTCCGTCCGAGGGACATGCTCCACTCGTATACCGTCAAGGCGCTCCTCTAGTTTCCTCACTTCATCAACGTAAGCTTCCATCAACGGGCTTTGATAATCTTTGTTGATCTGTCTGACGACGAGCTGCGAATCACCCCTGACGATGAGCTTTTTGACTTCGAGGTCCGCCGCGATCCTGAGACCGGCGAGCAAGCGCTCGTACTCGGCGGTGTTGTTAGTTGACATCTCTCGGGGAAAGTGCAGTTGGATGACATACTTGAGGTGCTCTCCGGTGGGTGCGACAAGCAGCACACCAGCACCGGCGCCTTGCAGCGAAAAATCCCCATCAAAGTACATGATCCAGTTGTGTCTCGTTTCCTTGCCAGGGAGAGTGGTCTCCTGTACCTCTTCGTCAGGCGTCGAGGTCCATTCTGCAACGAACTCCACCAAGACTCTGCTTTGAATCGTCAAGGTGCTTTCAAACTTTAAACCGAAACTCGACAGCTCCAGGGCCCATTCCACGATCCTCCCCGTTGCATCTGGGTTATGAAATTGTCAGGACCCCGATCCTAAGTCACACCAATCTAGCATGTAACACATCATATCACTTTGCGGCCTCACGCACGGTATTCCCACGGGTGCCACCTTACCTGGCCCGGGACCATTTGCGCCTTTTGGCTCATGTATATGATAGTGCCGCTAGCATCCATATGACAAAGAACCCGGGCTGACATGGCTAGTCATGAACCCAAAGTGGCACTAACTTATAGAGACGGGCATACATGACCCAGCAACGAACGTGTCGGTCATCAGCGAGTGAATCCAGGCTGTAGCAACTGGGCTAGCAGGACTCCGGTAAACCGGGCTGTAGCGGGCTAACAGGACTTCGATAGACACCGCGTGACATTTCCCCGAAGGGACAGACACAGGAACGAAGAAGGACACATGCCGGCCAGCCTAAGTGTTCCGGAGTAGTAGCAAGCTACCATGGCTCAGTGGAAGCACTAGGAGACATTTCCCGGTAAGAGAGGCTACTAAGGATAAACAACTAGATAGTCAGATCCCACACATACCAAGCATTTCAATAACATACACATAATATGCTCGACATGTGCAAATACAACATGGCATCACAACATGACTCTACAACTCAAGTATTTATTCAATAGGCTCTGAGGAGCGAGATATTACAAACATGGGTCTCACGACCCAACATTCAGAGCATACAAGTCAAAGCACAAGCGGAAGCTTAACATGTCTGAGTACAGACATCTATAAATGAAAAAGGCTGAGAAGCCTGACTATCTACCAGATCCTGCCGAGGGCACAACACCGTAGCTGAGGTAACAAGCTAAACGTCGAAGTCCACGTGGAATTACTAGCGAGACTGAAGTCTCTCTGCAAAAAACATAAATTAAGCAACGTGAGTACAAATGTACCCAGCAAGACTTACATCAGATCTATCTACATATGCATCAGTATCAACAAAGGGGATGGTGGGGTTTAACTGCAGCAAGCCAGCTTTGACTCAGTGGCTACCCTGAACTACGACTGCAATGTAACTCTTTGAGGTGGCGCACACGAATCCACACATTCACCATATCAATACACCACTATGGATCCGCTCCTGTCTCCCTACGAGAACGCCATCCATAGCACTCATGCTTATCTTGCGTATTTTAGAGTATCCACTTTCACTTGTCTATGAACTGTACAGGCAACCCAGAAGTCCTTTACCGCGGACACGGCTATTCGAATAGATAATGTTAACCCTACAGGGGTGTACTTCTTCACACACGCTCTCACCACTTACCGTCGTTTACACGACATGTACTCGGCAACCTTCAAGCGGAAGCCCAGCGAGGGTGTCGGCCACGACCTGACTAACCACACAAGTCTCTCATCCAGGTTTATCGCCTATTCGGGTTCCATCCGCAAGGAGATCCGGCCGGGGTGTCGCTCACGGCCCCAAACGATGTGTGCAGGGTTCCCAAGTCCACCATCCGGGTGCCACTTGGTACACCGGGCCACTGTGCCTAGTCTATCCCAAGCCCACCTGTACCGGGTGCCACTTGGTAGACTACTAACACTACCTACAAACACCAGAAACTAGTTGCAACTCCTGGACAGAGATCATGTTGATTAATAAGTCGAGAGGGGTCGAGTTACCGGAACCCAATGTGTGGTAGTAACTGTTCATGGATCACAAACACAGAACTCAGTTCCTAAGGACGGCTGCAATGAGACAACCCACCATGTACTCCTACATGGCCTCTCACCGCTACCTTTACCAAATCGTGTTCACACACTTAGCTCTCAACAATAGGACATGTTCACACACCTCTGATTCATCCCCGATGAATCAGACCTGACTCAACTCTAAGAAGTAGCAGGCATGACAAACAAGCATGAATGAGTAGGCACAACAGGGCTCAAACAACTCCTACTCATGCTAGTGGGTTTCATCTATTTACTGTGGCAATGACAGGTCATGCAAAGGATAAAGGGGTTCAGCTACCGCAGCAAGTAACAGATGAATCGGTGTTGTCCTAATGCAGTAAAAGAGAGCAGGAGCGAGAGAGTAGGATTGTATCGGAATGAACAAGGGGGTTTTGCTTGCCTGGCACTTCTGAAGATAGCATTGAGTCTTCATTAGTGTCAACGATCACAACGTCGGTACACATCTACTGAGAGGGGACAAGCACCGACAAACAAAGAAGAAACACAATCAATGCAATGCAACAATCTGATGCGTGAATGTGACATGGCAATATGCTGTGGTTTGTGCTAATGCAACTAAAACCAGATTAAATGAAGTTGGTTTGAATCCAAGATTCAAATTCAAACTCCACATGTGGTTATTTAAATGCCATTTAATTGAATTGTCCTAAAAGGTAGTCATAAGTTGTTCTAACATGCATGAAAAAGGTACAGATGGATAGATTGGATTTTTCTGATAATTTTTCATATATAAATTATTTCAATCTGAGCTACGGTTGAATTTCTATGATTTTTTTGAAGTTTAGTGCATTTTCTGGAATTTCCTGAATGAACTTAAATCCAGAAAATGCTTTATTGCGTCAGGGTGATGTCACTGTGATGTCAGCAGTCAATAGGGTTGACCCAGGTCAAACCTGACCAGTGGGGTCCACTGGTCAGTGACACAATGCTGTTCAGTGTCAATGACAGGTGGGGCCCGGTCAACGGCCACGTCAGCAAGGTCAATGCTGACGCGTGGGTCCGCTGGAATTAGACTAATTCTAACTAATTTCTTTAGCCGGTTAATTAAACAGGTGGGGCCCGGCTGTCTGTGGGTCAGGGGTGGTTAACAAGATGGTTAGGCAGCTAATGACGGGTTAGCCGACGACTAATCACCGGGGCTAAGCAGTGCACGGCGGCGATCGCCGGCCGGCTGTTTCCGGCCACGGCTGCTTGCGCGGCTGGGCGCGTTGGGGAGCTGCTGCTGCGGGGCTTAGGATGGTGGAAGTGGCATGTGCTGGGGCGGCCGAAGACGACCGCGGCATCGACCACGACGGCGGCCGGAGCTCGGTCGGGTGCGGGAGCGGGGCTGCAGGGCGGTAGGGAAGAAGCTGGTGGCCTAGATGGCACCCATGGGCCACCAGAAGCACTCTGGTGCCATGGGTCCAGGCGGAGGGGCTCGAGGCAAGGGAGCTGGGTGGCCATGGCGGACGGCGGTGCTCGGGCACGTGGACGGGGGTGTTGTGGCATGGGAACAAGCAAAGCAAAGGAGGGGAAACAGAAAGGAGCTCATAGTGAAGTCGATGGCGTAGTCGATGAGGTCAGGGACGCACTGGAGCCCGCGAATCCACGGCGAGGTTGCCGGCGGCCGGAGGTTGAAGATGAGGATGGGGACGATGCTGCAGGAATCTTCCGCTCGCGTGGCTTGGCGGATATGGCATAGAGGTCGACGACGGGGCTTCTTGGCGCGTCGGGGAGGCGTGGGGAGCACGGTGGCTGCGGTTCCATGGCGGCGAGCGCTCTCGGGTGAGCTCGGGGAAGGAACTAGAGGGCGAGGGAGAGAGCAGAGAGTGAGGGAGAGGAGCGAGGGGTCACGGGGCGTCCTCCCGGCGTCGCTAGAAGGGCCGGAAGCCCCTCGGTGGCAAGCAGGAGGTGGCCAGGGGCAGCGCGCGGGCGACAAGCAGCAGCCTGCCTGCTCTGGCAAGAGGAGGAAGACGACAGGGAACCCCTGGTGGGCTGGGCTGGCTTTGCCCAGCTGGGCTGCTACAGTGGTGGGCTGGCTGGGCTGCCAGGTAAGTTCCAGGTGAGCCTCTGTTCTTTTCCTATTTTTATTTCGCTTTTCTATTTCTTCTGCAACTTGATGGCTTTATTAAAAATACTTAGGAAAACTCAAAAATCACCAAACTACTCATGGCCACTGTTTGGAATATATCCAACATGGGACATTTTAGTTTAGGATTATTTGGACATTTTAAATATTTTATAGTATTTAAATGCCCAAATTCAAATAGAGTATGATTTAATTCAGAGCCCAAATATGTCATGAAAAAATGTGCATCACCTCTGGCTACTGTTTACAGTATTTTCCAAAAATGATGAACATTTTTAAAAGGCATTTGGACTTACTGAAAATATTTTAGGTGAACCTAGTGAATTCCTTTAATACTAGGGTTTAGGCAATCCCCATTTCAACTTCTGAGAAATTTAAACATGATGCACACATGAAGGGAAAGCCTGGTGCAAAGCCAGAAGCTAGGGATGTGACAGAAATATCCGTTGCAACAGGAGGCGGGTGACCACGGTGATCTCGTGTGCTTGGAAGTAATGATGCAGCTTCCTCGAGGCCATAAGGAGGCCGAAGAGCAATTTTTGCACACCTGAGTAACTCGACCTAGCCCCCTGCAAGAGGGAGCTGACGAAGTAAACTGGGTGTTGCACCATTTTTTTTCTTCTGCGCCACTTCACCTAGTCGCGCGGACCCTGTCGCACTGGAGCCAGCCCCTGTCGGGGACTCAGTCTTGTCGGGACCGAGCCCTGCCGGGGGGGTTCTGGCTCACCATCTGTTGACTCTGCCGTTGCCGCTACCTCTTCGTCGACCTCTCTCTACGGCACTAGTGCGACACTAACCACCTGATTCGTTGCCACTAGGTACAGCAGCAACGGTTCTTGTGGTTTGGGCACAACGAGCACTTGGGTAGAGGAGAGGTACTTCTTCAAATCCTGTAGCGCTACCTCGGCCTCCGGGGTCCACTCCATTGGGCCCGTCTTCTTCAAGATCTTGAAAAAAGGAAGGGCACGCTCCGTGGACTTGGAGATGAATCCGCTAATGGTGGCAACGTAGCTGGTGTGCCGATGCACGTCCTTGATCCATTTAGGTGCGTCAATCTGCTCGATAGCCTTGATCTGATCTGGGTTTGCCTCAATCCCGCACTATGACACAAAGAACCCGAGAAGCTTGCTGGACGGGACACCGAAGACACACTTCTTAGGGTTCAACTTGAGGTTGATCTTGCGCAGGTTCGCAAATGTTTCCTCCAGATCTTGCACAAGTGTTGCATTGTCCTTGGTTTTGACCACTATGTCATCCATATAAGCTTCCATATTTCTATGTAGCTGGGGCTCAAAACCAATTTGCACTGCTCTTGCAAAGGTTGAGCCAGCACTCTTCAACCCGAAAGGCATCTGTGAAAAGCAATACGTACCACATGGGGTGATGAACACTGTCTTCTCCTCGTCTTCTTTTATCATGAAGATCTGGTGGTACCCTGAGTAGGCATCGAGGAATGATAACAGGTCACACCCAGCCATGGAGTCAACAATTTGGTCGATGCGCGGTAACATGAAGGGATCCTTTGGACAAGCCTTATTAATGTCTGTGTAATCATTACACAGTCTCCACTTCCCGTTTGCCTTGCGCACCACTACCGGGTTGGCCAACTACGTCGGATGGAGCACCCCCCCTACCAAGCCTGCCGCCTCTAGTTTTCTGATCTCCTCCGTGATGAACTCCTTCCTCTCCAGAGCTTGCTTCCTGACCTTTTGCTTGACGGGTCGTGCATGAGGACAGATAGCAAGATGGTGCTCAATCACTTCCCTGGGAACGCCGGGGACGTCAGAGGCTTGCCATGCAAACACATCAACATTCACCCGAAGGAAAGTGATGAGCTTGCTTTCCTATTTGCTGTCAAGGGTGGAGCTTATGGTAAAAGCTCCCCCCATGCCGTCCTCCTTGACGGGCACCTTCTTGATTTCTGGTGGTGCACCTCTGAACTTCTTACCCTTGCCGGTGGAGCTCTCTGGCACATCCTCAATGGGAGTGCAACACCCCAAAGAGGTGCGCTTGCCAGAGTGGGTGCGAGGGGTCTCGCCGGTCTTTTTCCCTCCCGGGACTCCGTCGACAGGAGCAGGTGCCTTGGTGGTAGCTACTACAACTGCTTCTCGGTAGAGTTGATCGGCGCAAATCAACGCGTCTTTTCTTGTCAGAGGGGACGGTGATGATGTTCATTGGCCTGGGCATCTTCAGTGTGTTGTAGGCGTAATGTGAAGCCGCCATGAACTTGGCTAGTGCCGGGAGGCCGAGGGTCCCATTGTAGGGCAGGGGGATCTCGGCTACATCAAAGACAATCCTCTCCGTCCTGTAGTTCAGCTCGCCTCTGAGCGTCACGGGCAGCGTGACCTTTCCCTTCGACTGGCTCCTCTCCGGGTTGACCCCTTGGAACGTGCCCATCTCCTCGAGGTCTCCATCAGGGATCTGTAGCCTCTTGATCACAACAAGCGAGATCAAGTTCAGACCGGCCCCGCCGTCAACCAGCATCTTCGTCACCTTGAGGTTGCGGATTGATGGTGAAACCAACAACGGTAAGCACCCGACCGCAGTAGTGCGGTCAGGATGGTCCTCGGTGTCGAAGATGATGGGCGTGCTAGACCACTTCAGCGGCTTCCGTGCATCGAACGATGGCTCCACCGCTGTGATCTCACGCGCCCACTGCTTGAGCTGGCGGTGGGATGTATGTAGCGAGGCGCCACCGTCGACGCACATGGCTTCCGTGGCTTTCTGGAACTCGTGGTCGTCGGACTCATCGTCCTCGTCATAATCATCGTCTTCCTGCTTCTTGTCGCGGCCCCGGGTGGGCCTCTCCTGCTGATTATCTTTGCCGCGGCGGCCTCCTTAGCCACCACGCTTCTTGCCAGATCCCTCGGCACCCTATTGGCCCTTCTCCTTGTCCCGCCGCTCATACTCAACTTTCTGCTTCACAGCGAGCAGCTCCACTTGCCGACAGTTATGGAGGTCATGTCCCTTGGTGCGGTGGATCTTGCAATACTGCTTGTCGGAGCCCCCTGGCCTATCGGCAGCCGCCAAGGCCCGGCAAGCGACACACCCGGCAACCTCCTTGCCAGGGTCACTCGCCTTGGGTTTCTTGGTGGCACCAGTATCGTCGGACCCCTCGACGGCAAGCACGGTCTTGCCCTTGCGCTTCCTGTTACGGCGTTGGCCCTTCTTCGCCGGGGTGGCGGTATCATCCGTGGAGTCGGTTTCCGCACCGACGTCTTCGCCGGGGTACTTCCTTCCCTCTTCAGCGTGAGTGCACCGATCGGCTAGAACATAAAGCTCGGCCACATCCTTGACCTTGTTCATCGCCAGCTCCTCACGCATCTTGCGATTGCACACATTCTGATGGAATGCACTGATCACGGCGGCAGAATGAATGTCGAGAATGTTGTACTGCACTCGGCTGAACCTTTGGATGTACTTACGCAAGTTTTCTCCTTCTTTCTGGGGGATGATGTGCAAGTCGTTCGCCTGGCCATGAGCTTGGTGGCCTCCAGTAAAGGCGCCAACAAACTCATGACACAGATCCGCCCAAGAAGAAATGGAGTCCACCGGCAAGTGCATCAACCATGACATAACATTGGGCTTGAGTGCCAATGGGAAGTAATTGGCAAGCACCTTATCATCGCGGGCCCCAACAGCTTGCATCGCGATGGTGTAGATGCTGAGGAACTCCGACGGGTGAGTCTTGTCGTTGTACTTCTCACCAACGTCGGGCTTGAACGTGCGGTAGGAGGGCCACTAGAACTGCCGCAGCTCACGGGTGAAGGCCGGACAACCCACCTCGTAGGGTAGGCCACCGTAGCCTCCCGGTGCTGGGTGGTCCATAGTGGACCCCGCCCGCCTGTCCGACTGGTGCCGCGCATCCCATAGGTGCTCGATAGTGGTTCGAGCGTCTTCATGGGCTCGCCCCCGAAGAACTTGACGCTGATCGCTGCGGGTCCGTGGGTCGGACGACGCTACCAACATGTCATCCCGAGCGTCTTCACGACGGACCGATGCTCGTGGTGGCTGGCGCGGGGGAGGAGAGTGCACCGTGGCAGCATCTCCCCCAGCCCTGTCCTGTTGGGATGCGGTAGCTCTACGGAGCGCCGATCCACGGGTGCCGCTGGCCGTGGCTCATCCCTGTTGGCGATGCCGATGAGACTCCGGATGGTGGCTCTCCACTCGTCAAGCTTATCCGCACCAGGAGGGAAATCAAGGAGTAGTTGTGCTCGCGCCAATGCTTCTGTTGGCGTGGATGGTGGCGAAAGCTGCATGGACCGTGACGCGCTCAGACTTCTAACCGCGTTAGAAGGAGCCCCATTGCGGCCCTGCGGCCGTCGGCAACCTCTGCCAGCACCTCGGCGTGCATGCTGGCCCTCCTCATCATGTGAAGGGCGCATGGGATCCTTCCCAGGGCGGCGCCCCGGGTCACCAGTGGGGCGGCGCTGCTCATTGCGCACGACCTGAGAAAAGCATGCCGTGGGCGCCGGTGTTGGTGTCTTGGAGGTTGCCGCGCCGCTGTCCGGCAGCACGACGACGCCCCTGGAGGGCCCCGTGCCGCCGGCAGGGGGCCCAACTCCGTCTCTGGAGCTCGCAACGCGTGGCTTGTCGCCTAGCGTACGAACAACGCCACTCACCAGGCCCGGACTGCCAGGGCGGTGTGGATGTCGCGGGCCGCGCCACAGGTTCTCTCCGCGACTGGCCCGCTACTGGTCCACACCAGTACAGGCAGTCCGGTCCCGAACGAATCGATTGTCGTGGTCGTCTTCTTCGTAGGATCCATGGCAATGAAGAACTGCTAGGCCAACTGTTAGACCAGATTCTCACAATTGCGCCACCTACCTCACCCTGTTTCCCCTGGTTCTCTCTCTAATCCCTGTGCCGTCGTCGGCCTGTAGGAACTAGCCTGCCATGGAGTTCGTCAGCTGCGTCCGCCACTTCTGCACCCGGAGACTCACGCCCGCGTTGACCTCTCCCCTCGCCAAGCCGCCCGAGCACCTCCTCCAGTTCGTCGCCTCGGTCGCCGCCTTGCGAAGCTCCGCTCACTGACGGCCATCGCCGGGAGACGCCAGCGCCAAGTCCCGCTCCCTGCGTCCTCTGCATCGCAGCCACGGTGAGGCCTCTGCTTCTTCTGTGTTGACCGCGCCTCCCCCACCTGCCTGTTCGATCCAGCCCAGCATCACCAAGGCCCAGCGCCCCTTCCAGCCGCCCTCTCCACAAACGGGCCGAAGCCCATGGTGAGCGCCCAGCCAGACCCAGCAGTTTCAGCCCAGTGCATGTTTTTTCCCTATTCTACGAATTTTGCTATTTATCCTGAGATTACTGTTTTGCAGAAACCCCCTTGCACTTCATGCATATAATAACTCATGATCTGTGTATCATATGTAAAAACTTTAAACATGTAAAATGCTTAGAATTTTGTGTAGATTAATAATATGCCACTTTCATCCATGTTTAAAATGTTTAAAATGATGTTTGTTTAAATTTGCTCAAATACCATGTTAAAATGATTTATTTCATAACTAAATAATCGTAGCTCGGTTTTAAATAAACTTTATATGTAAATGGGGTGGAAAAATGCCTAGTTTAACATGATGCACTTTATTTTCCTGTTTAACAACACTAAAATATGTTTTAGGGCAGAACAGTACCAAATTTGAATTATGGACATGAGGATTTTCCGGAATTGTTGTTTGTTGTTCCGGCCTCATTTAAACTTGCCTAGATAGGTAGTTTAATTATGCTTCACCTCTTGCCATGTTTAACAACATTTAATATTGTTTGGTAGCTTAAACAAGATTAAACTAATATGTCAATGTAGTGTTTTGTCAATATGCAACTCGTGGCATATTGAGCTCCACTTAACTTGTAGTATTATTTGTTACACTTTGCCATGCCATGGCTCATTAAACCGGACATGCATCATACTTGGTTGTGCATCGTGCCATGTCTATGTGATGGTTGTTTACAATTTTTTTTGCTTCTTTCCGGTGTTGCTTCTTCTTGATAGTTCCGGTAACGTTGCGATTGTGAGGATTCATTCGACTACGCCCGTTCGTCTTCTTCATGGACTCGTTCTTCTTCCTAGCGGGATTTCAGGCAAGATGAACATCACCTTGGATCTCATTACTATCATTGTTATGCTAGATTGCTTCGTTCTATCGCTTTTCTGCGCTACCTATCTCTTGCTTGTCAAGCCTCCCAGTTTACCATGTCAGCCTCTAACCTTTTCACCCTTCCTAGCAAACCATTGCTTGGCTATGTTACCACTTTTGCTCAGCCCCTCTTATAGCGTTGTTAGTTGCAGGTGAAGTTGAAGATTGCTCCATGATGGACAGGATTATGTTGGGATATCATAATATCTCTTATTTAATTAATGCATCTATATACTTCATAAAGGGTGGAAGGCTCGGCCTTATGCCTGGTGTTTTGTTCCACTCTTGCCGCCCTAGTTTCCGTCATACCGGTGTTATGTTCCCGGATTTTGCGTTCCTTACGCGGTTGGGTGATTTATGGGACCCCCTTGACAGTTCGCCTTGAATAAAACTCCTCTAGCAAGCCCAACCTTGGTTTTACCATTTGCCTCACCTAGCCCTTTTTCCCTTGGGTTTCCGGAGCCCAAGGGTCATATTTATTTTAGCCCCCGGGCCAGTGCTTCTGTAAGTGCTGGTCCGAACTGAGCAGCCTGCGGGGCCCCCTCAGGGAAACTCGAGGTCTGGTTTTACTTGTAGCTTGACTTATCCGGTGTTGGCCTGAGAACAAGATATGTGCAGCTCCTATCGGGATTGTCGGTGCATCGGGCGGCTTTGTTGGTCTTGTTTTACCATCGTCGAAATGTCTTGTAAACCGGGATTCCGAGACTGATCGGGTCTTCCTGGGAGAAGGTATATCCTTCGTTGATCGCGAGAGCTTATCATGGGCTAAGTTGGGACACCCCTACAGGGTATAAACTTTCGAGAGCCGTGCCCGCGGTTATGTGGCAGATGGGAATTTGTTAATATCCGGTTGTAGATAACTTGACACCAGATTCGAATTAAAATGCATCAACCGCGTGTGTAACCGTGATGGTCTCTTTTCGGCGGAGTCCGGGAAGTGAACATTGTTTTGGGTTATGTTTGACGTAAGTAGGACTTCAGGATCACCTCTTGATCATTGATAGCTTCACGACCATTCCTTTGCTTCTCTTCTCGCTCTCATTTGCGTATGTTAGCCACCATATATGCTTAGTCGCTGTGGTAACCTCACCACTTTACCCCTTCCTTTCCCATTAAGCTTTGCTAGTCTTGATACTCATGGTAATGGGATTGCTGAGTCCTCGTGGCTCACAGATTACTACAACAATAGTTGCAGGTACAAGTTATGCAATGATCTTGACGCGAGAGCGATGTTTGCTTGTCTTGGAGTTTCTTCTTCTCCTTCTTCTTCGATCAAGGGATAGGTTCCAGGTCGGCAGCCTGGGCTAGCAGGGTGGATGTCGTTTGAGTTTTTGTTTGTGTTTCATCCGTAGTCGGATGTTGATCTTATGTATGATGTATTGTTGTATTCTTGCGGCATTTGTATGCCTTTTGTATGTATCCCCATCTATTATGTAATGTTGATGTAATGATATCCACCTTGCCAAAGCGTATTAATATGTGGTTCTATCCTTGGTGGGACCTTCAAGTCTCTTTAGGATAGTATCGCATATTGGGCGTGACAGTCGCTTTATTGTATGCAATGCAATCGCCCTGTAATTGCTTTACTTTATCACTAAGCGGTAGCGATAGTCGTCGAAGCAATAATTGGTGAGACGACAACGATGCTACGATGGAGATCAAGGTGTCGCGCCGGTGATGATGGTGATCATGACGGTGCTTCAGAGATGGAGATCACAAGCACAAGATGATGATGGCCATATCATATCACTTATATTGATTGTATGTGATGTTTATCTTTTATGCATCTTATCTTGCTTCGATTGACGGTAGCATTATAAGATGATCTCTCACTAAATTTCAAGATAAAAGTGTTCTCCCTGAGTATCCACTGTTGCCAAAGTTCGTCGTGCCCAGACACCACGTGATGATCGGGGGTGATAAGCTCTACGTCCATCTACAACGGGTGCAAGCCAATTTTGCACACGCAGAATACTCAGGTTAAACTTGACGAGCCTAGCATATGCAGATATGGCCTCGAAACATTGAGACCGAAAGGTTGAGCGTGAATCATATAGTAGATATGATCAACATGGTGATGTTCACCATTGAAAACTACTCCATTTCACGTGATGATCGGTTATGGTTTAGTTGATTTGGATCACGTGATCACTTAGATGATTAGAGGGATGTCTATCTAAGTGGGAGTTCTTAAGTAATATGATTAATTGAACTTAAATTTATCATGAACTTAGTACCTGATAGTATTTTGCTTGTCTATGTTTGTTGTAGATAGATGGCTCGTGCTATTGTTCCGTTGAATTTTAATGCGTTTCGTGAGAAAGCAAAGTTGAAAGATGATGGTAGAAATTACACGGTCTGGGTCCATAACTTGAGGATTATCCTCATTGCTGCACAGAAGAATTACGTCCTGGAAGCACCGCTAGGTGCCAAACCTGCTGCAGGAGCAACACCAGATGTTATGAACGTCTGGCAGAGCAAAGCTGATGACTACTCGATAGTTCAGGGTGCCATGCTTTACGGCTTAGAACCGGGACTTCAACGACATTTTGAACGTCATGGAGCATATGAGATGTTCCAGGAGTTGAAGTTAATATTTCAAGCAAATGCCCGGATTGAGAGATATGAAGTCTCCAATAAGTTCTACAGCTGCAAGATGGAGGAGAATAGTTCTGTCAATGAGCATATACTCAGAATGTCTGGGTATAACAATCACTTGATTCAACTGGGAGTTAACCTTCCGGATGATAGCATCATTAACAGAATTCTTCAATCACTGCCACCAAGCTACAAGAGCTTCGTGATGAACTATAATATGCAAGGGATGGATAAGACAATTCCCAAGCTCTTCGCAATGCTAAAGGCTGCGGAGGTAGAAATCAAGAAGGAGCATCAAGTGTTGATGGTCAATAAGACCACCAGTTTCAAGAAAAAGGGCGAAGGGAAAAAGAAGGGGAGCTTCAAGAAGAACAACAAACAAGTTGCTGCTCAAGAGAAGAAACCCAAGTCTAGACCTAAGCCTGAGACTGAATGCTTCTACTGCAAGCAGACTAGTCACTGGAAGCGGAACTGCCCCAAGTATTTGGCGGATAAGAAGGATGGCAAGGTGAATAAAGGTATATGTGATATACATGTTATTGATGTGTACCTTACCAGAGCTCGCAGTAGCACCTGGGTATTTGATACTAGTTCTGTTGCTAATATTTGCAACTCGAAACAGGGACTACGGATTAAGCGGACACTGGTTAAGGACGAGGTGACGATGCGCGTGGGAAATGGTTCCAAAGTCGATGTGATCGCCGTCGGCATGCTACCTCTACATCTACCTTCGGGATTAGTTTTAGACCTAAATAATTGTTATTTGGTGCCAGCGTTGAGCATGAACATTATATCTGGATCTTGTTTGATGTGAGACGGTTATTCATTTAAATCTGAGAATAATGGTTGTTCTATTTATATGAGTAATATCTTTTATGGTCATGCACCCTTAAAGAGTGGTCTATTTTTGATGAATCTCGATAGTAGTGATACACATATTCGTAATGTTGAAGCCAAAAGATGCAGAGTTGATAATGATAGTGCAACTTATTTGTGGCACTGCCGTTTAGGTCATATTGGTGTAAAGCGCATGAAGAAACTCCATACTGATGGACTTTTGGAATCACTTGATTCTGAATCACTTGGTACTTGCAAACCATGCCTCATGGGCAAGATGACTAAAACGCCGTTCTCCGGAACTATGGAGCGAGCAACTGATTTGTTGGAAATCATACATACTGATGTATGTGGTCCAATAAATATTGAGGCTCGCGGTGGGTATCGCTATTTTCTCACCTTCACAGATGAGTTGAGCAGATATGGGTATATCTACTTAATGAAACATAAGTCTGAATCATTTGAAAAGTTCAAAGAATTTCAGAGTGAAGTTGAAAATCATCGTAACAAGAAAATAAAGTTTCTACAATCTGATCGTGGAGGAGAATATTTGATGTATGAGTTTGGTTTACATTTGAAGCAATGCGGAATAGTTTCGCAACTCGCGCCACCCGGAACACCACATCGTAATGGTGTGTCCGAACATCGTAATCGTACTTTACTAGATATAGTGCGATCTATGATGTCTCTTACTGATTAACCGCTATCGTTTTGGGGTTATGCTTTAGAGACGGCCGCATTCACATTAAATAGGGCACCATCAAAATCCATTGAGACAACGCCTAATGAACTGTGGTTTGGCAAGAAACCAAAGTTGTCGTTTCTTAAAGTTTGGGGCTTCAATGCTTATGTGAAAAAGCTTCAACCCGATAAGCACGAACCCAAATCGGAGAAATGTGTCTTCATAGGATACCCAAAGGAAACTGTTGGGTACACCTTCTATCACAAATCCGAAGGCAAGACATTTGTTGCCAAGAATGGATCCTTTCCAGAGAGGAGTTTCTCTCGAAACAAGTGAGTGAGAGGAAACTAGAACTTGATGATGTAACTGTACCTGCTCCTTTATTGGAAAGTAGTTCATCATAGAAACCGGTTCCTGTGACGACTACACCAATAAGTGAGTGTCGGTGTCAAAACCATCGGATCTCGGGTAGGGGGTCCCGAACTGTGCGTCTAGGCGGATGGTAATAGGAGACAAGGGACACGATGTTTTTACCCAGGTTCGGTCCCTCTCGATGGAGGTAAAACCCTACTCCTGCTTGATTAATATTGATGATATGGGTAGTACAAGAGTAGATCTACCACGAGATCAGAGAGGCTAAACCCTAGAAGCTAGCCTATGGTATGATCGTTGTTCGTCCTATGGACTAAAACCCTCCGGTTTATATAGGCACCGAAGAGGGTTAGGGTTACACAGAGTTGGTTACAATGGTAGGAGATCTACATATCCGTATCGCCAAGCTTGCCTTCCACGCCAAGGAAAGTCCCATCCGGACACGGGACGAAGTCTTCAATCTTGTATCTTCATAGTCCAGGAGTCCGGCCAATGGTCATAGTCTGGCTATCCGAACACCCCCTAATCTAGGACTCCCTCAGTAGCCCCTGAACCAGGCTTCAATGACGACGAGTCCGGCGCGCATATTGTCTTTGGCATTGCAAGGCGGGTTCCTTCTCCGAATACTTCATAGAAGATTTTGAACACAAGGATAGTGTCCGGTTCTGCAAAATAAGTTCCACATACCACCGTAGAGAGAATAATATTTACACAAATTCAATCTGCTGACGTATTCCGTGGCGTGAAATCACACCATGGCCAAGCCTTTATTCGAATCATTTTTACTGTCCCACCTCAGCGCGTTTAGTGAGGCGGTTTCCTTGGCACGTCTTGTCGAAGCAGAGATCGTGTCCCCTGATTCCGGGATTCTCATCAATACGGGCATGGGTTACCCAACTGCACCATCGATTACGGCGCTTGGGAGATAAGCGAGTTTTACCAGGCTGGTGGGGACGCATAGCTTCGTCCGTCCATATAAGGGGATAAGGATCCACTTTTTCACACATGCCTTCCTCCTCCTTTGCTCATCCATTTCCGCGCACTCGAGCTCTAGCGCCCAAGTCCGCACATCTCGCCTCAACCTTCCCCAGCCATGTCCGGAGGGGGAGGCAAGTGGATGGTCTCCTCCGTCACGGAGGGGCACATCAAAAATATGCGGAAGGCCGGATACTTGTCTAGCGACATCGCGCATCGACTCCCCGACAAGGGGCAGTTTATCCCCACCCCCAGGCCCCATGAAAGGGTGGTGTTCCTCACCCACTTCCTCAGCGGACTAGGTTTTCCACTTCACCCATTTGTCTGGGGGCTCATGTTTTACTACGGCCTGGATTTCCACGATCTAGCCCCGAATTTCATCCTCAACATCTCGTCGTTCATCGTCGTGTGCGAGGCCTTCCTCTGCATCCAGCCCCACTTTGGCTTATGGCTGAAGACCTTCAATGTCAAGCCGAAGGTAGTGGGCGGCCGCCAGGCGGAGTGCGGAGGTGCCATGGTGGGAAGGATGCCCAACGTCTTATGGCTCGAGGGCTCCTTCGTGGAGACCATAAAGGGGTGGCAATCGGGGTGGTTCTACATCACCGAGCCGCGTGACCCTAAATGGGCAGCGGCCCCTGAATTCCGATCTGGCTTCCCTACACGGCTCACCTCTTGGAAAGAGACGGGCCTAACATGGGGTAATTTGGAAGAGCTGACCGGACTCCAAACCTGCGTCCAAAACCTGGTGAACAAGAAGCTCAAGCTTGTCGACGTAGTCCAGGTCATGCTCATCCGTCGGATCCTCCCGTGCCAACAACGGGCATTCAACTTGTGGGAGTTTGATCCGGCACAGCAACAAACCTTGAGCAGGCTCTTCGACACTACGTACGAAGATGCCTGGAAGGTGCTGTTCAAGGGCGCCAAGGCTCCCGCATCCGCTACCGAAGATCGCGGATTCAGCTCGCAGCGTCAAGCCAGCGAGGTAAGCTATTTTACCCTTTACAGGACACTTGTTTTTCATAGTTTGACTCTATGCGGGATTTAAACTCCCTTACCTTTGACAGGTCTGGCAGAAGACGTCCGGGCAGGTTGACTGTCTAGCTCCCTTACCAGAAGACCCAGCGGACGCCCGATTGACGGGGTTGCTGGTTCCGGTACCTCACATGGTGCCAGAGAAGAAGGCCAAGAAGAAGGCCACGGGAACTCGAAGGAGTTCCCGGCGCTAGGTGTTGTCGGACTCATCGTCCGATGACTCTGAGGCGGACTCCTTCCACAAAGACGAGGAGGAGGAAAAAGAGGCCTCTCCCCCAGTGGGGGGGAGAGAAGAAAAGGAAGGCCGCCCCAACTGGGGAGGCCGGAGGGTCCAAGAAGGGAAGGACCCTTCCTCCGGACTACTCCACCAACGCCAACGATGGCGAAGAGGAGTGGCCACCGAGGGCTAAGCCCCTGGGAACATCGTAAGTGTCCGGATACCATAATAACTCATGGTGTTTCGTTTGTCGTATAGAATCTCCTAACGCCGAATATAACCCTGCAGCCCGCCCAAGGACGGGCTCGACGTTTCAACAAGCGGCTCCCTGGCTTCGTCGGACGTGAATAGCACTTCACTTCCGGCTGCCTCCTCTCCTCGCGCTGCGGATGACGCCGAGGTGGGGTCCCAAAAGGGGCCCAGCTAGGAGGAGGAGTTCCAGGAGGCGCCGCAAGGCAACCTCCCGGACTCCAGGCACAAGGGGGATCAAACCCCAAAGGGCTCTAAGTCCGGCCCTGGGCCGGACTCCATACCGGAACCTTCAGTAGTTCCGGAGTCCGGCAGGTGGCCCCTTCGTAAGAAGGGCGAGACTGCGACACCGCTGACCTCCGTCCAACCGGAGGCACCGGATAATTTGCTGGAGGCGCTTAACGGCGCCTCCATCGACGAGGAGCACTGCACTGTTATGAGTGTGGTGATCCAGAAAGTTCAGTCCGCCAAGAGCGGGCTGACTGAAGCCTGTGCCAGCCTTCTAATAGGCTTTGAGGTATGTATTTAAGATATGTAAAAATATTACCGCATAGACAGTAGCCCCTGATGCTCAGTTTGGTGTTCGGAAAGAAAAGCCGAACTAAGGATCTAAAAAGATGTACGCAAGAGTCTAACATAAGTATGTCAATATGGGGAATGCAAGCTGTGCTGCTGACCTCTGCTGCCCTGACTGCGGAGGTCAATGCATTGAAGCAGAGCCTCGAGCGGTCCGAGAACGAGCTCGGCCTTGCCAAAAAGCAGCTCGAGGACAAGGAAGGTAAGTAATACCTTATGGAAGTATATAAAAGATGTGGTTGCAAAAAATAACAGGAATAACGTGAGAATTGCAGGGGCCACGAACGAGGTGGCGACCCTGAAGGAAGCGGTGTCCAAGGCCGAAAGCAATGCGGCCACGGAGCGCACCGAGCGAGAGAAGCAGGAGGCGCGGGTGGCGGAGGTGCGGCAAGAGCTCCAGGCTCTCGTGGAAAAACACAAGAGTTTGGAGCGTGACTCAAAGACTCGAGAGTCCGAGCTCGCCTCGGCTCTTGAGAGCGCCAAAGCCGCTAAGGCCGAAGCCCAAGAAGCCCTCCAGGAAATTGAGGCAATGAAGAAGATAGCGGCGGGTAAGGCATTCTTTATGCAGAGCAAGCACGTGAAAGTGAATTACTTGTTACTTACCTGAATCCGGAGCTCTCCAGGAGCATTCACGAATCTGCCCCGCAGTGTGTCCGATGCTGCCGCATTCTACCGGGCCGAGGAGGGGAGCTCGACGGAGAAGGTGTTCTGGTCTCAGTATGCTGAGGCCGGACACCCGGTGCCCTTGAGCGACCAGCTGAAGCAGCTGGTCGAGCTCCATAAGGTGGCCGAACAGGCCATGAAGGGCCTCATAGTTCGGCTGTGGCCTGAGGAAGCCATGCCTGGGAGCTACTTCGGGCTGGTGAGGAGGCTGGTGGACGCCTGTCCATGGATTGAAGTCGTCAAGCGCTCGGTCTGTATCGAAGGTGCCCGTAGGGCCCTTGCCCGTGCTAAAGTACACTGGGGCAACATGGATGCTGAGAAGCTTGTGACGGATGCTCCATCGTCGGGCAGGGAGTATCGCAAGCCCGAGATGTATTATGAGGGCGTCCTGAAGGGTGCCCGCCTTATAGCGGGTGAATGCTCCAAAGATGTCATTTTTGAGTAAACTCGCATTTGTTATCCTGTACGCTTGAAAACTTGTTCATATGCGCTAAGCAACGCTTGTGAATTTAAAATATTACCTTCTGTGCGGCCATTTATTAAATTTGAGAGATGGCGAGTCGTCGGCTTCTGCCCCCATGCCACGAGTGCTGGGGTGTTCGGGATAAACTTGAGCGCTTTTTTTCCCATTCTTGGGTCCTTCGAGGGAGGCGCTCAATGCAACGAACAAGGCAACTGGACTATAATGCTTGAACACTCTCACTTAGCCATAGAATTCTATAATTTTAAATTTCGGTGAAGCCCCTAGTATTCAGAAGACCGAATTCGGGGCGCTATCCACGCCTGGGCTGGACAAAGCCGACTCCTCGCTCTAAGCGGCATAAGTCTTTAGGGACTCGAAAACCTCTCGAACAGCGACCGCTCTCGCCCTATCACGACGGTCAGTTTTAGCTTTCTCCACTGAGGTGCTTAACCCAGCTCAACCGGGGCACAATCGCAGTGGTTCTCCCAGCGCTACCTTAGCCGATATAACGGAACGTAAGGTACCAAAACATGGGAGCCACGCAAACGCAACTATTGACCCAAGACATGATTCGGAGCCGATGCATATAATGCTATAAGTTCGGGGTGCCGCACTTGTGAAAGTGTTCGGACTTATCACACCATATTTTGGGGTACTTAAGCCCCTGGTGTATTTGGCCATACCAAAGCATACGGATGCAACATGTCATAAGTGAACATATATAGATAAAAAAGGAATGCAATAATAGGCAAAAGCTATGCATTGTTTATTCAAAAAAAGTGCGGTAAAAGCAGAATGATACAAATAGTGCAATAAGCAAGGGACGGGACTATTTGACATGTCCCCCTCTAGAAGCGAGCTGCGGGATGATATGTAAAACAAGTATACTGCTCGTTATAGAGACCACCTGGACACTCGACGTAGCTTTCTGCTTCCCTGGCTGTTGCATCGTGTATTCGGTGATTCTACTGCTGGACAGGGCTTCTTGAGAAAGGAGTCCTGAAAGTAAGAAAAAAATAATGACACAATTGGGAGCCCCTGGTGCGGTTGAGCCGCATTCTGGGCCTGCCATGGTCGTGCCCCTCCCCCTATGCCCATGGTATTTCCAGAGCGTAATTATGTACGTGTAGTACTGGTTTCGCAATTTCGCAAGCGCTGGAGTTGGGGCCGCATTGCTATGCGTGCTCGGGACGTGCCAGGCGGTCTTGTTGTGGGTTACTCCGGGCGCGCTTGACGGTGTCTGGACGTTTAATAGCCGGACTCGAGAATTGCCTTGAGAGGCTGCTTTGTATTTCCGCCGCGAGGGCCGCCGTATGCTCCTCCGTTCGGAGAGAGCATTCGGTGTTTCCGTTGACCGTAATGACTCCTCGAGGGCCTGGAATCTTGAGCTTGAGGTATGCGTAGTGCGGCACCACATTGAACTTTGCAAATGTGGTTCGTCCGACAGTGCGTGATAGCCGCTGCGGAACGGGACTATGTCGAAGATTAACTCCTCGCTTCAGAAGTTACCCGGGGATCCGAAGACCACTTCAAGTGTAACTGAGCCTATACAATTGGCCTCTACACCTGGTATTACGCCTTTAAAGGTCGTCTTTGTGGGTTTAATCCTTGAGGGGTCTATGCCCATTTTGCACACTGTATCCTGATAAAGCAGGTTCAGGCTGCTGCCGCCGTCCATCAGGAGTGTAGTGAGGTGAAATCCATCAACGATTGGGTCTAGAACCAATGCGGCGAATCCGCCGTGGCGGATGCTAGTGGGGTGGTCCCTTCGATCAAAAGTGACCGGGCAGGAGGACCACGGATTGAACTTTGGGGCGACTGGCTCCATCGCA
Organism: Triticum dicoccoides; assembly: GCF_002162155.2. Lineage (NCBI taxonomy): Eukaryota > Viridiplantae > Streptophyta > Magnoliopsida > Poales > Poaceae > Triticum > Triticum dicoccoides. The sequence continues at coordinate 148,698,234 of NC_041385.1, forward strand.
TATACGTCCCTTAGTGCACGCTTCCGCTACCTTTTGGGTATGTGGGTTGCGTATATCATGTTCACCGTCCGCACTTGTAGGGGGAAGCCCTTCTGTCCTCTATTGTTCGGCGGCCGGAGCTCCTCCTCGTCGTCGCTATGCAGCCCCTTGTCATTGTTTTCGGCATTTAACTTGCCTGCCTGCTTGAACACCCAACAATCCCTGTTGGTGTGGTTGGCTGGTTTTTCGGGGGTGTCGTGTATCTAGCACGAGCGATCGAGTATTCGGTCCAAATTGGGTGGGCCCGGAGTATTTCTTTTGAATGGCTTTTTCCGCTGACCGGGTTTAGAGCCTCTGAATCCGGCATTGACTGTCGTATCCTCAGCATTATCGCCATTAATGCGGCGCTTGTGCTTGTTGCGACGCGACCTGCCGTTGCTGTCCTTGGTATCCGAATTACCAGGACTCTTGGTCATGTTGTTACTACAAGCTAGCCAGCTGTCTTCTCCTGCGCAAAAGCGGGTCATGATTGTTGTGAGGGCTGCCATGGATTTCAACTTTTCCTGTCCTAGGTGTCGGGCAAGCCACTCGTCACGGATGTTATGTTTGAAGGCTGCAAGGGCCTCTGCGTTCGGACAGTCGACGATTTGATTTTTCTTGGTTAGGAACCGTGTCCAGAATTGTCTGGCCGATTCCTCTGGCTGCTGAATTATGTGGCTTAGGTCATCGGCGTCTGGTGGTCGCACATAGGTGCCCTGGAAGTTGTCGAGGAATGCGGCTTCCAGGTCTTCCCAACAACCAATTGCCTCCGCTGGCAAGCTGTTAAGCCAATGCCGAGCTGGTCCTTTAAGCTTGAGTGGGAGGTATTTGATGGCGTGTAGATCATCACCGCGGGCCATGTGGATATGAAGGAGATAGTCCTTGATCCAGACCGCAGGATCTGTTGTGCCATCATATGATTCAATGTTTACGGGTTTGAAACCCTCAGGGATTTGATGATCCATCACTTCGTCTGTGAAGCATAGTGGGTGTGCGGCGCCTCTGTATTGGGCTATATCACGATGCAGCTCAAATGAGCTTTGTCTATTGTGTTCGGCCCGGCCGGAATTGCCATATCCGGTGTGATGGTTATCATCACGTATCGTGGGGCGCCCACGCGATCCGTAGATCGACCTTGTTTGCCTTGCCTTGTCCTCCAGTATATCCTGTAGGTCTGGCGCATTTTCCTGTGCCTTGGTATTTTTTGAGCGGCGCCGGGGTGCGGCTTGAGTGGAGGGCCGAGAGGCCTCTCTGTCGCGGCCACGAGGTGGCCGGTCGGCCGTATCATGCACTGGTGATGTAGGTTTAGGTGCTTCCTCCTCTAATCGGGGTAGCAGCCTGCGTGTTGGGTAGCTCTTGGAGGGGCGTTCGAGTTCATACTCTTCGGCCGCAAGGACTTCAGTCCATCTATCGGCTAGCAAGTCTTGGTCAGCTCTAAGCTGTTGCTGCTTTTTCTTGAGGCTGCTTGTCGTGGCCATAAGCCTGCGTTTGAAACGCTCTTGTTTGACGGGATCCTCAGGCATGACAAATTTGTCGTCGTCGAGGCTTGCCTCGTCTTCGGAGGGAGGCATGTAATTATCGTCCTCTACCTCTCTGCCCGCCGCTCTCTCATGAGGGTTGGCTTCTCCATCCTCCTGCACTGAATCCTGCTGGAGGGGGTTGTCTTCGGCACTGTCCGGGGTGTTATTGTCTCCCGTGCCAGAATCACCGTTTTTGCTATGGCGGGATTTAGAGCGGCGCCGCTGACGCCGACGCTTAAGCTGTTTCTTGGAGGGGTCATCCTCCGTTGTTCCATCACCATTCCCATCTTTTGGGATGTCCACCATGTAAATGTCGTATGACGAGGTGGCCTTCCAGTACCCTGTAGGCGCTGGTTCTTGGTCGTCTCCTGCATCATCATCCATACCGTCGATGTCTTCGGAGTCGAAGTCGAGCATGTCGGTTAAATCATCGACAGTGGCTACGAAGTGGGTGGTGGGTGGGCTTTGAATTTCTTCATCGTCCGCATCCCAACCTTCCTGACCATAGTCCGGCCAGGGCTCTCCTGATAAAGAGAGAGACTTTAGTGAATTCAGGATGTCGCCAAAGGGCGAGTGCTAAAATATGTCCGTGGTGGTGAGCTCCATGACCGGCGCCCAATCGGATTCGATTGGCAGGGGCGCGGAAGGTTCGGAGTCCGGAGAGGAGTCCGACACCTTGGAGTTACGAGCCTTGCAAAGGACAGGGATGGTGTTTGGCTCAATCGCCATAGAGATCGCAGCCCCCGAGGCGGTGTCCAGCCACCCGTCCTCGATCGACGCAGTCGGCTCCGAGCTAAGGGTCGGAGCGGACACTGGTGCGGCCTCCAGGACACTGTTCGGCAGCAGAGCTAGATCATGTCCATCGTGACAGTGCGGCGCGCTTGGCTGTGGCTCGAACCCGTCGAAGATCAAGTCTCCGCGGACGTCAGCCGTGTAGTTCAAACTTCCAAATCTGACCTGATGGCCAGGGGCGTAGCTTTCAATTTGCTCCAGATGGCCAAGCGAATTGGCCCGCAGTGCAAAGCCGCCGAATACGAAGATCTGTCCGGGGAGAAAAGTCTCACCCTGGACCGCATCGTTGTTGATGATCGGAGGAGCCATCGGGCCTAAAGATGATGACACAGAGGAACTCTCAATGAAAGCACCAATGTCGGTGTCAAAACCGGCGGATCTCGGGTAGGGGGTCCCAAACTGTGCGTCTAGGCGGATGGTAACAGGAGACAAGGGACACGATGTTTTTACCCAGGTTTGGGCCCTCTCGATGGAGGTAAAACCCTACTCCTGCTTGATTAATATTGATGATATGGGTAGTACAAGAGTAGATCTACCACGAGATCAGAGAGGCTAAACCCTAGAAGCTAGCCTATGTATGATTGTTGTTCGCCCTATGGACTAAAACCCTCCAATTTATATAGGCACCGAAGAGGGTTAGGGTTACACAGAGTCGGTCACAATGGTAGGAGATCTACATATCCGTATCGCCAAGCTTGCCTTCCACGCCAAGGAAAGTCCCATCCGGACACGGGACGAAGTCTTCAATCTTGTATCTTCATAGTCCAGGAGTCTGGCCAATGGTCATAGTCCGGCTATCCGGACACCCCCTAATCCGGGACTCCCTCAGTGAGGAAGCTAATGATGTTGATCATGAAACTTCATATCAAATTACTGCAGAACCTCGTAGGTCAACCAGAGTAAGATCCGCACCAGAGTGGTATGGCAATCCTATTCTGCAGGTCATGTTACTTGACCATGGCGAACCAACGAACTACGAGGAAGTGATGATGAGCCCAGATTCTGCAAAATGGCTTGAGGCCATGAAATGTGAGATGGGATCCATGTATGAGAACAAAGTGTGGACTTTGGTTGACTTGCCCAATGATCGGCAAGCCATTGAGAATAAATGGATCTTCAAGAAGAAGACTGACGCTGATGGTAATGTTACTGTCTACAAAGCTCGACTTGTTGCAAAAGGTTTTTGACAAGTTCAAGGGGTTGACTACGATGAGACATTCTCACCCATAGCGATGCTTAAGTCTGTCCGAATCATGTTAGCAATTGCCGCATTTTATGATTATGAAATTTGGCAAATGGATGTCAAAACTGCATTCCTGAATGGATTTCTGGAAGAAGAGGTTTATATGATGCAACCAAAAGGTTTTGTCGATCCAAAGGATGCTAACAAAGTGTCCAAGCTCCAGCGATCCATTTATGGACTGGTGCAAGCCTCTTGGAGTTGGAATAAATGCTTTGATAGTGTGATCAAAGCATATGGTTTTATACAGACTTCTGGAGAAGCCTGTATTTACAAGAAAGTGAGTGGGAGATCTGTAGCATTTCTAATATTATATGTGGATGACATATTATTGATTGGAAATGATATAGAATTTCTGGATAGCATAAAAGGATACTTGAATAAAAGTTTTTCAATGAAAGACCTCGATGAATCTGCTTACATATTGGGCATCAAGATCTATAGAGATAGATCAAGACGCTTAATTGGACTTTCACAAAGTACATACCTTGATAAAGTTTTGAAAAAGTTCAAAATGGATCAAGCAAAGAAAGGGTTCTTGCCTGTAATACAAGGTGTGAAATTGAGTCAGACTCAATGCCCGACCACTGTAGAAGATAGAGAGAAAATGAAAGAAGTTCCCTATGCTTCAGCCATAGGCTCTATCATGTATGCAATGTTGTGTACCAGACCTGATGTGTGCCTTGCTATTAGTTTAGCAGGGAGGTACCAAAGTAATCCAGGAGTGGATCACTGGACAGCGGTCAAGAATATCCTGAAATACCTGAAAAGGACTAAGGATATGTTTCTCGTTTATGGAGGTGACAAAGAGCTAGTCGTAAATGGTTACGTCGATGCAAGCTTTGACACTGATCCAGACGATTCTAAATCGCAAACCGGATACATGTTTATATTGAATGGTGGAGCTGTTAGTTGGTGCAGTTCTAAACAAAGCATCGTGGCAGGATCTACATGTGAAGCGGAGTACATAGCTGCTTCGGAAGCAGCAAATGAAGGAGTTTGGATGAAGGAGTTCATATCCGATCTAGGTGTCATACCTAGTGCATTGGGTCCAATGAAAATCTTTTGTGATAATACTGGTGCAATTGCCATGGCAAAGGAATCCAAATTTCACAAGAGAACCAAGCACATCAAGAGACTCTTCAATTCCATCCAGGACCAAGTCCAGGTGGGAGACATAGAGATTTGCAAGATACATACGGATCTGAATGTTGCAGACCCGTTGACTAAGCCTCTTCCACGAGCAAAACATGATCAGCACCAAGGATCCATTGGTGTTAGAATCATTACTGTGTAATCCAGATTATTGACTCTAGTGCAAGTGGGAGACTGAAGGAAATATGCCCTAGAGGCAATAATAAAGTTATTATTTATGTCCTCATATCATGATATATGTTTATTATTCATGCTAGAATTGTGTTACCCGGAAACATAATACATTTGTGAATACATAGACAAACATAGTGTCACTAGTATGCCTCTACTTGACTAGCTCGTGAATCAAAGATGGTTAAGTTTCCTAACCATAGACATGAGTTGTCATTTGATTAACAGGATCACATCATTAGGAGAATGATGTGATTGACTTGACCCATTTCGTTAGCTTAGCACTTGATCGTTTAGTATGTTTCTATTGCTTTCTTCATGACTTATACATGTTCCTATGACTATGAGATTATGTAACTCCCGCTTACCGGAGGAACACTTTATGTGCTACCAAACGTCACAACGTAACTGGGTGATTATAAAGGTGCTCTACAGGTGTCTCCAAAGGTACTTCTTGAGTTGACATATTTTGAGATTAGGATTTGTCACTCCGATTGTAGGAGAGGTATCTCTGGGCCCTCTCGGTAATGTACATCACTATAAGCCTTGCAAGCAATGTTGCTAATGAATTAGTTACGGGATGATGCATTACATAACGAGTAAAGAGACTTGTCGGTAACGAGATTGAACTAGGTATTGAGATACCGACGATCGAATCTCGGGCAAGTAACATACCGATGACAAAGGGAACAACATATGTTATTATGCGGTTTGACCAGTAAAGATCTTCGTAGAATATGTAGGATCCAATATGAGCATCCAGGTTCCGCTATTGGTTATTGACCGGAGACATGTCTCGGTCATGTCTACATAGTTCTCGAACCCGTAGGGTCCGCACGCTTAAAGTTAGATGACAGTTATATTATGAGTTTATGTGTTTTGATGTACCGAAGGTTGTTCGGAGTCCCGGATGTGATCATGGACATGACGAGGAGTCTCGAAATGGTCGAGACATGAAGATCGATATATTGGACGACTATATTTGGACACCGGAAAGGTTCCGGGTGAGATTGGGACAATACCGGAGGTCCGGGACGTTATCGGAACCCCCCGGGAGGTATATGGGCCTTGATGGGCCTTAGTGGAAAGGAGGGGAAAGGAGCAAGGGAGGGGGCACCCCCCAAGCCCAATCCGAATTGGGAAGGGGGCCGGGCCCCCCTTTCCTTCCTCCCTCCTTCCTCTTCCTTCCCTCTCCCTCTCCAAATAGGAAAGGGAGGAGTCCTACTCCCAGTGGGAGTAGGACTCCCCCCCTTGGGCGTGCCCCCTCCCCTTGGCCGCCCCCCTCCTCCACTCCTTTATATACGGGGGAGGGGGCACCCCATAGACACAACAATTGATCATTGATCTCTTACCCGTGTGTGGTGCCCCCCTCCACCATAGTCCTCCTCGATAATATCGTAGCGGTGCTTAGGCGAAGCCCTGCGACGGTAGAACATCATCATTGTCACCACGCCGTCGTGCTGACGGAACTCTCCCTCGACACTCGGCTGGATCGGAGCTCGAGGGACGTCATTGAGCTGAACGTGTGCAAGAACTCGGAGGTGCCGTGCTTTCAGTGCTTGATCGGTCGGGCCGTGAAGACGTACGACTACATCAACCGCGTTGTGCTAACGCTTCCGCTTTCGGTCTACGAGGGTACGTGGACAACACTCTCCCATCTCGTTGCTATGCATCACCATGATCTTCCGTGTGCGTAGGAATTTTTTTGAAATTACTATGTTCCCCAAAAGTTAATACCATGCTCTCTGTGAACAACGACGAAAACATTGCTCAAGAAAGAGTCTGCAGTGCTCACACCTCAAAAACACAAATACTGCTCGAGCTGCTTGGTCCCAGCTGTCGGACGCTCCTTGTGCAATTCTCTCGTTTATTGACTACACAGGTTGACAATGGTGTGGGACCGTGATGTCAGGAAACCAGGAGGAAGCAAAAAATATATAGTTGTACTTAATAAGGAGGCACTTGCGTACGTACGGCTATGGCCCTAGTGGGTCCCTACTGTCATCCAGTCAAAATAAAGTCATCTCCTGAATCCTCATGTTCGCTGACCATGTTGACAATGCTCGGTGCCACGGCGAGCGCAACAACTCGAAGGACGACGGATAGGGCCTCGCGGGCCCTATGGATGGTCTGATACAGCACCCAGTGCTCATTTAGGAAGCCAGGATCATCGGACACCTATGAGCACCTTCGAGAGACTGAGACGGCATGAAGCGGTAAGGCCGCGCTTGGGAGCACTGGTTTATTTCACACCTGTATTAAGATACAAGTGTAACTTACTCGTCATCAGAAACAACGCGTAAAATACAGGCGTAATGAAACTGAGGGACCGAGGTCTATAAGTAAAACCGGCGGGTTACGCATGTAATTTGAGAGACCAGTGTATATTTTACTAGTCAAAATCGACCAACCAAGCACTTTCCCCGAGATCATCTGCTTTTATTTACAAGCGTCAGTTTTACAAGCGGTTTTGGTTGGAAAACGACGATCCAATCATGACCTAAGATGATGAGTTGGTCGGAAGATCATATATTTTCACCTCTAACCTACCCGAGTTGTCGTATAGGCTATGAATGAAACATAAGACAATGAACTTCTTAATCACAGAAACAACAGAAGAGGATGATCTTCATAACATGCAAATCACAAGCATTATCTCAACATGCAAAACAATATGAAGCATTATTCTTAGGAGGCACGGTGAACAGCTCGTGATGCCGCATGCCACAGCATTCCAAGCTCAACTTTGCAATCAAACTCATAAGGCATGGCATTACATAGGAAACATTCAGAACAAACTCTTAAAATACCTTACATAAGTCAACATTCATGTGACTGTGCATCTCAGCAGAGTAAATATTTCTGAACTGAAGACAGGAATAGGAAAAAATGATCGATGTTTGTCGTGATTTGTCACGGTAGATGTCCTAGTGTGAGGACTTAGTCGTGAGACCAACGCATCTATGTGGTAGCTTGAGAGGGGTGGATTGGGATGAGAGACACGAGGCGGATCAACACACAAGACAAGGATTTAGATAGCTTCGGGCCCTGGGAAACGTCATCTGGTAATAACCCTACATGTTGTTTATGGCTAGGTCTCATTATGCTCATGAGGGAGCCGCCACATAAGCCGGCTCCCCTTTAGTTGTGTCTAGCCTTCCAGATTATTTCTTGCCCCTCCCTCTTGGGGTGCCCTGCCCCTTCTTATATAAGTTGAAGGGGCGAGTTACATGACTAGTCCTAGTAGGATTAGGATTACTCTACTACAAGTGGAGTCCAAGTCTTGCTTCATTTGTAAGGGAGTATTCCTTGCGCTTTCCTCTTAAGCCGGCCCACCATAACATGGGTCGGCCTTCTGGGCCTTGGGCCTAGTACTCTAACTGACCCGCCGTCGGGGCCATTAGTGAGTCGCCAGGCTCGTGAGTCGCCAATCCTTCGGCGGGTTACCAATGAAATGTCAAGTCCCAGCCGGGTCATATATCCGGCCGGGTCATACCGCGGGGTATATCCCCGACATTAGCCCACAGTTTAATTTGGATTTATCCATGTTAAACCGACCTTGATCATCCTTAAGTCCTTGTCATTTCCTCCTTCTGGAAAGTCTAGGTCAATATACCAACTTTATAATCAATTTTCCTGTAGAAGAAATATTGTGAATAAAGAATCCATTTGAGTCGGCCTTCAATGCTCTGACTTGATAAAAATATTGGTCTTGAAATATTCAACTGATATTCAGCCGCCTTGTAGAACTTGCTGAGTTATGATTTCCAAAATCATCTGGTTATAAAAACTGATGATTTCGGGTCATGATTGTTGCCAACGCCGGGTCACACAATTGATCTTCCTGATATGCTCAAAACTGAGAATTTGAAGACGTTCCTCCTTTATATGCATATTACATGTAGCCCCCAAGTCTTAGGAGGAGAACATAGTGATAGCTTAAGACTTGCTTTAATATAAATGCTGCAATTTGGAGAAATATGGGTTGTTCCTGTAAGCCGCCAATCATAGACTGCACATTTTGCACTTCCCATGTGTAGCCCCCAAGTGTCGGGTCATTATGATATAATGAGCAGGGACTTTGTAAATATGATCATGTAGACTTGAGCGGCAACGTCTAGCCCCCAAGGGTCGGCTCATTAAGATAATACTGAGCTGGGACTTTATATATACTTCATTGAAAATAACATCATATGATGTAACCCCCACCATGGGGCTAGAACCCACATTCATAAGGTTAAGAGCTTTGTACTCTACCAACTGAGCAGTGGACCTTCAACATAATGAATTAAGGCTTGTGTACCTTGAATTTTTGACAGGAGCAATTGGTACTCCCCAAGGGCCGGCTCATTACAATGTGATGAGTCGGGTCTTCAATAAAGTGAGCAAAAAATGACTTTGTGTTAGCCCCCAAGTGCCATGGTGCATGCTGGCAGTGACATAGCCTTTGAGAAAATCCAGAATGGATAACCCTTTTGAAACATCAATTTTGATGATGAGCTTGAATTTATATGGCATAGTTCTGCAAATCCTACATAGAGTTTAAACAACATATGCCCTGGCGACTTAACGTCAAAAGCCAGGGTGGGTAACAACCCAACATAATATAGTCTTATGTAATTATGGAAAAGACTAGCATTAAGACCCTTCAAGCCTAAACATACTAGCAACTTAAAGTTAAAAGCCAAGGCGGGTTATCAAACCTCGCATATTTATATAACGAGGAAAACATACCTATAGAATTGGCTCATACTGTCGGCTTACATTGCAATACCCAGTGAGGATAATAATCCAATGATTTATAAGCGCATGAATTCCAATGGTGCAATCCAAAATATACTGGTGACTTAACTTCCAAAGCCAGGGCGGGTTATCAAACCTCGCATATTCATCCAACAATTTAAAAATATACCTAGAAAATTGTCTCAAATTGCCGGCTTACATCGCCATATGCAGTGAGGGGTAATATTCCAAAACTTAGAGCACAACGCTTCCAAGTATATAAGCCGTCTCCCCTTTGGAAGTTAGACAGCTTCGGGCCCCAGGAAACATCATCCGGTAATAGCCCTACATGTTGTTTGTGGCTAGGTCTCATTATGCTCGAGGGAGCCGCCGCATAAGCCGTCTCCCCTTTGGTTGTGTCTAGCCTTCCAAATTATTTCTTGCCCCTCCCTCTTGGGGTGCCCTGCCCCTCCTTATATAAGTTGAAGGGGCGGGTTCCATGACTAGTCCTAGTAGGATTAGGATTACTCTATTACAAGTGGAGTCCTAGTCTTGCTTCCTTTATTAGGGAATATTCCTTACGATTTCCTCTTAAGCTGGCCCACCATAACATGAGTCGGCCTTCTGGGCCTTGGGCCTAGTCCTCTAACTAACCCGCCGTCGGGGCCATTAGTGAGTCGCCAGGCTTGTGAGTCGCCAATCCTCCGGTGGGTTACCAATGAAATGCCAAGTACCAGCCGGGTCATATATCCGGCCGGGTCATACCGCGGGGTATATCCCCGACAATGTTGCTCATAGCAAAGGGTGTCCCACTCAAAAATATCAAATGCATGTCTTCTGGCTAACATCAATGAGCAAAATTTGACAAGGTTTTCCAATTCCAATATATTAAAGTAATGTCTTCTTTCTAACATCAATGATTAAACTTTGAGAAGCTTTTCCCATTCAAAATATGCAATGCCTACGATTGTGGAATAGGCAGCGTTTGTCATCAGTTTGTTGATACGTCTCCAACGTATCTATAATTTTTATTATTCCATGCAATTATATTATCTGTTTTGGATGTTTAATGGGCTTTATTATACACTTTTATACTATTTTTGGGACTAACCTATTAACTAGAGGCCCAGTCCAAATTGATGTTTTTTGCCTATTTCAGTGTTTCACAGAAAAGGAATATTAAACCGAGTCCAAACAGAATGAAACCTTCGGGAGAGTCGTTTTTGGAACAAACGCAATCCAGGAGACTTGGAGTGGACGTCAAGGAAGCAACGAGGCGGCCACGAGGCAGGGAGGTGCGCCCAAGGGGTAGGCGCACCCCCACCCTCGCGGGCCCCTCGTGGCTCCCCTGACCGACTTCTTTCGCCTATATATACTCATATACTCTGAAAACATCCGAGAGCACCAAGAAACCCTATTTCCACTGTTGCAACCTTCTGTACCCGTGAGATCCCATCTTGGGGCCTTTTCCGGTGCTCCGCCGGAGGGGGAATAGATCATGGAGGGCTTCTACATCAACACCATAGCCTCTTCGATGAGGTGTGAGTAGTTTACCTCAGACCTTCGGGTCCATAGTTATTAGCTAGATGGATTCTTCTCTCTCTTTGGATCTCAATACAAAGTTCTCCTCGGTCTTCTTGGAGATCTATTTGATGTAATTCTTTTTGCGGTGTGTTTGTCGAGATCCGATGAATTGTGGGTTTATGATCAAGATTATCTATGAACAATATTTGAATCTCCTCTGAATTCTTTTATGTATGATTTGTTATCTTTGCAAGTCTCTTCGAATTATCAGTTTGGTTTGGCCTACTAGATTGATGTTTCTTGAAATGGGAGAAGTGCTTAGCTTTGGGTTCGATCTTGCGGTGTCCTTTCCCAGTGACAGCAGGGGCAGCAAGGCATGTATTGTATTGTTGCCATCGAGGATAAAAAGATGGGGTTTATATCATATTGCTTGAGTTTATCCCTCTACATCCTGTCATCTTGCCTAATGTGTTACTCTGTTCTTATGAACTTAATACTCTAGATGCATGCTGGATAGTGGTCGATATGTGGAGTAACAGTAGTAGATGCAGAATCGTTTCGATCTACTTGTCGTGGACGTGATGCCTATATACGTGATCATGCTTAGATATTCTCATAACTATGCACTTTTCTATCAATTTCTCGACAGTAATTTGTTCACCCACCGTAATACTTATGCTATCTTGAGAGAAGCCACTAGTGAAACCTATGGCCCCCGGGTCTATTTTCCATCATATAAGTTTCTGATCTATTTTATTTTGCAATCTTTACTTTCCAATCTATACCATAAAAATACCAAAAATATTTATCTTATTATCTCTATCAGATCTCACTTTTGCAAGTGGCCTTGTAGGGATTGACAACCCCGTTATCGCGTTGGTTGCAAGGTTCTTATTTGTTTATGCAGGTACGAGGGATTTGAGTGTAGCCTCCTACTGGATTGATACCTTGGTTCTCAAAAACTAAGGGAAATACTTATGCTACTTTGCTGCATCACCCTTTCCTCTTCAAGGGAAAACCAATGCATGCTCAAGATGTAGCATTTGTCAACTGATAGTCTGGTGGCTCAAGGTGACAATGAATGATTAGAGAACCATTCGATGTATTATGCATGATGAAGTATAATGGAGGACACAAACCATCTGAACATTTTGTGCAGTTCCACTAAAATCAAGCTGGGCATCCCTATGGATTTCGTATTTATATGCTTGCTACCTCTTGAGCACTGCGTTGGTTTTCCTTGAAGAGGAAAGGGTGATGCAGCAAAGTAGCATAAGTATTTCCCTCAGTTTTTGAGAACCAAGGTATCAATCCAGTAGGAGGCTCCTCAAAAGTCCCACGCACCTACACAAACAAACAAGAACCTCGCAACCAACACAATAAAGGGGTTGTCAAAGCCTTCACGGTAACTTGCGAAAGTGAGATCTGATAGAGATAATATGATAAGATAAATTTTTTAGTATTTTTATGATATAGATTGGAAAGTAAAAGATGCAAATAAAAGATAGACGAAAACTTATATGATAAAAGATAGACCCGGGGACCATAGGTTTCACTAGTGGCTTCTCTCAAGATATCATAAGTATTACGGTGGGTGAACAAATTATTGTCGAGCAATTGATAGAAAAGTGCATAGTTATGAGATTATCTAGGCATGATCATGTATATAGGCATCACGTCCGTGAGAAGTAGACCGACTCCTGCCTGCATCTACTACTATTACTCCACACATCGACCGACTCCTGCCTGCATCTAGAATATTAAGTTCATAAGAACAGAGTAACGCATTAATAAAGATGACATGATGTAGAGGGATAAACTCATGCAATATGATATAAACCCCATCTTTTTATCCTCGATGGCAACAATACAATATGTGCCTTGCTGCCCCTGCTGTCACTGGGAAAGGACACTACAAGATTGAACCCAAAGCTAAGCACTTCTCCCATTGCAAGAAAGATCAATCTAGTAGGCCAAACCAAACTGATAATTCGAAGAAACTTGCAAAGATAACTTAATCACACAGAAAAGAATTCAGAGGAGATTCAAATATTTCTCATAGATAAACTTGATCATAAACCCACAATTCATTGGATCTCGACAAACACACCGCAAAAAGAGTTACATTGAATAGATCTCCAAGAAGATCGAGGAGAACTTTGTATTGATATTCAAAGAGAGAGAATAAGCCATCTAGCTAATAACTATGGACCCGAAGGTCTGTGGTAAACTACTCACAACTCATTGGAGAGGCCTTGGAGATGATGTAGAGGCCCTCCGTGGTCGATTCCCCCTCCGGCGGAGCGCCGGCAAAGGCTCCAAGATGGGATCTCGCGGATACAGAAGGTTGCGGCGGTGGAATTAGGTTTTTCGTGGTGCCCCCCGATGTTTTCAGGGTACGGGAGTATATATATATAGGCGAAGGAAGTATGTCGGTGGAGCAACGAGGGGCCTACGAGGGTGGGGGCGCGCCCACCCCCAGGAGGGGCGCCGGGCACCCTCGTGGCCGCCTCGTTTGTTGCTTGACGTCCACTCCAAGTCTCCTGGTTGGCATTTGTTCCAAGAAGATCGCTCCCAAAGGTTTCATCCCGTTTGGACTCCGTTTGATATTCCTTTTCTTCGAAACACTAAAATAGGCAAAAAAACAGCAATTCGGGTTGGGCCTCCAGTTAGTAGGTTAGTCCCAAAAATGATATAAAAGTGTAAAGTAAAGCTCATAAACATCCAAAACATGTAATATAATAGCATGGAACAATCAAAAATTATAGATACATTGGGGATGTATCAATGCTGCAAGAAAACAAAGACACATCAGCATACACATGAATATTGGCCCCAGTGTCAACCCACCAATCGGTGGACTAACAAACTAAAAGTACGGTAAACAGATTACCATGCCCAGATTCCCAATCATTGTTCCTTCGAATTACACTGACAGACTTGGAGTCCTGCCATGGCTTCTTGTACTTATTTGGGCACTTTTTGCCCAGTGCACTCCACGTGTTGTAGAGTTGCCTATGCTCTCTGCAGACTAGTCATGTCACCAGCGTCTACTAATACTCTGTGTAGCTTCTCGGTCATTCCTTCTGTAATGCAGCGCAAACAGTGACTGCTTCTTTCTGCAAAGTGGTAAGACCAACTGGACCCACTAATGCAGCAGTTTGCCTTAGACACATTGGCTTCTTTTGTGTAGTTCAACTAAAATCAAAGTCAGAATAAAACCGAGCTTTAATTTTGATATCCCTGTAAGCAACAATAGGTATAAGGGAAGAAATTACTGAGAAATAACGGTTGATGATTTGTACTCCCAGAAGAAAAACATCTACTGATCTACCTTATCTTAATGGGAAACAAAGTAGGAGAGTAGCAATTCTCCATCAGTGTGATTCATTCATATTAACTGAGACATTATCTTAACAATGCCTTGTTTCAACATGTATAAAAAACGACAAAGCAGAAAAGTACCATTCCTAAAACAATGCGACTGATTCATTTTAACAAAGACATTATCTTAACAATACCTTGGTTAAACATGCAGAAAGAACTACAAAGCAGGATAGTACCATTCCTAAAACAATGCGACTGATTCCTTTTCACAGAGGCAAAAAAGGAATCAATTACTAGCCAATAAAGGAGAATGAAACATGCGGCCACAAAAATGGTAATCCCGCCAATCCCTAACAAGTGTTGAAGTTTTGAACTAAGATTCAGTAGTTAACTAACTCTGAGAGTGGCATTGCTTAATTTTACCAACAACATTATATTAACAAAAAGCATAAACAGTTCCAGGGAGAGTGGGCGCAACAATAGCATGTGCTTCCATCTACTTATAAAGGGGGTGATGTAGAGTTTTGTTGTAACAAAGAAACAAGCATCATGTCTGGGTTAGAACAATTTTTGCTCACTTAATGGTAAAAGACATCAGTTCAATAGCTTCAATTCAACATTTATCCAAAACAGTGCCAATACAAGTAGCACAACATCTCAGAGCACACTGCATCATCATGTGGATGAAAGTCGGTACTGACCTTTCTTGACCAAGATTTGAAACAGCTCGAGAGGAGGATTTGAACGAAATCCCAACACATATATGAAAATTCGATCTCCTTTTGTGCAGTTCCACCAAGATTAAGCAAAGTTGCCGATGTGCCATTCAAGTTGAACTGCACAAAACACTCTTAAAACATAAGTGTTTCATATAGCGAATCAAAATGTCGCAATAGCAACAAGTTGAATAGATATCCCTATTTTAACAGAGGCAAAAAAGGAATCAATTACTGGCAAATAAAGGAGGATGAAACATGCAGCCACAAAATGGTAATCCCGCCAATCCCTAACAAGTATTGCAGTTTTGAACTAAGATTCAGTAGTTAATTAATTCTGAGAGTGGCATTGCTTAATTTTACCAGCGGCATTAGATTAACAAAAAGCATAAACAGTTCCAGGGGAGAGTGGGTGCAACAACAGCATGTGCTTCCATCTACTTATAAAGAGGGTGATGCAAAATTTTGTTGTAACAAAGAAACAAGCATCATGTCTGGGTTGGAACAATTTTTGCTCACTTAATGGTAAAACACAACAGTTCAATAGCTTCAATTCAACATTTATCCAAAACAATACCAATACAAGTAGCACAACATCTCAGAGCACACTGCAGCATCATGTGGATGAAAGTTGGTACTGACCTTTCTTGACCAAGATTTGAAACAGCTCGAGAGGAGGATTTGAACGAAATCCCAACACATATATGAAAATCCGATCTCCTTTTGTGCAGTTCCACCAAAATTAAGCAAAGTCGCCGATGTGCCATTCAAGTTGAACTGCACAAAACACTCTTAAAACATAAGTGTTTCGTGTAGCGAATCAAAATGTCGCAATAGCAACAAGTTGAATATATATCCCTATTTTAACAGAGGCAAAAAAGGAATCAATTACTAGCAAATAAAGGAGGATGAAACATGCGGCCACAAAAATGTAATTCCGCCAATCCCTAACAAGTGTTGCAGTTTTGAACTAAGATCCCGTAGTTAATTCTGAGAGTGGCATTGCTTAATTTTATCAATGGCATTAGATTAACAAAAAGCAAAAATAGTTCCAGGGAAGAGTGGGTGCAGCAACACCATGTGCTTCCATCTACTTATAAAGGGGGTGATGCAGAGTTTGTTGTAACAAAGCAACAAGCATCATGTCTGGGTTGGTACCATTTTTGTTCACTACTTAATGGGAAAAGAGAGTAATACAATAGCTTTAATTAAGCATTTATTTAAAACAGTACCAATACAAGTAGCACAGCATCTCAAAACACACTGCACGATCATGTGGATGAAGGCTAGTACCAACCTGTCATGACGCACACAAGATCACGTACAAATCTGCCAACACGAATAGGAAATCCAATCTCCTTTTCTGCAGTTGCACTGAAATCAAGCAAAGTCGCCGGTGTGACATTTAAGTTTGTTGTAGCAACAAGTTGAATAGTTTGTGCCTTAGAAAATTAGTCGGTTTAAAAATAGAGTTGCCGATCGGTTGGCCATTTATAGTCGATCTGAGCAAGCTACGACTGTGTGACTTAGCTCAGTTCCACCTTGTATCGAGGATTTGTGGCCTCTTGACTGTAACTCTATGGATTTGCAATAAAACTCCCTTTACCCCCACAAAAAAAAGTTGAATAGATATCCCTGTTTTAACAAAGGCAAAAATAGAAACAATTACTGGCCAATAAAGGAGGATGAAACAAACGGCGACAAAAAGAAGCATCTAACTTATCTTGATGGAAAACAAAGTAGGATAGTAGCATTTCTAAAACGGTTGCATTGATTCATATTAATAGAGACATTCTCTTAAAACAACATTCGTTAAAAATGCAATTTACTTTTAACAGTGGCATTGCTTCAATTTTCCAGCAGCATTCTTAGATTAATAACAGCAAAATAGTTGTATGGGACATGGGACATGCCAGCACCATGTGCGTCCACACGTATAAATGGGTGATGCAAAGTATGTAGCCAAGCAGCATATCTCCATTGGTCCCATATTTGTTCTCTTTGAACCTTTTTCCTATGTGAGGGCGGCAAATCTAGTCCTGCACAAACTACCCGACCCCCCCCCCAGTTTCTTTCCCTTTTCAACAAAGAGATCGATTCCTTACATATGTGTGTACTGGGTTACACCCTTTTTCCCTTTTCGGCCAACAAAGCGGCTGGATAGCCAGTCTATACTACTTTCCCTCCCTCCTTTCCTCATTGAACCACGTCCTAGATTCATGCTCCACCCCACACCACCCTTCTTTCCTCTTTGAACCAAGACCTAGATTCGACTACATAATCAAAAAAGATCCGCATGCAGCTAGAGCAATGACGGTTTCAAAGAAACTTATACCTTAGGGTTGTCGGGATGTGGTAAGGCGTGCGGCGGAGGCCAGATCTGCCCACATTACGTACGACAGCAAGGAAGAAGGGGTCGGTGGCCCTCCCGCACAAGCGCTGGGTGAAATAGAACAACGCAGCCGGCAGTGGATTGCCTCCCCCGCCGAAGGCGATAGAGTGAATGCTGCACCTCCTCCCCTTCCCGGCGTGACAGGATCCGTACGCCTCCTTCACCAGGTGTGAGAGGGAGAGAGAGACAGAGGCCAACACGGTCTTGTTTAGATCTGGTGAAGAGGGTGAGAGACTGTGAATATAGCAAACCCTAGCAAAGGAACGCTGAGCCTCCATCGTGTATATATATATATATATATGTAGTGCGACGAGAGTGTGGAGAGTGCAAACCCTAGCAAACAAGCGCTGAGGCTCCAGCTTATATAGTACTACATATATACTGTAGTACGGAATGAGCTCTGGTGCCTTAACTGCACCTGCTTTTGGCTATATGATAGGTGGGCCAGCCACATTTTGGGCCCACCTGTCATAAACGCAAAGGCAGGTGCACTAAGTCAATGAAGTTGCATCCATATAGTACTCATGTATACTACTAATATATAGTGGAGTGGTTTTCTTATTCTCTCCATAAAAATCGTTTTAAATTGTGTAAGTATGAAACAAAACTCTTTATTTAACGTACCAGTGAAGAATACTACTACTTCTGATAAACTAACGATCCACGCGTCCTGGTCGCACTTCTCGTCCTTCACGTGCGGTACACTACCCTCCCTTAAGTGAACAACCACACATGCGCCTAATTATAGGAAACTTGTGAGATTGTGTACAAATAAAGAATTTTAATTTCAATTATCGGGAAGGTTTGAGATTATGTACAGTTTGCCTCTCTCAATAATTATGGTTTGTTGTGTTCGGCCTAAACTTGGTCAAACTTTATAAAGTTTGACTTCAGTCAAATCTAATATGCGGAGTAAATAAAAATGGAGGGCTACTACGTCCATCCGGGTTTTTAGTCCACACCATTTTTTAATCAAAGTTAATAGCTGGACAAATAAAATTACAAGGGAAATAAAGACAAAGTTGTGAGAAGGCTTAGAAATCAATACAAAACTTGTGTTCTTAGTACCAACGTCGATCCTTCTTCGAGGAAACATTTGGTTCATAGCCAACTGTGTGATAAAATTGCACCAACGTGAAAGACGACTGCGTCTCCAATGCAACCAAGGTGAACTGATGAAGGATATCATCTTTGTGGGTAACAAGCAAAGAGCACTGATGGAAGACAGCTTGTTTTTCGTGGATAATCGATCAGCTTCACCAGCTGACGCAACCATGAGGCGCAACCATGAGCATTGATAGGCCATCATGGTAATGCATCATCCATTTGGCATCAAGTTTGGATGAGGCACCTATGAAGTTCGAGAAATCCTCACTGTGGTCTGTTTCTTCTCATTAATCAAGCTCGAGGAAGGAAGAACCACGTGGCAGAGGACAGTGGGGCAGAACAACAATGGCCATCCAATTTTGTGCAGTTCCACTAAAATTGAGGAAGACATGCCCGGGTATGGAGATACGCATCGCTGTTTGCAAAAATATAAAAAAGGGATATAGCGTTGTTACTTTGTTTTGGAAGCACTACAAGATTAACAACGACATCTCAATTGTCAATAAGAATTAATGAAAAGTACACCAACAAACAGAAGCATCATGATTATCTTGATGGGAACTAAACCAGGATACCCGAGAAAAAAAGCATTTCTTCATTTAACCAGTGATAGTATTAGATTAGCAGCAACAGTAGGAGCATATGGACAATGACCGCACAACCACCATGTACTTTTTGTCGAAACAACATGTATACCTCCACCGAGGCATAAATCAGGACAACTTTTCGAGTGGCATTTCCTATATAATAGTAGGTGATGTTGGACCAGCCGACGAACCCTAGCTACTATACATGGGGAGCTGGGGAGTAGTCGCATAGAAGAAAACCCGCATGCAGCGACCTAAGGAGTTGGACCAGTACAAGAAGTTATACCTCAGGCAGGTGGGCGGGCGGGATCTGCCCACATGACGGTAGCGAACAAGGGCGCGGAGGACCTTCGTCCGCGCCTGTGCCGGCTCCGAGAGGACGGTGCACATCGGCTTCCTCCATCACCAACGGCGACAACATCAACGCTGCACCTCCTCACCTCCCGCAGCGGACGACGGAGATAGAGTGGACACTGTCATCTTGTTTTGATATGGAGAGGGTGAGAGAGCGAGATGTGAGAAACCCTGTCAAAGAAGAGGCTATATATACAATGGAGTAAAAAATCTCTCCATAGCAGTGGTTTTAAATAGAATACGCGCGTTCCCAGAGAAAAGAAACGAAAACTGGCAGACAATTTTTTAACGTACCAAGAAAGAAAACTCGATCAAAAACACGCCCCCGCTTCCAGGTCGCGAGATTCATCGCGCACACACACATAGACATAGACATGCATATCCGTGTTTAGGTAAAATTCCATCTCCATCTCCATCTCCAATCATGTTGTCCAACTGGCACATTATTTACGTTGTTAATTATATATGCAGCAATATTAACGTACATCTCTTGTTTGCGGGCGTCCGGACCGCTGCCACACCCGCTCCTGACCAACCCGAACCCTCTTCATCACCCGCGCATGCTTCGCGCCCAAAATGGTCAGTGCCGCATTCATGCCCGGCCAGAGCGGACGCGACCTCTCACTAGCGTCGGCATTGAAGCGGCGCACCGGCCGAGAGAGCGTCGCCTGCGCCGCTTACCTAACTGCTCCATGTTCAAAGGTCACAATAGCCGGCCACAACATGCATGTAAAAAGTTCTTGGGAGTCCGTGCTACAGCTAGCTATCCTCCCCCAACTTGTCAATCTCTTCCAGTAGTGCTAGTACTCCATGGCGTGATCCATCAACAAGCAGGCAGGAAAGTTATCGTACACTCGGTTTGCAGTGAGTGGCATGCCGAGCGACCGTGTGGGGTCGAGCCGTGGAGGAGGGTGAGACACGAACGCGATAGACGTGATTTAAACGTTGGTTTTTCTCGATGGCGCGATCCAACGAAACAAAATGTTGGTTTCTCTCCGTTTCCATTTTTTCTCTGGAAAAATAGAAACTTTCCGCTGCATTTTCATTCCTACTCCAAGGTTGCCCCATTACAACATTCCATAAAATACAAAGGAAAACTAACACGCATGCTGATGCATCTCAATGATTCATAGGTCATTGCCAATATTTACTTCACAACTAAAGACAAAAGTTGCGAGAGCGTGTACAAAAGAAAAACTACTGATTGGGTCACTACGACTTAAACCCTAAACCCTAAACAGGATTTAATTTCCTGGCTAGGTAGAACATGTCGAAGGAAAGATGGCTGGCACCCTCAGACCATACGATGCTTTCGTGCAGTTCCACTAAAATCGAGTTGAGCATCCCTGATGGCAAAGATATTGAAGAAGTGTGATTAATATAATAGTACTGGCACTAGTTCATGAGACATAAACTCATCACAAATAGAAGCCCGTAGAAGTAGAGAAATATCGACATGGAGATGGAGCTACGTGGGGAGCTGTGGCAGTAGAGCAAGCCGGCTCCAAAAGGAAGATGTACTAACTGGGACATCGGGCTGTAGCTAGAGGGGCGGTTGGGACGCGGCATAAGACCATATCGTGGGGACCCCCGATTGGGACGCACCAACTGTCAGTTTTCTCCCTCGCTGATGTTGACCGCGTCTACGCAGAACATTGTTCCCTTCCCCCAGCGACGGGGTCAGGCTGGATATGTGACCAGCGGTGTGGCCACCGTCATTCTATGCTTGTGAAGAGAGCAACCTAAGCAAGCAGGCTTGTAGCTCAGGCTCCTGCTAGTGTATATATAGTGGTTTTGTTTTTCTCTCCATATCAACCATTTTATATTGCATAGGTGAGTGAAATGATGGTTGCTTCTTCCGACTAACTTACTGTGTGATTTGACTACTCCTTAGTGGACCCTACACGTACTCCCCCTACATGTATGACTGTTCCTGAGTCTCACTTGTACTTATCTCTATTTTCTTGCATGACACGTAAACAGGAAGCGCATAGAGGAATTTTGTTACTGCATGTTGTTCTGCAGTATTGTACTACTAGTACCTACTCCCTCCTTCCAATTCACTACTGGTACTCGCTCCGTCCTGGCTTATTGATCCCCATTGTACTCAATTCATGGGCTCGTTTTCCTCAAGAAAATTGTCTTTACCAACGTATTAATATCGGGAATGCATGTGTGAACAACGAATGATTAACCTTGCATGCAACGTTTTGACAAAGCATTGACTTATGAACATGTGAATGTAAGGGACTACAACCTCGTGTGTGCATGCAACAGTCACATGTACACATGGACAAAAAAACGCGCATGACGCCCTAATGCATGCATGTCCGAGCACACGACGGAACACACACGGTCACGCTCAAGTGCTCAACCTACATGTGCATGCACACACATACTCAGCCAGGGTGAGCTAGTGATCATATAAACACCGGAAAATGTATATATTGAGCGCAATGAGCGTATTATGAAGTCCACTGACTATATTTTTACAAATATACAGTGACAGATAGTGTATTTATCTCATTTGAAATTAAGCCATATTAACCGAAAAGGAGGCAGTATGGACTTGCATTACTTTGATGTGTCCCGTCAACTTCCCGAACGAGGAGAAGCTTGCAGGACGGGAGAAGCTTGTGCGCGGTGGCTCGTAGGACAAGGAGAAACTTTTGACTAATGCAAGCTCTCCTCGCTCAGGCGGTGGACGTGCAACAGTTAATTCGGTGTCAGATTGCCAGAAGCATACACTATACTAGTACTATTATTGTTCGACTTCCCGAAGAGGCGAACAACCAAGTGCAAAGTTTACTAGTACTAGTACTACTACTATAGAGGTATGTACTATACTACTAGGAATCGGATGGAGGAGCATCTGCACTCTTATTATATTTTTAAAATGTGATAAAGCAATCTTCAACACATTTGGTTCTCTTCGAGGGTTCTTGCATGTGATAATGGAAGTTGATTGCATGGAACACTCGCCACAATTCTCGCTTAATTCTGGCTCATATCCTGTTACAAATAGGAGCACTCGGTAATATTTCCTCTTTTTTTGTTATTCAACGTGTAAACAGGTCAGCAAACCTTGCGGCGCATCTTTGTGCAAACCGTGCTTGCTGCACTTTGAATGTGGCCGAGAGCTGGCTTGATGAAACACCTCGCTTCCTTCTTCTTTTTTGCGGGATACCTCGCTTCCTAGTGACCAGTCTCTTGGCTGATCATCCTAAGAATGCTTATATATGAATAAAGCTCTCTCATTTACCCGCAAAAAAGATTAAGCCATATTAACCGGAGTATGGACTAGCACAACTTTTTGGTGTGTCCCGTCAACTCGCATAACAAGGAGAAGCTTGCAGGACAAGGTGAAGCTCGCTTACGCCTTTTAACTAATGCAACCTACCCTCACCCAGGCGGTGGACATGCATCAGTTCATTCGGTGTCACATTGTCACAGGCATACATTGTAGTACCCAACATGTGGAGTACCATCATTGTTCGACTTCACGAAGAGGCGAAGAGCCAAGCGCAAGGTTTAGTAGTACGAGTAGTACTACTACTAGAACCGCATGGTGGAGCATTTGTATTCTTATTTTATTTTAATCTCTGATAAAGTACACATTTATTCGGGAGAAGGGCGAAAAAGGGCAGCCCAATAATATAGTATTAAAAAACATCGAACATGTAATGATTATATCGATCAACCATGCTCGAATATATCTTGGCCTCTGTGCGAGCCCGTCCGTGTGTTCTCGCTCCTCATCTCTCTCAAGGAACGACGGGTTGGCCATTTTGCCGTCAATTGAGATCGGTTTGCTCACACTCCGGTCCCACATGTCAATGATATGCCAAGAGAAGGTGCGTTGACCGACTGGCCATGCGCGTACTTAGTTTTGCACCTTCATACTACTCCTCCCTCTGTCACAGTTTACAGGGCACGCTTCATTATGATGCATTTCTCTCAATGCATTTCCACCACCAGAGAGACTTTAGACGTGTTTGGTTTAATGCTCAATTAATTAGGGTGTGGTAACCGCAATCAAGTCCACAATTTTCTCTCAATATACTATAGAGAGGAGTAAGTGCATGCATGTGTGTACCCGGGGTGGAAGCACTGCATGCATGTGTGTACACATTATTTCCTCTAGTAATAGACGCCGTGCTTTAACTACCAATGCTATTTTTCAGGCCGATCGCTAGTCGCCTTGGTCCCAGATTTTTTTTAAGCGCGCTCTATAAATAGTGATAGATGGAGTAGTATGAGCGGATTCAAAGAAGAGCGTATTGATTGTTGCCTCTTCTGATCAACTTACAACGAGAAAGGTGGGACTTATGATTTGACTGCTCATTACTCACTATTAATGCGGCGCAGCGACTGGGCTGAGTCTCCCATGCGATTGTGCACTACTCCCTTGGTTCTTAAATATACTCTGGAGTATTTGTCTTTCTAGATATTTCAACGAGTGACTACATATGAAGAAAAATGAGTGAATCTACACTCTAAAATATGCCCATTTGAAATTTGTAAAAATATAAATATTTAGGAACGGAGGAGTATAATTTTGTGCATGGAACATGGACCCGGATGCTGAAGAGGCTTCTGGCAATGCTATCAAGCTTCTAGCATTTGTTTACATAATTGACGTACTATACAAATAATTTTCCAGCGACATGAAATTGTACAATGCTCTGAACTTTCAGGTTTTGTTTCGTGTGTCTTGCCATTGATGCTCTTTCGGAAAAAATAAAAAACTAACTTCCTTGCTAATGCATCTCAATGATTAGCAGATCAGAGCTAATATTTACATCACAACTGAAGACAAAGTTGTGAGAAGGTGTTAAATTAAAATTGATCCATGCTTTCACTGGAAGCAACGTCCCCCTAGCTCTGTCTACATCAACAAGGCATGTTGGGAAAAAAGTAGTTGTCTGGAGCATGCAACATTCCGATCATTTGGTACAGTTCCACCAAAGTAGAGCTGAGCGTCCCTGTTCCAAAGGTATTAAGTATGATTATGATAATAGAGGACTGCTGATGAAACAATAAACACACGAATAGAAGCCAGTAACCTTTGCAATCTCTCTTAAGACTAACTAGTTGGCAAACATTAGGCTCGGAGTTGGATGAGGAGGATAGATCAAAACCAATCTCCCTTTGTGCAGTCGCACTAAAATGTAGAGACGTTGCCCGTGTGACATTTTAGTACAACTGCACAAAACACTCTTAAGAAAAAAGTGATTTGTGCAGTTCACCAAAAGGTCGCAATAGCAACATGGTGAAATGGATAGCCCTATTTGCAAAAAAGAGGTAGAAAGGAAACAATTACTTGCCAATAACAGTTGATGACACTTGCGATGACAAAAAGGAAGCATATTCCTTGTCCTAAGGGAAGATAACAAAACGGTTGTGTTTGTCTAAAACGGTGTGAGGACGAGATTGCAATATGGAAAGTACGCCGGATGAGCTACGTTTTGGGAAAAGAACTATGGAAGATCCACATGCAAGATTTTCCACATGCAGTGACGTGGGAAGACGGGCAGTGGAGCAAGGCCGAAGGGGATACCTGGGGGTCATTGGGATGTAACTAGGTGAGCAGCGGCAGCTGGGATCTTCCCATACTGCGGTAGCGAGCAGGTGGCGTAGGCCCTACTGCGCCGGAGCTTGGTCAGAGAGAATGGCTAGTACCGCAGATCGGGACGTGCTGCCTCGGCACCGTCGAACGGAGAAACGATGCACATCCTCCTTTTTCGCCGGTGGACGGGATACGGCCGAATCAGTGACTAACAGTGAGAGAGAGAGAGAGAGAGAGAAAGGCCACTGCCGCCTTGTGTGAGATACTCTGAGGAGAGACAAACCCAGGCAGGCAGGCTCCATTGTATATAGTGGAGCAGACTACCTTTTTCTCCGTAAAAATCGTTTTATATTCTGTGTACGTGCCATTGAGCGATATAACTTTATTTAAAAATAATGCGCCAACGCATCAAGTCGAACTTTGTTTTGTGCACACATGGTACACGACCTTCGTAGGTAAACAACCGCTACACGCGTTCAAATTAGCACGTGGGCTGCCATTTCATACAGAAATGAGCTCCACCGTGTACCCGCGTGGGTGTGGCTGGGCACGAAGCGTGAGTGCGTGCACCTATTCTCTTCATGTACATACACCACTACGTGGGGTTGTGTGAGAGAGATACAAACGTAGAGAGATATAGTGTGTGGGTTCGTGAGTGTTTTTTTTGGGGGGGGGGGTCAATAAAAAAGTGTAACATATGCAATTTGTGTGAAATAGAGTCCTGGATATATCATATTTATAGAGGGGGCGATCCACGAGAAGAGAGTGGAGGTATCATCGACTTGAGGTATCCATAGAATCGAAGAGAGGGATGATGTGTGTGTGTGCACGCGCGATCGATAAAGAGTGCCATTGAATTTGTGTGTGCCCACGTCAAAGATATAGAGTGACTGGCCTACTAGAATGTGCGCGCGCGCAATATAGGCCGTCCGATTTATATCTGATAGGTAGGAAGAAAACTATGGCAATTTTGAAAAAATATACCCACACCCCTCTCCATATTTGCAAATAAGGCCTCCCCTTGATCATGTTGATGTTTTGTGGAACGCATGGGCATCTTGCTAGTACTACGTATAATATATAGAACATTGATTTTAATTTGGGCTAATGTGTGGCTTCTGCAGCTCAGGGCTAAATACTTGTCATAATGTAGGGGGCGGGGCACTATACTTTGTGTGATAAACACGGTGTACGTATGGAACATGGTTTAGATTATGAATATATAGTTAGTACATCAAATGTACTATTATTTGGAATCAACATCAAGTGTATTCAAAAAATTGAATTCGAGTTCATATAGTACACATATTTCATATCTATCTCTATAGTAATCATGTGGTGTGTTGTTAAGGTAATACACGAATGATGGTTGAAGTTGGCAACAATCATGATTGTAGATTCTTATTGAAATAGAGAAACAAATTCAAATTCAGTTCGAATTGCAGCAGTAGTATAAACATTTGGAATGCACTAAAATGTTGGTATGAGTAGGTTACATCCATTATACAGCTAGCGAAAAAATTTAATTGGACATAACATGGATTCATACTCCCTCCTTCCATCTATATAGGGCCTAATGCGTTTTTTAAGACCGCCTTTGACTATTGACAATATTAATAGTACATGACATGCACAATGTGAAAATTATATCATTGAAAGCTCCTTTCACACGCGAATTTAACGGTGAGCTTTGTGTAAGTTGCATGTCATACATTATTGCTCTAATATTTGGTCAAAATTAAGCTCGAAAAACGCATTAGGCCCTATATAGATGGAAGGAGGGAGTAGCTTTGAATAGCATTTGTATTGTAAAATGGGACAATACTCTCTCTTTGTGTGGTGTGAATAGTTTTATTTTTTTTGTCTTTTTTTGTTGAGGGAAGTGCGAATTGATTTCGTACGTACAAGTACAATATTACACGTTAGGCTTGTCCCTAAAATTCAACTCGCGCCTTCTTATATCCCGAAAATTCAGATATCGTGCTCCCAAAACTGGCGCTTTCACAACCCGCGTCTTGCTACCCCGAAATTACAACGCGCGCGAAAACTCCCACCAGCTGCCAAATTCCGACACGCGAAATCCCCCTTCTAACCCTGAGCCGAAAGGGC
Source organism: Triticum dicoccoides (assembly GCF_002162155.2). Taxonomy (NCBI): domain Eukaryota; kingdom Viridiplantae; phylum Streptophyta; class Magnoliopsida; order Poales; family Poaceae; genus Triticum; species Triticum dicoccoides. The sequence goes on from NC_041385.1 coordinate 148,725,537, forward strand.
CTCTAGTTTAAATCGGTAGGGGTACTTTTGTATCACACCCTACATTTTGGACAAGCACGTCCCTAAGTCATGGTTCCCCCCTCCCATCGCATCCTTTTCACCATTAGAAATCCCAGGCCACCATAACCTCTCCGCTCCAACCGCGAAACCCCACCCTCCTCCGTCCGCCACCACACCGCTGCCCAGCCGGAGCCTCTTCCCCGACGACATCGTCCACCACAATAGCTCGACGTCCCTCATCCACCTCCAAGATAAGAATCCGTCGTCCATCTCGTCGCTCCGCCGGTTCAGCCGCCCCATCCTCCACCTCCAAGGAGCTGCTCCGACAATCGCCTCGTCTATCGCGGCTGCTCCATCCCCACAGCACCGCCTTAACCTGCTCCACCGGAACCGCAGCATCCTCACCGACTCCTCAAACGAAGCCAAGGCCTACTCGGTGCCACCAAAGAGATTGTACACTCATTGCATTGCACCTTCTCCTTAACTCGACCTCCCGGCACCGACGGTGCTCCGTCCCACACCCCCATGGAGCGGCTACCTCGAAGCTGGCGCCGTGGGCGACATCTCTATGGCGGCTCTCCCCTAGTGCGAGGCCCCTTCGGCGATGGTGTACATACCAGTCGGATATGCTGCTACTGCTCCGGTTCTTGCTCGCTCGCTTGCGCTGCTGCTGCTGCTCTGGCTCTCACTCACTTGCTTGCGCTGCTGCTGCTGTTCTGGCTCTCGCTCGCTCGCTCGCGCTGCTGCTCCGGCTCTCGCTTGCTCGCTTGTGCTGCTGCTGCTCTCCCCCTAGCTCGTGATGCTACTCTGCTCTGATTTAGCTACACTTCAGTCGAGTGGATCGACTTTTGGGTCAGTCGATTTTCAGGGGGTGGGGGTGGGGGGCTCGCCGGAGTTAAGGAAGAACCACCCGCAGCGGGGAGGGTGGCTCGCCGGAGAGGTACCCCACTATCTATCTTAGGGTTTAGGGTGGGGACGGGGGGCTTGAGGGCTGGCCGGGGCGGCCGCGGACCGGTGGTGGGGAGTTGTTTCGGAGCGGCGAGGCGACGCGGGGGCCGGCGGTTCTGCCGGTGGTGGCTGGCGGCTCAGGGGGGTGCAGGTTGAAGATGAACTGCAGGCCCTCCCTAAACTACATGTCAAGTGCCTCTCTGCTACCATTGCGTTCAGTTTCGACGGTAACATTCAGATTCCACAGTAAATTTCAGTTTTGACAGTTAAGTTCAGAGTCAACAGTTTTTACCTCATCTGTTGTAGTCAGGTAGTTTTTGGTGATGTAAATTTTACATCTATTTTACATCATCTATTGGAGATGCTATTAGAATCCCACTTGAGATTAACAATGTCTGTGTTGCTGCTTCAGCCTTGACGTCTTACGGCTCACCAGAGCTGCTCCAACGACAGAACGATCCATCATAACAGAGCAGTGCCCTGGATGCCGTCTACAGATTCCTCAGATCTTCCTCTACACCTCCGACAGCCACCTCTGCCTCAACTTCTTCAGCGACCAACCCAATGATCCTGAGGTTGACACGGCTACGGCAAAGAGGTTGTACACTTGTTGCATCACTTATTACTCTACATTCATGTTGATCCATTAGGGCTATTTTGGTTCAACGGAAAAAACATAGCAATAGGAAATTTTCCTATGGCACTCTACTATTCGATTATTCATGCATTTTGTTGAAAGGAATGGAGCAAAACATCCACCTGGACCTACTTTTCAAAATCCTATGCATGAAAACAAGACCAAGTGCATTAGTGGCAGAATAACATTCTAGATGTACATGCTTTCATATGGTTTCACTTTATTTTGGCCATGTTTCTTTGCATTCCTCTGCTCTTCCGATTCCTGTGAACCAAACACCCAAGTTGACAGAAACCATGTGCTTACAAATGCTCTGTTTACCATGTGCATACCTATCTTATTCCGGTGTTTTTCCTATCCCTGCATTTTTAGAATCATGCAAGCCAAATGAGCCCTTACAGAATTACTTCAGTTACAGGTACGCATCAAAGAAAACATTGTGTGGTTTGTCCTCCTCCTGCCGCAACATCGTCCACCTCACCTGAGCTGCTCCATCGACAGAAGCATCCACCAAACCAAACATCACGACTCATGACCGTCTTTCGCCACCTCAGATCTCCTTCCCTGCCGCTGGCACCCACCACAACGGCATCACCATCATCGACTCAGCAGATGAACCTGAGGAGTACACGGGTCCACAAGAGAGGTCACACTCTTTTGTTTCTTCTTATGTATGCATTGCTTAATATTACATGCTACTTTATTGTCTTGTTCACCTCTTAGACTCCAAGTCAAGTCCAAATTGATGTTCAAACTTGAGTTCTAAATTAGTTGTGGGGCACATATCGAGGCAACAATGAATAGTATCTCTATCTAATATCTGCTTCACCTAGGGTATGCCTATGTTGTTCATCTTGGGTGGGAAACAAATAGTAAAGCAATCATCATCTATGTTTTGATTAAATTAAAGCAATCATCAGCCTGCTATCATTATTTTTGGATCCATCCATTGGTTGTTACCATTACTCTAGATTTCTGCATGCTCTGCTTACATAATCTCACTATATTTTTTTTGTATGCATGTCAGATATTGTACACAGTCATGCTGAACATGTAGAGAAAAAGATAAGAGTTTTGAGCGGCAATACAATGTCATGCAGACATCGCTCCATGGTGGGTTCAATGGCAAAACTTCCCCCCTTCTCGAGATTATAATCCAGAGGAAGATATCTGTTCTGAGGTGGATTCAGACGCAGCTGGCCACTCCTATTTACCTCCCAAGGTGTTTACTCTAACTTGGCATGATGATGTTAGTCATATCATGCATATGTTGCCTTGCAGTGCCTACTTTCGACATCATATATGGCATCTGCTTAGTTAGACATGTTCTGTAATGCCACCTATTTAGTTTCAATATCATATATGGGAATTATGCAGTCTCATGTCTTTTTGCCAGCCATAATATATGTGAAATGTGCAATGCCATCCTGTTTAACCAGGCATCATATATTTGAATGATATCTAGCCCATCCTTTTCTTCATTAAATTTCCATTTGTCGACAATGTTTGTACATTAAACTACTCTTCTTGTGAATCAGCCATTTGAGTGGGTGATGGAAAAATTTGGAGTGAAAACAAGGCCTTCAAAGCAGACAATGCTACCTGTCGAAGCAGATCTCTTGCTGGGTCCCGATAGCTCCTTAGAGATGGATTCAGGGACAGATGACCAGTCCTATTCCCCCATCGAGGTGTATGCTCTAACTTGGCACAGTTCTACTGCTCATATCATGCATATGATGTCTTGCATTGCATAGTTTAGACATCATATACACAATATTCAACACCATGTTCTTAGTTCAGACATCATATATGTGAATGCCCTCTACTTAGCATATAAATCACATATGTGAATTAAATCATGTGATCCTGGTTACTTAGATAACATGTATGTGAATTATGTCATGCGATCCTATTTAGTTAGTCATCGTATCTTTGAATTATGTTATGCTATGCTATCCAGTTTAGATAGACATCATATATGTGAAATTATGTCATGTTATCCGTTTTAGTTAAACAATATACATGTCAACTATTTAATGCCCTCTTTTTTCCACACTATCTATTGCATCTGTCTCTCATACAATGTCTGTACATTCAACTATGTTTCCTGTTTATCAGCCATTTGAATTGGAGCGGGTGATGGCAGTATCTAGTGGAGTAAAAACACAGTCTTCAAATAAAACAATGCTACCTCTTGGTGAACATAGCACCCTGGTTGTACATGCACGAGAACCAGCCCTACCACACATAACCCAGACTCTCGCAGATTTTACCCCTACTGCAATGGACAAAGAACCAGCTTCACCCAATCTAACCCCAACCCCAGCAGATAGCAACCTAGTTCCTGTTGACACATCACCATCTCCACCACAGAGCTCCCAGAGCAGTTAGTAAGGCAGCTCCAGTGCCCAAAGCGCCAGTACTACCACGGCGAACCCCAACTCCACCAGTTAGTACACCTATTCCTGTGGAGGAAGCACAAACAACCATTCATAGTTTAGCATCTATCGCATTTGACGTTGTTAAATCCTACATGTGTATCTTCCCATCATGGAAATATTATACTGAAGATGAAGGAAAATACCAGTTGCAGGTGTTTGTCCAGGAGTTATGTGTAAGTAATGTTATTCATGGCAATTACTTTGCTTTATCCCATACATTCTACCTCCATGATGGTTATACCACAGCAATTTTTCCCGTTTTTCTATATAGAAAAGAACCAATTTGGAAACTCGGGATGAGGTAACATGTGCTAATACCTCTGCTATCTTCAAGAATGCTTGGTGGCAGTATCGGAATTACCTGAAGAAAACGTACTTCACTGGCAAAGAAACTCATCAAATTCCCTTACGTTCTCCTGAGACACATTTACTGGACGATGACTGGGAATGCCTTGTTCTTTACTGGTCCCGAACCAAGAATGTGGTAAGGTCTATGAGCTCATTTTATTTTAAGTACTATATGCTTGCATCTTATTGTACTCTGTTCATGTAGAACAAGTGCTTAAACCTGAAGAACAATTGTTCTCATTCAAGATTCCATTGCTATCGTGCATACTGCTTTGCTCTTGTATCACTGTATTTACTCGTACAAACTTATTTTTAAATTGAACGATCCAATGGAAACTCCAATGGCACAACAGGTATATTTATGCATGTTTCTTTAACAGGTTTCCTCTTATAAATAGTTTCGTTGATTTCAATTTCAATTGTGTATACAGTTGACTTATCACATCATGCACATTACTAGCATCATAACAGGGCCAATAGTATTGATGTACATGTAGAGCCGTGGTACCCATCTGAAATCTTGGTGTGCCGTGTAGTTTCCCACGCTTTGTATTCTTTCAGTGCTGCTTTCTCTTGAACTGATATGATTTGAACCGCATCCCTATTTTGATTTGGCAAGACAATGCAGTGACCATAGGCCATAGATATATGTTTGTTTGATGCTTTTATAATGTACTACTTGGCAATAGAAGACTTGGTAGTTTAATCTTGTCCACCTTACTAATGAACTGGTTCACCGAAATGAGTTTCATATACTAGTACATGCTAAACCTGTTATGTGTCTGCTTGTTTCTTTTTTTAGAATGCTGACATAATATTGGGGAAGAGTGCCTTATTAAGCAATGATCAAGGAAGTAATGCAGATAAGGTTTAGGATCGTGAGACATCCTTGTTGGTCTCTGTCGGTGTCAAAACCAGCGAATCTCGGGTAGGGGGTCCCGAACTGTGCGCCTAGGCGGATGGTAACAGGAGACAAGGGACACGATGTTTTTACCCAGGTTTGGGCCTCTCGGTGGGGGTAAAACCCTACTCCTGCTTGATTAATATTGATGATATGGGTAGTACAAGAGTTGATCTACCACGAGATCAGAGAGGCTAAACCCTAGAAGCTAGCCTATGGTATGATTGTTGTTCGTCCTACGGACTAAAACTCTCCGGTTTATATAGACACCGGAGAGGGCTAGGGTTACATAGAGTCGGTTACAATGGGAGGAGATCTTCATATCGTATCGCCAAGCTTGCCTTCCACGCCAAGGAAAGTCCCATCCGGACATGGGACGAAGTCTTCAATCTTGTATCTTCATAGCCCGGGAGTCCGACCAAAGGTCATAGTCCGGCCATCCGCACACCCCCTAATCTAGGACTCCCTCAGTAGCCCCCGAACCAGGCTTCAATGACGACGAGTCCGGCGCGCAAATTGTCTTAGGCATTGCAAGGCGGGTTCTTCTCCAAATTCTATGTACCTGTTGGATAGTGTCCGGCTTCTGGTGCGTGTTGCTCTCCTCAGCTTCTGTGCTCCATGATGACCATCTTCCACGTGTCGAACGAATGCGAAAAGCCAGGTGTTTTTTTCATTTATCCCCCTAGTTGCGTAAATGAGACGCCCATAAAAGAGACGGGGGTTTAGATCCAATTCACACCACCTTCCCTCCGCGAGTGTTCATCAGAGCGCTTTTGACAGAGATCCATTCCACCATGGCCGGTCGAAGCAGCTCCTCCTCTCGCCTCTCCAGCCCTCGGCCCGGAAATTGGGAGCAGTGTTCCGTCCCGCATAGTAAGCTAGTAGTGCTTCAATCCAAGGGGCTCCTCCCCCCAGCATACATGGTCCCAGTTCGAGCCGGGATCGCCACCTATAGCGGCGGAGATCAGGCGGAGAGCGTCCCCAATCCCTCTCAAGGAGAGTGGGTATGCCTAGTCCCTTATTTAATAAGAGGACTCAGATTTCCAATTCATCCGTTTCTCCGAGGGCTACTGGAGTTCTATGGCCTCCAGCTACACAACCTCACGCCTGCCTCCATACTGCATGTTGCGGGCTTCCTGGCCCTCTGCGAGCTGTTCTTGGGCATCGAGGCCCATTTCGCGCTATGGAAGAGGTTGTTCTGCCTTGTGCCCCGCTCTCAGGAGGGGTCAATTTATCAAGTGGGCGGAGCTGAACTATGGCGCATCGCCGGGACCGGATATCTATCCGGTACCCCAAAGAAGGCATCTGAGGACTGGCCTTCGGAATGGTTTTATATGGATGACGCCCCCCTGTCGGACCCTGTACGGATCGGCCTCCCTGAGTTTAATAATGCTCTGTTGAAGAAACGCCTGAGCCGGCGCCCACGGAACCCTCAGAGGGAAACTAACAGGGACGTTCTTTACCTGATGAGCCGGATAAGATTGTTGGCTCATTCCGGATTGACCATGATCGAGGTCATGGCCACATGCATTACGCGGGGGGTGCAGCTGCTTCAGTACAGAGGCCACCCCATGTGGGATTTCAACGGGGAGGACGACGCCACCCGGTGCGGTCGCAAGGGGCCGGATTCGGCTGCCACTCTAACGAAGATCTTATCTGCTTGTACAAGGGAGAAGAAGAGGAATTCCTCCGTGTCAACCCACGGGGCAGATTCTCTATGTACAATCCTCCAAGCTGGGTGAGCAAACACTTTCACTTGTCTACCCGCTTTAGAAATTCCCATAATTGAGTACTTAGTCTAGCGATGTTAACGCAGGAGCTGCGCCAGACTGTGAAGGAGATAAACAGCCCTCCTCCGCAACCTGAGGACCCGGAATGGTCCCTCGATCCGGATTCCCAAGAGGACCCGGACTTATGTGTGGAGTTAATTGATGGGGTGTTTCATCAATTGAGTAAGGACAATACCTTAGTGGCCATTACGGCCGACTATCCCAGACTACTTCCAGCCTCAAAGGTAACCGAGACCGAAGTCCCAGTTCTTTCAAGAAGATCCATCCATGCCTTATTTTGAATGCCTTAAACCAATAGTGTTTCTTTTTGCAGGGGAAATCCTTGAGGCGGAGGGCCGAGCCCGCGGTGGGCAGCCAACAAGGGCCGCTGAAGCCAGGCGGGCAAAAAAGAAGTGTGGACCATATCGAGATTCCGGCGCAACGGTACTGCGTGCAAATTTAATGCCTAGGGTTTATGCCCTCAAGTCACACTAACGCTCATGCTCTCCTCAGGAAGAAGAGAGCCCGCCGGACTATATCCACCGGCCAGGCTTCAAGGCCGGGTCCGGAAGCGGAGGCGAACACGGGGCGCGCATCGGGCGTTCCTCCGACAAAGGATGCAGATGGGCTATCTGCCACCAATTCAGAGGTGGAGAGTGCCATGAACCACAGGCATCGCCGGACTGTTCTTCGTGACGCATGTTTTTCCCCACAGGCGTTGGACGCCTTTAATACGGGAGATGCGTACCTCCGTGCCGCTCAAAATGGTCTAGCCAGAGCCACGGAGCAGTATGTGAAAGACATACAGGTGAGTAAATCTGATGGTTATATATGTCAGTAGCCCCAGAGACTTGAAACAGTTAAGATAACTGATTTAAGGATCATATGTTATGCAGAAGAGAACACGCAACTGTCCCAGGAGCTGGAAGAGTGCAAGGCCCAACTCGAGGCCGCACTGGCTGCTTCAGATAGTGCCAAGGGGACCCCTCAGGTAATATATGCTTCGAAAGATAATTCCGTTGTGAAGTGTGGCATGTGTGCAATTCTGACGATAACAATGCAGATGGGGCCAGAGTAAATCCGGACAAGCAACAACTCCTACGCCAACTAAAGGCTGGCGAGAGCGTGCTAACGAGGGTGAGGCAAGAGAAGAACAAACTTCAAGACGCCAATACCCAGTTGGGCGAGGAACTAAAGGATGTTCGTGCTCAGCTGTCTGATTCCGTAAAGGAGAACCGGCGACTTCGACGCGGCATTTTTAGTAAGTGCTTGAACGAATATTCGAAAAAAGAGTTAGGCGAGGAAGTCGATTGACAGAGCTATGTCTGTAGATATGCTGACAGGTCGTCCTACGGAGGAAATGCCCGGTTCAGTGGGGGACCTTCTTCCCGACCTGTTGCAACTGCACGAATGAGTTCGGCAGGCGATGCAAGGCGTCGTCCAGGCTATGTGGCCATCCCTCTCCATGCTCGAAGTCCTTGGAGAGCTTGCAGAGAAGCTGGAGGGAGTGCGGCAGTGCTTCTGGTTGTGGAAGATATCGGCCTGACGTCAAGGTGCCAGGGAGGCCTGGGCCATGGTGAAGACTCGGTACACAAAGGCTGACCCGAACCACATGGCCGAGGTCGGCCCTGTGGGGCCTGACGGAAAGGAGATCTCTGTCAGTTTAGTGTATGGCCAGGTAGAGCTGGCTGCCAAGTATTCTCAACAGGACTGTAAATTAGACAGCCTGTTGGATGGTATTGAAGAAGAATATACCGAGTCGAATTGACTATGTAATTTAAAATGACAAGAAAAATGCCTTCTAGCCGGATTGTAGATCGTTTGTCATTGCGGACCTTTTCGCTTCAACCTCTGGACCCGATAGTCCGGAGTGTGTCCCAATACCCTCTCGGTTATGTAAGAACCGGGGCATGCATGGAGACCAGGTGTAGGGTTCATAAGTGCTTTAGCAGACAAGTGCCCAACTAGTTATGTTATATTACATGGTTAGTAAGAAACATCTTCCAGGGAGAATAGTTCCATTAGGGGTTCCTTTCCCTGGGAGGCATGCCCTAAAGTGCATGTCCAAACTGCGAGAAAAAAGTAGAAAAAGCATCTGGGGCAGATAAATAAATAAGAAAAATCATCTTTTAGTTCACCGACCTAATATTCCCTTAAGAACGCTAGCTTTCGGCTTCACCCAGTCTGAGGTACACATCCGGCTGACCCGGCAGAAACAATCGCAGAGGTGCTCCCTTTACCACCTAGCCGAACAAACGGGAACGTAGGGGTAAGCACAGGAGCCAGGCAACCCAGCTTGGCCAAAACTTAAGTCATATCGATGCATATAATGGTGTATAAAAGGTTCATGCGGAAGTGTCACACATGTTTTGGGCATGAGGCCCGTTTATATAAACTTCTGATAAAGAAGCCCCCAGGTATAATGAGTGCGGGTGGCGCGTCAAGTATGTGCGAACAACGTGCAGGCAAGCCCCTAAGGGCTTGGGAGAAAAAGGGTAGGGAGAAGGAGAGAAATACCAGGCAGCTAATTTGAAAAAAATAAATAAATAAGGGACAGAGGAAGGAGACGAACACGGAGTCCGGCGCTAGGCGTAGAATCTTCGTAGGCGTGCTGCGTTCCATGGGTTCAGCTCGAGTCGGTTGTCCGATGCGTTTCGCAGACGGTATGCTCCACCAGTCAATACTTGGTCGATTATGAAGGGACCCTCCCATTTGGGCTTTAGTTTTTCCTTTTTCTTGTCCGGCAGGCGTAGAACTAGTTCGCCAACGTTATAAGTTTTGGCCCGTACTTCTCTGCTTTGATATCTTCGAGCCTGTTGTTGATAGAATGCGGAACAGGCTTTTGCCACATCGCTCTCCTCCTCCAATGCGTCCAAGTTGTCCTGCCGATCGAGCACAGCTTCTCTTTCTTCGTACATGCGCACGCGAGGTGAGTCATGAATTATGTCACAGGGCAAGACTGCCTCTACGCCGTATACCACAAAAAATGGTGTGAATCCGGTAGTGCGATTCGGCGTGGTCCGCAGCCCCCAGAGTACGGAGTCAAGCTCCTCTACCCAGTGCGTGTTAGATTCCTTGAGGGATCGCACTAGTCTGGGTTTGATGCCGCTCATGATGAGACCGTTGGCTCGCTCGACTTGACAGTTAGTTTGTGGGTGATAGACTGAAGCGTAGTCGAGCTTGATGCCCATGTTTTTGCACCAGAGTTTAACTTAGTTGGCCGTGAAGTTTGTGTCGTTGTCCATTATGATGCTGTGGGGGATGCCGTAATGGTATACAACCCCGGATATGAAGTCTATCACCGGTCCGGATTCGGCCGTCTTTACAGGCTTGGCCTCTATCCATTTTGTGAATTTGTCCACCATGACCAGTAGATATTTTTTCTTGTGGGTTCCTCCTTTAAGGGGTCCAACCATGTCAAGCCCCCAGACCGCAAAAGGCCAGGTAATGGGTATGGTTTGTAGGGCGGTAGGCGGCATGTGGCTTTGATTAGCGAATAATTGGCAACCGACGCATTGCTGCACTAAGTCTTGAGCGTCTTCCCGGGCCGTCGGCCAATAAAATCCGGTACGGAAGGCCTTGCTTACAAGTGCGCGGGCTGCGGCGTGGTGTCCGCCGAGTCCGGCGTGAATTTCCGCCATAAGGTTCCGCCCTTCTTCTTCGGAGATACACCTTTGAAGGACTCCGGTTGTGCTTTTCTTATAAAGCTCTCCTTCGTGAACTTTGTAGGCTTTAGATCGCCACACTATGCAGCGTGCCTCATTTTGGTCCTCGGGGAGTTCCTGCCTAGTTAAGTAGGCTAAGAATGGTTCTGTCCATGGGGCAATTACTGCCATTATTACGTGGGGCTGAGGGTGTGACTTCCTTGACGGAGTCTTCCGTTGTGTCATGGTGTTCGGGGTCAGGTAATGCGGCCTGGTCCGGTTTGTTAATTCCGGATTCCCCTTCCCATTGTACGGATGGCTTGAATAACCTTTCCAGGAAAATGTTAGGGGGGGACTGCATCGCGCTTTGCGCCGATGCGCGCCAGGACGTCTGCTGCCTGATTATTTTCCCGGTCTATATGGTGGAATTCCAGCCCTTCAAACCGAGCTGACATATTTAGGACGGTGTTGCGGTAAGCTGCCATTTTCGGATCTTTGGCGTCAAAGTCTCCGTTTATTTGGGATATCGCGAGGTTCGAATCCCCACGCACCTCTAGGCATTGAATGCCCATGGAGACTGCCATCCGGAGGCCGTGTAGGAGGGCCTTGTATTCGGCTGCATTGTTGAAGTCTGTATACATTATCTGGAGTACATATTGGACTGTATCTCCTGTTGGGGACGTCAGGACGATGCCAGCCCCTAGACCTGCCACCATTTTGGAGCCGTTGAAGTGCATGGTCCAGTTGGAATATGTGTCGTACTCTTTAGGGAGTTCTGCTTCAGTCCATTCTGTGACAAAGTCGGCCAGGGCTTGCGACTTGATGGCTCGCCGTTGCTTATATGTTATGTCGAACGGGAGGAGCTCAATGGCCATTTGGCAGTCCGGCCTGTTGCATCGCAGTTGTTTATGATATCGTTAAGAGGTACTTCGGAGGCTACTATTATCGAACACTCTTGAAAGTAGTGTCGTAGCTTCCGGGATGCCATGAACACTGCGTATGCTATTTTTTGGTAATGCGGGTACCGGGACTTGCATGGAGTGAGGACAGTGGACACATAGTACACTGGTTTCTATACAGGGAATTTGTGTTCGTCCGCTTCTTGTTCGACGATGAGGACTGGGCTTACAACTTGGTGAGTTGCTGCGATGTATAACAACATTGGTTCGCCGATGTTTGGTGCGGCCAAGACAGGGTTTGTTGCCAGTATGGCTTTTATTTCTTCAAGTCCGGCCGTGGCGGCATCCGTCCACTCGAAGTGTTCGGTGCGTCGGAGGAGGCGGTAAAGGGGTAATGCCTTTTCCCCCAAGCGGGAGATGAAGCGGCTTAGAGCCGCCATGCATCCAGTCATTTTTTGTATTTGCTTGAGATCTTTTGGAATATCCAATTATGACAGAGCTCGGATCTTGGTTGGGTTTGCTTCAATTCCCCTACCAGATACAATGAAGCCCAAGAGCTTTTCGGCTGGTACGCCGAAAACGCATTTTTCCGGGTTAAGCCTAATGTCATATGTTCGGAGGTTATCGAACGTGAGCCTCAAGTCATCTATTAGAGTTCCGACGTGTTTGGTTTTGACGACCACGTCATCCACGTATGCTTCAACCGTTTTGCCGATCTGGTTGGCCAGACATGTCTGAATCATGCGCTGATATGTTGCGCCGGCGTTTTTGAGCCCGAAGGGCATTGTGTTGAAGCAGAATGGGCCGTATGGGGTGATGAACGCCGTTGCAGCTTGGTCTGACTCTGCCATCTTGATTTGGTGGTAGCCGGAGTATGTGTCGAGGAAACACAATAAATCGTGTCCTGCAGTGGCGTTGATGATTTGATCAATCCGGGGGAGGGGGAAGGGATCCTTTGGGCAGACCTTATTTAGGTCTTTAAAATCGACGCATAGGTGCCAAGATTTGTCCTTCTTTGGTACCATCACCAGGTTTGCTAGCCAATCCGGATGTTTTATATCTCTGATGAATCCGGCTTCCAGTAATTTGGCTAGCTCCTCTCCCATGGCTTGTCTCTTGGGTTCGGAGAAACGCCGAAGAGTTTGCTTAACGGGCTTGAATCCTTTTAGGATGTTCAGGCTGTGCTCGGCCAGCCTGCGTGGGATTCCTGGCATGTCTGAAGGATGCCAGGCAAAAATGTCCCAATTTTCTCGTAGGAATTCTCTGAGTGCGGTGTCTACATCTGGGTTTAGTTGTGCCCCGATGGAGGCCATTTTTGTAGTGTCCGTTGGATGGACTTGGAACTTGACTATTTCGTCTGCCAGCTTGAAGGAGGTGGACTTGGATCTTTTGTCGGGTATCACGTCATCCCTATCCACCATGGAGCGCAACACAGTTAGTTCCTCGGCCACTAGGGCTTCGGACAATGCCTTGAGGGCCAGTGCGGCTGTCTTGTTTTCGGCACGGAGCGCTGTGTCCGGATCACTAGCAAGAGTGATGATTCTGTTGGGTCCGGGCATTTTGAACTTCATGTATCCGTAATGGGGTATATCTTGAAAAATTGTGAATGCTTCTCGCCCTAACAGAGCGTGGTATCCGCTGCTGAACGGGGCCACTTGAAATGTGACCTCCTCGGATCTATAATTATCCGGCGTGCTGAACACCACATCCAGTGTGATTTTCCCTGAACAGCACGCTTCCCGACTGGGGATTATTCCTCTAAAGGTTGTGTTGCTTCACTCAATGCGGCTCCAGTCTAGTTCCATTTTTTGCAGGGTTTCCTCATAGATGAGGTTCAGTTCGCTGCCACCGTACATGAGTACCTTTGTAAGCCGGAAGCCGTCCACTATCGGACTGAGGACCAGTGCGGCTGGTGCTCGGGCTGTCCGGAATTTAGGTTCGTCACTGGCATTAAAGGTAATAGCCGTGTCACTCCATGGGTTTATTGTTGCTACTTGGTAGACTTCGGTAAGGCTGCAAAGCGTTTGTTTCCTCGCATTGCTTGATGCGAAAGTCTCGAAGACGGTTGACACCGTACTGGCGTTTCTGGGGTGGTGATCTGCGGATTCTGGAGTTAAAAGCTCCTCGCCACTTCTGGCCACCTGCCGGAGTCTCCAACATGCTCTAAGGCTATGAGTTGGTGTGGCTTCCCCTGAACTATGAATTTTACAGGGTCCATTGAGCCATCCCTCCACTACGGTTCCATACCCTATAGAGGGTTTTTGTTTTTTGTTGTTTGGCCCAGGTGCCTGGCGATAATGCACCCTTTTATTTCGGACTGGGATTGTATTCAGGGTTGGATCGTCCCAGAATTTTGTTTTGGTTTTTCGAACGCTTTCTGTTGCACAGTACTTTCACACTATGGATGTCAAGTCGGCGAAGCGTGTAATTTCGCGTCTACTTATAGCGTTGAGGATTCCGATGTCCGTGCAGTTGTTACAGAAGAATGAAATTGCATCCCTCTACGGCAGTCCTTTATCCTGTTCCTAACCAGGAGGAATCTGGCCCAGTAATGGTGTACTGTTTCCCCGGGCTCTTGCCGAATTTGGGATAGATCCCTTGTATTTGGGTGGGCGAGGGGATTTAAATCCGGAACCTCGCCCGATCTAAGATTCAGGGGACAAGAAATTTCCGAATTCGGAAGCTTGTTTTCTTGGACGTTATTCAATGAATCAGGCCTGCTGCCTGACTTTAGGTTCAGGGCTTGGGCGACCTCCTCCCCTCCACGGATGTCCGGCTTGGAGGGGTCGGGAATCCGAACACATCTGGTCCTTAGGATGGGTGAAGATTCGCCGCATTGTTCTTCCACCACTTCAACATGGTGGGTGACTTGGGGAGAGTCGATCTCTCTCTGATCGGGTTTAAGCCCAATCTGGCCGTAATCTGTAGCGACTCCCAGGGCGGCGATCCGATCCAAGAGCTCCTTTAGGGAAGAGAGCTCCATAGGATCTAACTGCTCGGCAAGTTCCGAGCTGATCTGGAGATTGCTTTCGATGACCCGAGAGGTCATCGCCGGCGCGGCGGCCGAACAGGCGGTCATCAAAAAACTGCCTAGCCGGAGAGTTCGGCCGACAACCAAAGCTCCTTTAGCAACAGCGCCGTCTTTAAAGACGGGGTGCGGCATCCTTCCTGTCGGTGACGACACAGAGGAACTCTCAATGAAAGCACCAATGTCGGTGTCAAAACCGGCGGATCTCGGGTAGGGGGTCCCGAATTGTGCGTCTAGGCGGATGGTAATAGGAGACAAGGGACACGATGTTTTTACCCAGGTTCGGGCCCTCTCGGTGGAGTTAAAACCCTACTCCTGCTTGATTAATATTGATGATATGGGTAGTACAAGAGTTGATCTACCACGAGATCAGAGAGGCTAAACCCTAGAAGCTAGCCTATGGTATGATTGTTGTTCGCCTACGGACTAAAACTCTCTGGTTTATATAGACACCGGAGAGGGCTAGGGTTACACAGAGTTGGTTACAATGGGAGGAGATCTTCATATCGTATCGCCAAGCTTGCCTTCCACGCCAAGGAAAGTCCCATCCGGACACGGGACGAAGTCTTCAATCTTGTATCTTCATAGTCCGGGAGTCCGGCCAAAGGTCATAGTCCGGCCATCCGGACACCCCCTAATCCAGGACTCCCTCAGTCTCCAACAAAGCTGACAAAACAGCTAAGGAAAACTATCTTGAAAACAGTGAGGCAACCCCAAAGTCCTATCTTGGTTTAGTGTTCGAGTTACTAGCCACTACTGCTTGCACAAGCTATTCAAACTCACTATCTGAATCGGTTTGGTTTCTTGAGTCTCAACTACAAGCTGGAAGACATCGACCAGCTGTGCTGCGACAAGAAGCGGAAGGACTGCAGAAGTCCCTGGAGCATTCAGATGCATACTTTCTGGTGCAATAGCAAGCATTGGAGGATTTTAGCGCCAAACAGGACAAAGCTAATAAGCTTGCTAAGCTTATTGCCAGCATGGTGGATACCCAGGATAACATTTATTGAGCTCTTCTGAAGTTGTTTCAGTTATGGACTTGTTTTTCTGCCTTGTTTATTTGCACCGGTGGCCAATTTGATGGCCAGTGTATGTAATATGCTGCTTTGTTCCCTATATTTGCACTGGTTGCGAACTTTGATGCCCAGTGGATGTAATATATGTAATAGCTATAATAGGCTAGCGTTAGTTGCTTGCTTATTTATTTCCTTATTATCTCGTTTAGTTGTTTGCTCGTAGTCACTGCAGTTCTTTTTCCGCATTTTGCTAGTGGCCATAATAACCTATTTTTGGTAACTAGGCCACAATAATCATGGCAACACATGGACTGTTGTAACCATGGGCCTCCTGCGGGCCGTAGGATCCGTGGGCCTTCTATGGGCCATAGGATCCATGGGCCTTCTACGGGCCATATGGTCCATGGGCCTTCTACGGGCCGTAGGATCCATTGGTCTTCTATGGGTCATAGGATACATGGGCCTTCTACGGGGCATATAATCATTTTCGCAAAACATGGGCCATACTATTCGTGGACCATAACGGGCCGTTAATAGGCCATATTTGATAACGCTATGAAAATAGCCCAACGGGTTAACAGGCCGCAAATGGGCTGAATGTAACCACGGGCTGAATTTGGCCCACAAACGGAACAGGCCAGTAACGGACCGTAACTAACCGAATTCTAGAAATGAGCCCAAGAATAAATGGGCCCTTAGAAGGCCGAAAGTTAACACGGACTGGAAACGGCCGACGGAATAATGGGCCGTTAATGGGTATAAAGCGATACACGGTTCATTATGGGCCAGTTTCATCTCAGGCCTTTAATGGGCCGAGAGTTGCAGAGGGCCTCATATGGGCCGAAAGACATCATGGGCCGGAAGTTACAACGGGATGGAATCATATTGGGCGGCCCAGATGAAGCTACTGGGCTTAATTCCGATAGGCCGTAACGGGTCGGGAGTTAGCGGGCCGTAAATGGGCTATATACAAACATGTCGTTAACAGGCTTTCCATGGGCCGACCTGTTACCTTTTAACCAAGTCAAACGGGTTGGCCTTTTCACCAGAATGGGCCTTTGTTGGGTCGTGCCACGTGTCGACATATCATAGGCGCCTCCTGTCCAATGAGTGGATGACATCTGTCCCAACGGTGAGCCAACATGTGTTTCCTCTGGCCAATGAGAATTTTACACGTGGAAAATCCCCATTGGTCCGGGCTGTTAACGGGTTATTGGATCCAAAACCGGACCCAATAGCTTAACGGCGACCTGTTATGGTGGATGCCATGTGTCGGTCACCCTTGACGAAAGCACTTCTATGATGCGCAATTTATCGTCATGGAAGTGGACACTTCCGTGATGATAATTTTGGTAATGTCATGGAACACTTCTATGACAGCACAGGTATGACTATCTTGATTCTGTCATAAAATCGTCATGGATGTACATGCATGACAGAAAACGTGACCTACTATGACAAACACGTATCATCACGGAAGTGTATTTTTTTGTAGTGTTTTTTTGCATGTTTCTCGACTTTCAGGAAAATCAATTTTATGGAGCTCCAAAAATCTCAAAAAATTGTAGAAATTATTTTTCACCGGGAAGCTTTCGAAGGGCCTAGACCCACATGAGTGGGGTTCCACAACCATGATTGAAGCTTCCTGCAAAAAATAACTATTCCTTCGGTTTCAAAATAATTGAAGTTCTAGGATTGTCCATATGCAATGTATTTTTGTATTATATATATTTGATATCGTAGATCTTTGTGGAAATTTCTATACACTTAGTCAAACTTTAAAAAAATACTAAAACATCAATTATTTTGGAACAACTGGAGTACTAAAAACTGTATGATTTTTTCTGTCAAAATGACCTGATATACCAAGTCGGTATTCTTATCTTGATGAAATATAAGAACTCCCAGCTCTTTTTACAAGGTTTGGTCAAACAAAATTCTAACTACAACCACCTCGACATGCAAGACTTATTATCTTCCATGACCTCTCTTAGTCACTCAGATTACTTTTTTTGCGTTGTAAAAGGGAATTTATTGCATTGTCATAGAGTTACAGTCAAGAGGCCACAAATCCTCTATACAAGGTGGAACCGCGACCAACCAAACCGCCGTGGTTCTTTCAGTACGGCTATAGTTGGCCAAACGATTGACAACTCTATTTTGGCTACGAATTAACTTCTGAGGATGAAACTCCCTATTACAAAATAAGTCCTTGATCTCAAGGACAAGATGACCATACACTGACCTCTCCAGAGCCTTGCTAGATAGACAAGATAGGGCTTCAATTGAATCTGACTGCAAGACGACCGAAAGAGAGGAATGTTGGATGGCCAAGGCCATTCCTTGCATCATCGCATGGAGCTCGGCTTCCAGTGCGTCATTGCAGTTGAAGACGAATCGGTAGGCTGCAAGGATGATCTTGCCCTCCATGTCCCGAAGCACCATCCCCGCTGCCACAGACCCATCAAGAGGTTGAAATGAGCCATCCACCGAGAGCGCCACCGTGTCGGCCGCTGGCGCAGACCACGGAGCAGCAGCACTAGGAGGTTTAGGGACGGAGCTATGCATCTCCAACATCGACATTTTCCCCTTCACGATCTCCTCAATCATGTAGTGCCTGCTAGTCTGATGGACTTATAGTAGCTGTCTAGAAATTCCACCAGCGCGAGGACTAGGGGAGCCTCCTTCCTATGAGTAAGATCGTTCCGAATGTCCCAAATCTGCCAAATCATGAGCAGAACCCTGTCGCGCAGGTCTGACGAACAACCGCTAAGCAAATGCATGAGCCACTCCTTGCCATTGTCAACTAGGCGCTCGTCAGAGGGTAATGGCCACCTGTTGTGCATATTGGTCCACAGTAATCTCGCATGAGGGCAGACCACTAGCGCATGGAAAGTGCCATCTTCCTCTACTCCACAAACAGGACAAGTAGAGCTTTTTGCAAGATGCCTGTATTTCATGTGCTGCTGGGTGGGTAGACAGCCGGTCACCACCTTCCACACCATGATCTTCATGTTCTGCGGTACCGACGACTTCCACACATAGTCCCAACTCGTTCTGGCCCCGTCTGGTGCAGAGCTCGACGCCCCTGCACCATGGATAATATTGTGATCATATGTGGCCATTTTATAAGCACTTTTCATAGAGAACACACCAGATTTTTCTAGGAACCAAGCAAGGCAATACGCTCGCTTCCGGGGCGACGTTCGGATCTTCAGAATATGTTGAATATCCATAGGCCAGAAAAACTCCATTAGCCTGTCCATCCTCCAGGCATCGTGGTCATCCAAGAAGGCTGAGACGTGGTTGAACCGACACCTACCCTTAGGGGTGATCGGTCGAAAAGATGATGGACGTGGAATCCATGTGTCACGCCAAGCTTTGATCAAGGACCCGTCCCCCATGCGCCACACCATGCCTTTCTTCAACAACTCTAGCCCATGCAGAATTCCTTTCCAGGCTGCCGATCCATTGCTAGAGAGGACCGTATCCAGCAGCTCACCAGCAGGGAAGTAGTTGGCCTTCAACAGCTGGGCACATAAACTGTGAGGAGCATCTAATAGTCGCCAGGCCTGCTTAGCAAGCAAAGCTTGATTGAAAACCCGCATATCTCGGAAACCTATCTCGTCCATAGACTTGGGCAATACCATTTTGTCCCAACTCATCCAGGCCATCTTCATCTTCCCCTTCTCCACACCCCACCAATATTGGCGTATCATTCGAGTCAGGTCATCACATACCGAAGCAGGAAGCTTGAAGACCATCATCACATAAGTAGGGATAGCCTGAGCCCCAGACTTTATTAGGATCTCCTTATTCTCAGTCGAGACATACTGTTCGCTCCAGTCCACTAGCATCTTCCTCAACCGTTCTTGCAAGGTTTCAAATTTTCCTTTATGCACTCTGCCCTCTGGCCTGGCACCGGCAAACCCAAATACTTGGGTTCAAAAACTTCGTGTGTAATATCCAACACTGTTTTTACCTCCTGAATAGATGAAGCCAAGCAATTATCTGAGAAGAGGATGGAACACTTGGATGGATTTATCAATTGTCCAGTAGCCATCACAAAGGTGTTCAACAAACCTTTCACCAAACTAGCTTGCTGTTGTGAAGCTTGGAAGAATAATAGTGAATCATCCGCAAAAAAGGAGATGAGATATAATAGGAGCTCCTCTACAAATACTGACCCCTCGGAGGCCCTCTTCTCTTATGGATTTTTTGATCAAAGCAGAGAGTGCATCAGCCACAAATAAGAAAAGGAAAGGGGACAACGGATCACCTTGGCGTAGACCCCTAGATGGGGGAAAAAGACTCCAGCAGCTTGCCATTGAAATTCACCGAAAACCTCACTGAGGAAACACATGCCATAACCCTGGAAATCCACCATGTGGAGAAACCCCACTTCTCCAAAGCCTTCTCCAGAAAGTCCCAATCCACACGTCATAGGCCTTCGAAAGATCAAGTTTATATGCACAAAAATCCGGGGCATTCTTCTTAATAGACTGTATGTGGTGGATACACTCAAAAGCAATTATAGCATTATCAGAAATCAGCCTTCCCAGGATAAAACACTCTGATTTTCAGAGATGAGATCCGTCAGAAGAGGTCTCAACCTGTTAACCATACACTTAGAAACAATCTTGTAAACCACGCTACAAAGACTAATTGGCCTGAAATCCTTTAGCTTCTTGGGGTGAGGAACCTTAGGAATTACGACAATAGAAGTATCATTAACACCATCTGGTATTACTCCTGTGTTGAAAAAGTTTTGGACAATAGCCACAATTTCTGTCTTGAGCACCACCCAATTATGCTGATAGAACCTGGCAGGGAAGCCATCACAACCGGGGCCTTCAAGGGGCCAATCTGAAACAGAGCATTAGAGATCTCCTTCTCTGAGAATGCTTGGCACAAGGTCTCATTCATCTCCATCGTGACCTTTGGTAAAATACAATCAAGCACCTCCCCCTGCGCTAGGGTAGGGTCCTTGGTTTAGATTTCTTTGAAGTAAGAGCTTGCCATACTTTCCATGTCCGGAGGAGAGTTGCATCAAGAGCCATCAGACTTCATCAATCTTCGAATATGATTCCTTCGGGCCCTCCAAACATCCCACCGGTGTAAGTATTTGGTGTTTCGCTCCCCTTCCTTCAACCACGTTATTCTTGAGCATTGTAGCAACATCATCTCCTCCCGATAAAGCATCTCATCCAGCCGATTCATCTTTCCCCGGATCATAGAACTATCTGCCCTAGCCAACTGTAGGTCCACCAGCTGGCCTCTTAGTGATTCAATTTCCTGTAAAACATTGGCAAAATTTTCCTTGCTGCACTTCCGCAAATCCCTCATTACCTCCTTTAGCGAGGCGGACACGGAGCCAAGATTACCCAAGGGTTTATGCTCTGCCCAAGCCTTGGAGATCACATCGGGCAGGGCTTGATCGCGCTCTCACATGATCTCGTATCATGGTGAGAAGCCCTTCCTCCGTTGCTCCATGCCACCATCCAGCTACACCAAAATGGGGCAATGGTCCGAACATGGCGACACCAGATGATCCACCTTCACTGTCAGGAACAAATCCCTCCACGCCTCATCCGCACAGGCCCGGTCAAGTCGCACCCGAACATTACGCCCCCCTCTTGACCATTGTTATAAGTATAGGGGTAGCCACAAAAACCGAGATCATCCAGCTCACATAGTAGAAGACAGTCCCTGAATGCAACCATTTGTGGTTCTGATCGCAACGAGCGCGACAAATGCTCATGTTGCCAAAGCGCTTCATTATAGTCACCACAAACCAACCACGGCTCATGAGAAATAGCTCCCAGTCTGCTAAGATGATCCCACGTCTGTTGTCGATTCTCCACTCTTGGCTCACCATACATAAAAGTTGCTCTCCATGAAATATATGAGCCCCCATCACCTACTCGTACATCAATGTACCTATTGCATGCATCAAGAACATCAACATCAATGGATTCATCCTAGAATAATGCAAGTCACCGCTTCTGCCATCACTATTAACTCCATGAAAACCCTTAAGACCGAGTCTCCAACGTAATTTCTCCACTTTCTCTGAAGCTTGTCTTGTCTCGCATAGGAAAACAAGCTTGGGGTTATTGGCTTTTGAGAGGGCCACAACCTCACGAACTGTCCGGTGGTCTCTCCCGGCAGTTCCAGAATAAGAGATTCATTGTGCCCGGCGGTCCTCCTTGAGGGAGGCCGCCGATAAATCATCGGTTCCTTCACTCTTACTAACTCTTGCCCTCTTGCTATTGTTACTGCTCGTCAGAGATCCATCTCCAGACATGTCCTTCCCCAAGCCATCAGTTATTGCCAGGATCGTTTTCGGGGTACCAGCCGTAGCCAAGGTTGTCACCACCGCCTCGTCCATATTCAGCCTCTTCCCGGACTCCTTTACAGCCACATCGCCCTTTTCATGAGTTTTAATAGGGCTAGAAGCAGTATCTTTAGTGTCCGGGTCGCGACCCGTCTTCCTCGCTTCGCGCTTCTCCTCCCTAGGGCGATTCCCACCGGGAGGGCTACTCGGTTTACCCTCATTAGGAACCTGAGGTTTGTTAGAAACATTTGCATAGAGCCAGTCCCCAAATTTCATGTCCTTCTCCGCATGGACACCACGACTACACTCCTTGTATGGCCAACTAGGCCGCACACCTTGCAGAACTTTGCCAGTTTCTCATAGCGGACGAGGTATACTTGACGTTCCTTGCCTCTCATAATACTCACGTACTTAGTCAATGGAGCACGAACATCATGCTTCACTCTCACCCAGACATAATCACCTCTGATGTTGCCATCCGGGCGCATCTCCATGATCTCACCTGCCCCCTTAAGAAGCTTCTCCACGATGTTCTTCTTGTAGTAGATGTCCGGTAATTTGTGTATCTGCAACCAGATCGGTATATGATAAAAAACAATCTCCTCAGTCTTGCTCAGGCCGTCATACGGGCAGAGAAGCACCGCCTAATTGCGGAACAACCACAAACGCTGTTGCATGATCCGTTCCCAATCCCCCAGGCAGGAAGCCTGGACGACAAATCTGTTAGGACCAACAGGTCGAAACCTAACTTTCTGAGCAGGATTCCAAGCGGCCCGCATCTCCTTATAGAACGCCGTGGGCCTAAACCCCTTGCTGGTATGAACCCTAGCAAGGGCCAGCCACTGGGCGATTTCCTCGAGCTCGGGATCGTCCTCCTCGATTACCACATCATCGAAGTCCTCCTCGTTCAGATCAAGTTGATCAAAGTAACACTCTAGGTCGGATTTCGCGGCCCCCAAGCCGCCGCCGCTCGTCACGGAGTGGGCGTCCGATGGGGTAGCCATGCCGCCAGCAGTCTAGAGCACCATAGCGATGAACGCGAGCAGAACCCTAGGCGTGAAGGTGTGTGGGACTCGGAGGCGATCGGAATCGCCTAAGGGGTGGAAAACCCTAGCGGTATGGAAAAAAATTAGGGATGTAGCTATTGAGTTAGGGCCTGTTCTGAACCTCTCCCTACTCTCCCAACTCCGAAGATTCAGCTTCTCAGCCTGGCTTCTCACTCCATCTAGCGATCCCGGTTCGTTCGGCATCTGAATCAGCTTCTCTCTCGCAACTTTGGGCTGGCAGCGGCTGTTGGGCTGTCTTGCACCATATTGGGCCGGCTTGGAGGCAGGCTGGCAGCCCAAAAAGGTAGGAGAGACCGTTTTCTGGTCCAGGAACAAGCACGAGGCTGTTCTGACGAGGAAAGAAGGGAGGAGAGAGGTTAAACGAAACGTTTTTCTTCACTTGGCAGTGGCACACCTTGTAATTTCAGTTCAATCCGCGTTTTAGAGGATTCCGTGGAGCATCGTTTTCTTAGCTTCTCAAACTCCACCAAAATAACACTACGGGTCGTCACAACTTCTTGAAGCTAGCTTCTGACATAAAAAACGTTTGGCCCAGCTTCACATCTGGAGTTTACGGAGCGTGGAGCAGGAGGACTTCAGAACAGGCTCTTAGTCACTCAGATTATTACAGAGGGGCATAATTTTGGAGTCAGTTTTTTTCCTTTGAAAATTTAGAGACAGGTTCTTATATAGCACGTAGCTGTCTAAAGATTGTTTTTTTATTGGATCTGGTCCCTTCATTCAAAATTCAAGGGATATGATTTGCTCGAGGTGCCCGGCAGGATAGCGCCTACCTTTGCTTGGGTGCCATCTGCCATTTCCGTGGGAGGTGCAGTCCGCGCTGCAGCTTTTGGCTCGTCCTTTGTCTACACGTGTCACTCCTACATTGGCTGGCTGCATCCACTCTCGCAAGAAATCTCTCACCCGCTACTCGCCTACCTTCTCCCAAGAACAAGTAGTCTGGGTGGACCAGGTCTTTGTCCAAGCAACTGAATGGGCGAGGGGCAACTAGTCGCTGCAGAATGCTGGCTCCGGTGCACCAACACCGGGCTCATCCAGTCCACCACGCCGTCGCCAGCGTCCCCAAATTTCACGAGGCAAACCAAAGCGGCAGGCTGAAATTGGAAGCCCCCAACCCAAACCCCTCCCCACCGCGGCCCAGGGTTCTCCGTCTCGTCGCCGCCGCCTCCGGGGAGCTTACACCCCGCCGGGGCTGGGCCATGGCGGCGCCGTTTGTCTACCTCCGCCCCACCGTCGAGGACGACGGCACCGGTACGCCCAGCCTTCGCTTACCCTCTCGATTACTCCCAAGTTCGTTCCCCCTCTCTGCTCTCTCTGACCCCTGACTGCGTTTTCTAACGGCGATCGCGCGCGCGCGTGTGCAGGTGAGCAGGCTCTCATGAGGGCCGCCCTCGACGGCAACCTCGTCCGCCTCAAACGTACTACTACTCTACTCTTCTCCGCTTCGATTTAGTCTAGCGACCGACGCTTGCTTAGTTATGTCATGCGTGCGCTGTGTCCGCAGAGTTGAAGGGGCAAAGCAGAGTTGAGGGGGCCAAAAGGACAGTTCTGCTTAAACTTTGATAATCTTAAAAAATTAGCTTAATAACTAATGATTGAGCTCCGCCACTGATGCTCTGCTTTTCTTGATTTGGTCAGAGTCGCTTGATTTGTTGGTAATTTTAGAACATGGGCGTTGGGTTAGCACAGATGGCCTTCTATCTAGTAAAAAGAAACGAAACGGATAGATTTGCGTCAGAGAAGCACTGAATCGGCCGCCTGTATGACCTTGTTTTTTTTTAAGGATAAGTATGACCTTGTTTCTGACTCCATTTGGTTGCGTCTGTCAGTTATTTGGAGTAGTTACAGTGTGCGTTGCCCGAGAAATGCTACACTTACGCCCTAATTCCTACTGAATACAGTTACGAGCTGAGCTGTGAAACATTGATTGGAAATCAGGAGGGGATGAGACCCGCACTGAAAATCAGGGGTAGGAAGAGATTGGTGGAGAAGTGTCCGTAGGTGATTTCCATGTCATGTTGCCCGTAAGTGTAGAGTTATTGTGCGTTGCCCTCCAGAGTTTCAGTATAGTTTGCTGAAGTTGTCGTACAAAAATATTCTGTACTTCTCTTAATGTTTTACTCACAAGACTTTCCTATTTTATACCTTTGTCAAAGGTTTTCTCATACTCAATCAAAAATATTTTTCCTAGTGACAGCCATGGGCCATGGCATGTAATTTTAGGACCGATCACCATGCTCACATAATTAGATACCGTAGTTAAAATAAACTGGTCTGATCAGTCTCTTGATGATGTGACAATTAAAGATGATGCGGTCCAATCGTGCATTGCATCCTAAATTGCAGTGTAGTGTGTCTTATCAAGTATTTTCACCGCATGACCCTGTCCAGCAATGTGATAGATTGGTCCCTTTGATTTCCAGAGGCTCTTGTGCATTGAACATGTTTGCTTCTTTTCTTTTGGTTTTATAACTTGTTAATTTGTCTATTCACTTCTATAATCCGATTGTGTTTACTTTTGTGAAAGGTATTGTAAAGAAACTTACCAAAAGAAATGGCGACCTGTCGGCCATTTTTTCTATCAACACGAACGGATGTAATGTGTTGCATCTTGCGGCATGCGAAGGCCATTTGGAGGTTTGCAGGTACCTAGTGGAGGAGCTTGGAGGAGATGTAAATGCTCCTGGGATTGGAGATGTAGCTGAAGGTCTTTCTCTATCCCTTTCTCCATTTAAAAAATTGGTGGCTACCATGTCAATGTTTGCCAGTATGATATCTACGGTTGCGCTGACGTGTGCTTTTTGTTACAGGTGCGACTCCATTTATGTTGTCTGCTCAGTCTGGTCATGTTTCTACTGTCAAGTATTTTCTTGATCATGGTGGCAGGGCCGGTCCTGAGATTTCGGGGGCCCGGGGCGAAACTATAGCCCGGGGCCCTTAATATAAATACTAAAACAATGATCGATGTATGCATATATATAAAATGTTACCAACAATCACATAAAAATAAGTTGTGCATACTAACTTAATTTATTTTTGTAATATTTCTGAATGCATAGTTAGCTGACATAAATGTGATAAAATTTAAAGAAGAAATTAGTAATTCAAAAACTGGTGCGAATTTGCAAAGGCACCAGACCAACTCAATAAAATCTTACCTATTATCACGCTGAACTCATAAAGGTCAAATCTCTGACAATATACATCCCTAACAATATTTAATCGATCGATTATTGATAATCCTATTAGAACAATGGAGATGCCATACTGAATCTTTTATAAATCTTTACCCATTATCATGATAAAACCGTATAGGTCATCTGTTTCTTGAAGATTGAGACGTACCTTTTCTTCCATGGATTGAAATCACACTATCCCGGTGAGTGGTGGGCATGAGGCCTCCCCTTGGCATGGCTTTCTTCTCCTCTTTCCTGCCATGTGGTGTCTCCCGTCTCCGGCCAAGGAGGATTGCTACCCCTAGCGCTGGTGATTGGGTGAGCTTGCCAGGGAGGCTAGCGATCGGGTACAACTAGTGCTAGGGCTAGAGCAAGCGGTCAGGAGAAAGAGAGATAAAGATCGATCGGAAAAAGATTATAAGATGGAGATTGATCTGTAGGTTTTTTTTCCGTAATCTTTTTCCGATCGATCTTTATCTCTCTTTCTCCTGACCGCTTGCTCTAGCCCTAGCACTAGTTGTACCCGATCGCTAGCCTCCCTGGCAAGCTCACCCAATCACCAGCGCTAGGGGTAGCAATCCTCCTTGGCCGGAGACGGGAGACACCACATGGCAGGAAAGAGGAGAAGAAAGCCATGCCAAGGGGAGGCCTCATGCCCACCACTCACCGGGATAGTGTGATTTCAATCCATGGAAGAAAAGGTACGTCTCAATCTTCAAGAAACAGATGACCTATACGGTTTTATCATGATAATGGGTAAAGATTTATAAAAGATTCAGTATGGCATCTCCATTGTTCTAATAGGATTATCAATAATCGATCGATTAAATATTGTTAGGGATGTATATTGTCAGAGATTTGACCTTTATGAGTTCAGCGTGATAATAGGTAAGATTTTATTGAGTTGGTCTGGTGCCTTTGCAAATTCGCACCAGTTTTTGAATTACTAATTTCTTCTTTAAATTTTATCACATTTATGTCAGCTAACTATGCATTCAGAAATATTACAAAAATAAATTAAGTTAGTATGCACAACTTATTTTTATGTGATTGTTGGTAACATTTTATATATATGCATACATCGATCATTGTTTTAGTATTTATATTAAGGGCCCCGGGCTATAGTTTCGCCCCGGGCCCCCGAAATCTCAGGACCGGCCCTGCATGTGAGATCACCACCAACTCCAACCTTTATAAGTAGGAATGATATTATGGGCACTGATTCCTACATAAAAACTGTTGTGGTGTCTCAGCCTCAACTTTTTCTGAAATACCTCTCTTGGAAACCTTGTGGGCTAGCAGTTTGAATTGCTAAGCAAACTTGTGAATGCTTGCTGAGTAAATCCTTGTTGAAGCACCTGATAAAAATATTACGCAGATCCTGGTTCTTTCTCACGATGTTATTATTTTCTATGTCGGCTGTACATCACGTAATGTTCATGTTCTTTTGCTATTATTCTAAACAGTTGACGGAGTTGATGAGATAATGAAATAGCAGTATGTACCATTCTGGGTATCAGTATTTCTCCAATGTACTCATGCAATAACAACTGAAATAAATTGACATTTTTAGCTTAACTGATATGGTTCTTCATCCTAATTCGTGTTGTTAAAACATTTGATAATTACTGTGACTCTGGTTCTTTCTGACAATATTATAATTTTCTTCATTGATTATATGTTATCTAATGATCAGGTTCTTCTGTTGTGATCTCTATGGTTTTCTTCTTGAATGGAGCCGTTAATTGTTTGACAAAATGTAAGTTATTTTTCCTTTTGTTGTCCAGTTGGGTAGGTTGCCAGTAGAGCTTGCTGCGATACGCGATTGCATGGAAGAGGTTGAAATGTTGTTTCCTGTGACTTCTCCAATTCCAAATGTCCCAAACTGGACTATTGCAGGAGTAATTTCTCATGCAAAAATTGAAGAAAAGAAGCCAATTGTATGTTCTTTTCTGTTCTTATGCTGCCTGCGTACTGAATATTATTTGAAAGCTAATCCATCATATTTTTGTGCTACAGTATTCAATTTGTACATTAGTGTTGTTGTAAGCTGTGATTACTTTATGCATTGCACTTCAAGAGAAAATCATTAAAAAAATAAGTTGTTGGTACTGACTATCTGAGAACAAACCAAAGTTAAAAAATGCGCTATGCATTAGTTGTGAGTTTTACCAGTGCCTTGCGTTATTCTGACCAAAGTGCATGCTTAAGCACAATTATGGCACATTAAGCGTTAGGTGTTTTGCTATCGCCTAGAGCCTAGGCGCGCCTTTTTGAACTATGGAACAAACTACCAACTTTAATCTAACAACAGGGCTGCTCACCAATAGACATCATGAACCATATTTGTTGTCCACTATCAATTTCGTAACAGAACATAATATGAAAAACTCTGGATGGTAATGAGTAGCAAATCCTAACAAAATCTGGTTTTCCTGGTGGATAATTAGTACTCCCTCTGTAAACTAATATGAGACCTTTTAGATCACTACTTTAGTGATCTAAAAGGTCTTATATTAGTTTACAGAGGGAGTACAAATCATTGAGTAAAAGAGTCCTTTGGTTCCTAGGTTGAAAAGTACAAACAACTTACACGGTTACACCTGATAAGATCGACTCCTAAGATAAGGCATCTGTTGTACTGATATTTACATGTAGATTCTACTCTGGTTATATTTATGTGAACTGTCG
Organism: Triticum dicoccoides; assembly: GCF_002162155.2. Taxonomy (NCBI): domain Eukaryota; kingdom Viridiplantae; phylum Streptophyta; class Magnoliopsida; order Poales; family Poaceae; genus Triticum; species Triticum dicoccoides. Next base: position 148,754,439 of record NC_041385.1, read on the forward strand.
TAAACTTATCTCCGTTTCGAGTATTAAGAAAATCTGTAACGCTGTAGAATAGTTAAATGCTTGCTGGTACAGGAATGCTTGGACTAGGCTCATAATCAGGAATCTCATACCACAGTTGTGAAGTACACCAGCATCATGTTCAGGGTGTGTTGTATTCATTAGTATCTTGGTAAAAATGTCAAAGAGTAGTATATTTTAGAAGTTCTCAACATATTTTAGTAACTGACATACTAGTTCTATGTTGCACTCGTTTATCTTATGGCTAGTTGTTGCCCGGGCAAGTTCTGTATTTGATGTATATATTTAATGTGAAGAGAGGTCGGGGTAGTCCAAACTTGACATGGGAGGAGTCCGTAAAAAGAGATCTGAAGGACTGGAATATCACCAATGAACTAACTATGGACAGGGGTGCATGGAAGTTAGCCATCCACGTGCCAGAACCATGAGTTTCACCTCTAGCCTGCCCTGACTTGTTTAGGACTAAAGGCTTTGTTGTTGTGTTATTATCCCATGACATACCTACCTAACAAGGACATAATGATTTCAACTTGATTGTTTTCTTGAAAGAAGAAACACCTTGATCTCCGCCGATGTTCCCTACTAGAATGCTTCCTACTAGAATGCTTGCCATCTCGGTAGACTGACATTGTGTTATTATCCCATGTTTCCTACTAGAATGCTTGCCATCTAGGTAGACTGACATTGTTCTAACTTTAGTGACAACACTCAATGGTAAATTAAAGGCCACCGATATACAAACTAAGAAGAATGCTGAAGACAAAGTTGCTGCATGTTTTTGTGGTAAAAAAATCATACTAAATGATGATTATTCCAAATTCAAAATATTCAGTTCATGTTCCATTTATTTGTTATCTAGGAGCAACGGCACCTTGAAAGAAGAAAAAGTTTGTTCAAGTCACATGCTGATAAGGCATTCAAGCAGAAGGACTATAAGATGGCAACAAAGTTCTATGATTTGGTACACTTCTTGCATTATATTTATTATAATACAGGGAACCAGTTGAAGATATCTAACTCCTTTCCTAATATTAAATATGAAAATTTGATTGGCAAAAATAATTAATATTCCCTCTAATTCCTGAAAAAAATGATGTTTTGTACATTGACATGGTCTTTTTTTAGGGGATGCATTGACATGGTCTTGAAAATAAAATTTTGACTACTAATTCTGTTGCGATGGTATGTACAACTGCCCTAAAAATTATAATATTCTGACAATACTTCTCTACACAAATCTATGCACTTGATTTTCAACCCAATTTGAATATTTTAAGCAGTATTGTTGGTCAAAGTTTTTTTCATGGTGTTCATCAAAGTTTGACACAGGACGTCCCTTTTTTGTGTACTGGAAGGAGTAATGATCAGTGGGACTGGGACCCAATGATTTCATGAGAGAACCATCTATTTGATTATAGATCAACTAAAATTATGATGATCTAACCAAGGGCAATACAAAATGGTTATGATCTGAAGCCAGTATATTGAGAATGTGCTAAAATTCATGCATCTTACAATTTGGGGCAGATTGAAAGAAGATTCCATCATCAAACTTCGCTGTTGTCTGACATCCCCAGAATCAGTAAGAAGTTCACGATAGTGTATCAAATGATTTAGCTCTATCCAGATTGATCGTACAACAAGCCAATCTGTCTAGTAAGAGAATGTGTTCCATCTTCTGCGGTATTAATGTCTTACTGAGTGAGTAGTAATTTTAGACAGTTTCTAGCTGTTAGCATGTGTGAAGCCCATAACGACCATTAAAATAATTTTTTTGCATGTTATTGTTTTAAGTTGAGAATAATATTTGCATGACCTCTTATTTTGAGTGTAGGCAATAGAGCATGCAGAGAGTGCAACACTGTATGCAAACAGGAGTCTTTGTAAACTGCTCATGGATGATGGTGAAGGTGCTTTGTCAGATGCTCTCATGTGCAGAATGCTGCGACCTGATTGGGCAAAAGCTTGCTACCGTCAAGGTGCAGCTCACATGCTACTCAAGGTACGTCTAGCTTGCCAGTGTGTTCATGGCTGACCTACTCCCTCCGTTCACAAATATAAGATGTTTTGGATATTTCAACATGTATTACATACCGACTGAAATGAGTAAACAAACACACTAAAACATGTCTATATACATCCGATTTCAGAAAAAAGTTAGAACATCTTATATTTATGAACGGAGGGAGTATTTCATAATTCATATTGATATTGCAGTTTGGTCACGCTCTTTGATTTGCTCTGCACCCAGGAGTATAAACAAGCCTGTGATGCTCTCTTGGACGCACAAAATTTGGATCCTGGGAATGCCGAAATCGAGGGTGAACTACGGTAAGCCCACTTTCTTACATGCTTATCTCTTTTGAGTGTCTTCCGAGTGCTAGTATGGTTTTAGGTTGGGAAAATACTTCTACTGTTGTGAGAAGCAGTTATGTGCCCCTGGTGCAATTCTTTCCACCTTTTGTTTACTTCGGTAAACTCTGCTTCTGCTTCTCATCTCTTAAACAGTGATGATGAGAAGCTCTTTTGTGAAGTGCCATCAGTAACTTTTAGGGACCTATGATGTTATCCCCAGAAAGAGGAATCATATAGTTTTTTTTTAGAACAGATAATCATGTAGTTATTGGCTGCATATTGAGGACCTTTTTAGCTGACTTTTCATGAATTCATGCAGGAAGGCTAGGGAACTCATGAAGAACCCTCTGGGCAAAGGCGAGCAGTGAGACACCGACTCCGGGGATGCAACATGTGTCAGTTTTCACTAAACTAGAGCAAGCAGGACCTTCTAATCCTTATGTTCTGCTAGGAACCAAAACTCTCATTCAGACTACTAACACGGCTTGTATGAATCAGTCTTGTCTGGCCCGTGGATCTTACTGGTCGTATTCAGTTCCTTTACTTTAGTCTAAATTTATTATATTCATGTGCCAGGTTCTTCTAGAAGTACATATTTTTTGGGGCGATTTTGATATCTAGTAGTTCTTGCACATTTCAGTTGAATACGAGCATTTCGTATAAATATTATTATGTGTTCAATTCTGGCAATGACGGCAGAACTGGACATTGCAGAATGCTCAAACCCTAGCCACAACCAGGCTTATATAAGTATTCAGTAAACGGGGTGGTTGGCGGTAAACTTAACTATACTGGTAGAGTTATGAAAGTAAGCACTACTCCTTGCATTCGGGCTGTCGAGTTCCCTTTAACTTGATCTGGGATGAGGTGGACCGTCTGATCTTCTTTCAATCTATTCATCAAAAGTCATTGTAGTACAAAGCTAGGGGCGATGCTGACAGGGTTGCCTCCTCAGCTTGCAACCTTGGCGCTTTTGTCCATCTCGATCATTCCTTCCGTGATTGATTTCAAACAAAATTAGACCCTGTAAAATTCAAGTAAACAATTTTGCATTTGTGTTATTTTACTGCACAAATCACATGCCCTAATTTCATCTTTTTACCTGTCGCAGTCGATGATAATAATGATGCAGCTGACGATAATGTGGGCTGACAAGGGCAGCGATACATCAGCGCACGGCTGTGTGGCTTAGAGCTGGTCCGGATGTTGTTATGGCACTGAGCAATGCTGAAGATAATGAACCCTCTTGATCAATGGAATTTATCCTTCCTGCAAATGAAAAAAGGACAACGATACAATGAGCAGAGATGCTTCGGCTGCATTTTGTCAGTTGTCTCGGTTGCGTTGTGTGTTTCAAATGTACCACGGCCAACTCTTAGAACTGGAAAATGTTCGCTCCAAAGCTACATCCTAAACTAGACACGCGTTGTGCGTTCTCGTAGCTTCTCTCCTACCAAAAAAAATCGGAAATGTTAACGCCCACACGTGTGGGCGTTCACCACTCCGTCCACACGCAAGCATCGCCGTTGGTTTCGTTTTGCACAAATCTTGGAGCAAAAGGGCTGATTTTCGGCGCCACGTTGGACGATTCTAGTGTGCGGTGTGCGAGTGGGTTCGCCCGCACGGTAGTTGCCATCCCGCGGTCAGCGGTTGCCACTGAGAGGCGTGCGGTGGAACTGCCATGCGCCCGCACGCCACGGTCCGACCACAGTTGACGTCAAACACGTCGCACACCCCTCCACCCTCTCCCTCACGGTTCCATTCACTCTCCCCCGCGTCGCATTTACTGGCACAACCCACTCGCATTACAGTCCACTGGAGGAGAAGGCGAGGGGAGAAGGCGACGGCGGAGGCGGGACAGTCGACGGTGTTCGCGGGCGTTGGTGGTGCTCGTCGGAGCGGAGCGGCGTCGCCGGAACGCGTGCGGGTCGAAGGTAATGCTCGCTTCATCTATCGCATACCCTCCCTGATTTTGTTCCCCTCTTTCCTCCCTGTTTGATTTCTAGATCCATTCCTAGAAATTCCGGCGATTCGGCGGTGCGCCGGCGTTTCCGCCGCTGCGGCGGTGCGCCATAGTTGTGTGCCTGCCGTTGCTTCGTGGGAGTGGGCAGTTTCGTCGCCGCCGCTGCGGCGGCATCGTCGGTGAGGCTATGCCTGCTCGTAGGCAACGCATTAGTCTTGCATTTGGATTTTGAGAGTTGTCCGCCGGGTTGTTTTGGTGCGGATTGGTTCGAAATTTGGGGTTGCAGCCATTTCGCGCGAGAATTGTAAGGGTGATTTTGAGGTTGAAGCAGTTGCCATTGAAACCTAGATCTAGTCTAGTTTTGGGGTTGAAACTGCAGACTGTGGCGAAATTGGCAGTATGATTGAACGTGAACAAATGTGCGGCAACTAAACTACCTGAAGAAACGTGGTAGTTGCCACAAACGTGTTCTCCCATGTGGCAACAGATTTCCGAAAATGACTGTCATAGTTGCCACCCCAAAACGAGGTGGCAAGTAATTTCATTGAACTGCTGTGGCAGTTGCCACACGCATGCTCTTCCCATGTGGCAAATTTTAATTCTGCTGAACTTGTACGATAAGTAACCAGAAAAAATATGCTTTCTGAATGTGGCAACTATGGCAGTATGACCGAACGTGAACAGGTGTGTGGCAACTAAACTACATGAACAAATGTGGCAGTTGCCACAAATGTGTTCTCTTCTGCGGCAACATATTTTCTGAAACTGACTGTCATAGTTGCCACAAATGTGTTCAAGCTCACACACAAGGGGGGCAACTAAAATTTACTGAATGAATGAGATAGTTGCCACATACACGCTCTTGAACGAGGCAAACTGATTTTTTTACTGAATTTACACAATAGTAACCTCAAACATTCTTTTTCATTTGTGAGACTTGTTTTTTTTTTCTGAATTATTTGCGACAGTTTCCAAACTTTGATAGTTGCCACAATCGGTAGCACTGGACGGAACTAATGTGCACATCAAGTTGGCATGTTTGCCACTTTGAATTTTGTATAATCATGTTGCAATACAGTATGTGAACACAATGTCTGTTGCCACAATACAGATATGACAGTGTGGCAAACTGGCTGCATAGTATGGCAACCACATTTGCATTCAAATAGTTAATATTTTTCTGTTAGGTGGCAACTGCTTACCCATTGCATTTTACATTTTCGCCATTAACAATTTTGTCTGTTCCTACATCAGCAGAATGGCTCGTGGCGATCATCAAAGTGATGATGGCGATTTCATGGATCCACCTTAACGTAACCAGGCAACTGGACGGAGAAAAGAGGGCGATGAGGTAACTGTCCGCACACCCGCCCCCCTCCTCCTGATTTATGTTATTTGTTGGCAGCTAGATCTTTTTTATAGTCGTCCATCATGAACTAAATTTTCATAACATTGCAAAAACATGGCAACAGCTCAACACTTTTGTGTTTGTTTTTTGCAGAAGAAGAAACGTATTCGCAACAGAGCCTCCCAGGAACGTCTGACCGTGTTGATTGACAAATTCACTGACGATCAAAAGGGAGCTGCTGCTGAGATGGGTATGCAGGTTCTGATGGATGTCCGGTGTACGAACCTTGTCAACCCGGTATGCGACTGGCTTGGTGAGATATACGATCCCGCCTCCAGGGAATTCGTGATCCCGGGACGGGGAAGACTTCCATTGAAAGAGGAATCCGTGTTCTTCACTTTGGGTGTGCCTCGGGGACATATCAAAGTCCCGTACGAGGTTAATAATGAGATCGAGGAAGAGCTGTTCGCCCGTTTGTTTCCTGGGTTGGAGGCAATGCCGAACACGTCTGTACTGGCAGATTCTCTGCAGGACATGACGACGCACGGAGAAGTTTTCAAGATGAAGCTACTCATGTACCTCATCTCAGCTGTTTTCGCGCCGACCACTTCTCTTCGCCCAAGCAACAAATGTTTCCCCATCCTGGTGAATGATCCATGCTTGCTACTGCCAGTGTTTTCGTTGCGTTTCTTCCGTTTTGATTTCTGACGCGGCAAACTTTTTTGCCCTGAAATTTTGTGTGGTGCAGGTGAATCTGAAAAACGTGAAGAGTATGAACTGGTGTAAGTTTATTGCCGGCTTTCTCCACGATGCTTTGAAAAACAAGATGTACCAGAAGGGTTGTCGTCTGCACTTAATGGTATTTATTTTCACCAGATCTCTGTGTGAACTCTTTGTTTATAACGTACTTTTATTTCATGCATGACAATCTGGTCATAACAAGATGGCAACTGCCATAGTGACAATGTGGCAACTGCCATAATGACAACGTGGCAACTGTCATACTGACAATGTGGCAACTACCTTCATATTAGCATGGCAACTGCTATCACAGTAGGATGACAACTGCCATCACACTTTGATGGCAACTAACACATACATATTATCGTTGGATCATACATTATCCTGCTCTCTTTTTTTCTGAACTACATATTAACCACGATGGCAACTGATATTTTCTTTTCTTTGCAAAATTGTTTTAAATCAGCTCATGTATGTCGACTCTCTTGATTTGTCCACCGTGGATTTCACCGGGATAGGAGGCCCGCCGCCTACTCACAAGTTTGCTGTTTCTGCGTGGACCATCAGCGCTGTCAAGGCTGTGCTTGCCGCAGACAGGGCAACTGATGGCACATATGGAAAACTACAGGTTAGTTTATGTTTATGTCTTTTTCACACGGCATGCTTACAAATTTGACATGACGCAACCGTCCGTGGTTTATAAGGCATGCTTACAATTTCTTTTTTTGCTTTTCATAGCTGATGGCCAAGCATGCTATAGACTACAGCGTGTTTGGGGGGCCTCAAAAATTTGAAAAGTGGATGGACATGCACTCAGCTCCGTCTTGCCCTTCTGAGGTAATCAAAATGTCCACATCTACGGTTTGCCGTGGATTACATGTTGATGTCGCGGAAGCAAATGCAGTACGGGTGTTGTTTTGTTGATGCTTCTTGTTTTCGTGCACAGGCGAGGGCACCAGTGGAGCATCTAATTGGGCAGTTTGCATCCGGAATGACCGGCCTGCTCGGGAAGTTAGTTGAGGGGTGGACGTCCCTCAGTGCCTCTGACAGCGACGCGGTTGCGAGGCAGTTCACTTCATTTGTCCCAGAACGTACACATCGGCCAACCGGTTGCCGTGGCCGGTATGACTACAACAGCTCCCAAGAGCCCGATGACACACAGGATGATGTGGATGGAGACGCTGGCCTCAGCAAGGACAACGACGATGACACCGATGACGATGAACACGCTGAAGTTCGCACATGCGGCAACAAGGGCAAGGATGCAACAGGTGCCCACCCACCGGAGAAAGTGAAAGAACATACGGCTGCGAGAGGCGAGGGGGTTTTTCCATCAAGGAGGGGGAGGGCTCCAGAGGATGTTGGGCAGGGTTCTGCTGGCAAGAGGTCTAGGATCGATCCCGTAGCTGCCAGGAAGAGGTTCGACTCTCAATTTTAGTTTTCTGCTGTGTATCTTTTCTTTGGAACAATCTCATCCATTTCTTTTGCACTTGTTTTTTGTCAAGCGCGGCAATTAGTTTGTTGTCTGACAATTGCCACCTTCTTTTTTCCTTCCATCTGTTGCCTGAAGTGAGACGACCGCTGGTGGACAAGCAGCTACGAAGAAACAGGCGCCAACGCCAACCCGTGTTTCTGCTCGCTTGAACAAAGGTGCCCCCATTGCCGGTGACATCCCTTCCACCAGGTCTTCTGCTCGTACGACGACGACCAACACCGGGGATCCTGTCGTGTTGCCTGACCTGAGGAAGGCAGTCAAGAAGTAGGTTTCTACATGTGCTTTTCATTTGAGATAGCGGTTTTTTTCTTGATTTTTCAATGCAACTGGTCTGCTTTGTCACATGTTCTTCTGTTATCATCCCCCACGAGGCAACTGCTGTTTTTCCAAATGATTTCTTCCTTCATTTTTTAAATGTATGGCAACTCCTATTATCTTTACATGGCAACTGGCATCTAGGCCAAATGGCAACTATTTCTGTACCTAATGGCAACTGTCATCTTTTTTTTTTACCATTTTCTTCTGAGAGTTCATCCCCCACCTAATTTTGAAATTGCATTCCTCACAGATCAGACATTTCTATCATTCCTTTCAATTTGCCTAACTTTGATAACTGCTGTTGTATGGCAACTGCTAACTATGGCACATGGCAACTCATGACCCCCTTACATGGCAACTACCAGCTTTTTCCACTTGTTTTTAGTTTTTTAATGCTTCTATCATTTCAAACATATTTTTTTGTCCATTTTTTTCATACCATTTTTCACGTGCTTTTTTTCCTTTGCAGGGTGAAGAAGACTACTACGCGCGGGGCCAAGCATATCAGTAGAGACCCACTCGAACGCCTGCATTCAAAGTTGTCAACAGGTGGCAACTCAGATGTACATGAGGCGCCAGGCGACAATACTGCTGCTGCACCGTCAACTGCTCCCACTAACTCTGATGCAAGTGGCCGACCATCTCCGCCGGCTGCAGATGTGTAGGCTAGAACAACAGGCATCCATACATCGGGGAGTGACGAGTCGGTATCCGCCAGGACAGCTGAAATATTGCCAACTCTTCTGGCAATGAAGTATGCTGCTGTGAGCCATGCCACCCCATCAGCAAGCGTCGAAGTGGATGCTCCCGAGACCAACCTAGGCAAGGAAGATTCCTGCTCATCTGACACTGATTCCAAGCGCGTGCCTGGTGTCTCACCTGTGTCCATGACAGAAGCGGCTGAGGCGGCACTTCACAAGGATATGCCATCTGCAAATGAGAATCCTGGCACAACAGCTCCAGCTCTTGTCGGTGGAGATACTGCTAAGGCGACCGTTCCGCGTGCTGGTCTTCCACCTAGGCATCGTAGCCCCCGCAAGCAATCAACAGACATACCCAACGCTCCGGCTGTAGCTAGGAGCAGGAGAGACGAATCTGGTTATGTTCCTGCGTCCACACTGTTCCCGCCACCTGCAAAAATCAATGTGATGGAGAAACCGCAAGACCGGAGCACAACTGATGCAGGTGTCAAGCCGGGCACGAGTGACGCAGAGGAACGCCCGGAGCAGACTGCGCCTTCACCCGCAGCGGAAATCCCCAGCATAAATCTGCGCACTTCCAAGCTCCCAGTCAATGTCGGTGTCCCCTACAGTCCAAACAAGAAGATTGTCATGAAAGCTGCGGCTGAGACCACTGACAACACGCCCCGCCCTGCAAATAAGGCCGATCATTTTGTAGCGGCCGATTCAGATATGTTTGTCGATCTTTCACCCTTGGATTCTGCCCCGAAAGTCGTTCGTGGTCCGGCCAGTAGGAATGAGAGGCACCCAATGGCCTTTACCCCACCGAGCTTCAACCTCGGCGTCAGTCAAGATCAACCGATGGTGCACGATCCTATACCAGTTGCCTTTGCTTTCCCAGGAGGCATGCCCGCAATGATGGCGCAGCCAATGGTCGAGGGCAGGAAGGCTGTCAAGTTCGCAGAGCCAATTGTGCAAGGTACACTCATCACGCACTTACGATTTTCTTGTATACATGTTTGTAGTTTGACTTTTGTCCCAATCACATTCTTTGGGGGTCCTCACTTGTGACGGCAACTGCCATGTGACGACATGGCAACTGGATTTGATGCACCATGTCACCTACGTTTTTTTCTTGCTGCCATGCTGCGTTTGACATTTGGGCAAGCACGTGGCAACTGAAGTTATTTCAACATGGCAACTATAGTTGCTGTCACATGGCAAATACAGTTCAGTACACATGGCAACTGGATTTGCCACATCATGCCACCTGCATTTTTTCTACCATGCTGCATTTTTTCATACGGCATTCACATGGCAAGTGGAGCCGACACAACATGGCAACTGCAGTTGTTGTGACATGGTACCTACAGTACAACTAGGTGGCAACTACAGTGCAACTACATGGCAATTGTATTTGCTATGTCATAGCGACTGTAGTTGGACCACCCATGGCAACTGCCCCACTTTTTCTACCTACATATCACATCATGGACCTTTACCTCCTCACAATCCATCTGTTTTTGGATTTTATATGTATCCTAACCCACTTTTTTTTATATTCATTGCAGCCACCCCTGAGGAGATTTCACCGTCACTTGATGATGTTTACCGCATGATCGAGGAGACAACATTGCAGAGGAGTTCCTCACGAGGGCAAGGGCAATCAAGTTCCAATGTGCCTGCAGATACGGTATCTGAGGATACCATTAGGAGTGTCACCCCTGGTCCTGTGAGGCAGCAGAGGGTAGTTCACCCACCCCCCGCGGAAGACTACGAGCCCAAATTCAGGGCCACTAAGGAACAGACCCAGCTGTACGATATCGTCAAGCGTTTTGGAAATGCGAGGACCAACAGCAAGCACATGAAGGAGCTGAAAGCGTAAATTACCATACCCCATAATCTCTCATCTTGCTTGCTCTTTTTTACTATTTATCTACTTCGTACTTTTTATAAATGGTCCGCTTACGTTTTAGTTCTTTCATATATTTTTTTTACTTAGTAGGCATGATTCTTCCATGCTATATCGTTTTCATACAGCTCATGTTTGGATAGAACGAAAGTCATTCAATGCGGAGCGACGTACGTCGACCTGGGTGATCTTGCCGAGTCCGTGAGGCCAAACGGAAAAATGTCGACGAATGTAGTTGCATGCGGGATCGACTACATCAACAATCACACCGATGTATGCACCGACAAGATAATCATGCATTACAGTGTGACCTGCAAAATATGTGATGGTGACTTCCACCACAAAATCCTGAGGAACAATTTTGCACAACACGGTGACTTCAAGCTCACACTGAAGAAATATGTGAGTACTCCTTTCCTGTCTGCACCGTTTTTTCACATGGCGTGGTTTTTTGCCAGAACCTGTACTTGTGTTTGTGTGGCAGAAGTTTTCATGTGGCAACAGTTGCCGTGCACACTGACTTCTTGATTTTTTGTATCCCCATGCAAACTATGTGGCAACTTGATAGTAAAATACATGGCTCATTTTGTTCATACAATGGACGGCAACTTTCTTTCAACTACTCCCACCCATAATCAAACATTCTACGTGATTCTAATTTTTTTGTCCCTCTGTTGTTCTTTCATGTGAACTTTGTATCTCATTTCTTCACTTTTTTAAATGCAGGTCATGTTCCCCATGTTCCAGGAGCTTGCACCACACGACCGACACGACAAGTGTGGTCACCACTATGCGGTCTGTCTTGACCTGAAGAACCAACGTATCGAGGTGCTTGATTCAATCCGTTCGGAAGCTGATGCAGACCTTACTACGCATGCCGAATTCTTCATCAAGAACCTCAAAGAGACTTGGAACCGTCACTCCGAACATTCAAAGGTCCAGATCAGGCATTTCCCGACTGAGTATGTGGCGACTGTGAAGCAAGGGAACACGTAATTTCTTTTAACCCGCTCCTTCATGTGCCATTTTTACATCAATCCACCCCCTCTTTTTGTTGACACATCTGAACTGAAGTCCATCTTTGCTGCAGCTGTCCATTTTGCGTGTTCACCTGAACTCTTTTTCCTCGTGCAGGACGGACTGTGGCTTTCACATGCTGGAATACTTTGCAAAGTGGGAAGGTAGAATTTTCCCCGCTATCACAGATGCAACGGTCGTTGAGCTCCGAAAAATCTGCACATGGAACTGGCTGACGAATGAAGATTTCAACAAGCGGTCCGGAGTACGCGAGTTCGTGGAGGAAGCTGTCAAGCAAGTCATCAAGAAGTACAAGTGATCACGTGGCGTTACACACCAGACGCACACCTTACATTCTATTGTTGAGGAATGTAAGGTACTATCTCTCTGTTCTTTGTCGAAAACTATGTTTTTGTGTGCTACGTTATGACTGCAACCTCGTGTAGCCTACTATGTAATGGTGGCGTGTTAGCGACATTTTTAGTGTTTTCTGTAATACATGTGTGGACGTGAACCTATTTTAGGCGTTACATCAGATCTGTTTTTATGTTTATCATTACGACAGTGGTTTCGTCGTTTCTAGCATTGTTTTTTGCTGTTTCGAATGCGTCTGCGATGTTTTCAAAAAAAAGATGGCAAATGTAGTTCAACAGACATGGTTAGTGAAAGTCATCGTCATTTTTTCATTTTTGGCTGTTTTGCTTGTTCTTTTTCATCGCTAATTGCACCGGCTAGCATTGGGTAGGTTTATCATGTAGCCATAACCTTTGCTGCGGTTTATGCACGTTTACGCTTTTTTTCCAACTTGTTTTCCCATACATTGCACACAACACACTACGTGCTTCTAAACCGCATCGTATTTGTCATGGGGATATATTCCATGCAGAGTCATTACAAAAAGCATCCGGAAATTTTCAGTACAGCTAACATGGCAGATACATCATAAATAACATGGCAGATCCAGTACAACTTACATGGCAAATCCAGTACAACTAACATGGCAGATCCAGTACAACTAACATGGCATATTTAGTATAAAGTAGCATGGAATATTTAGTATAAAATAGCATGGCTTATCTAGTATAAAATAGCATGGCATATTTGGTATAAAATAGCATGGCAGATTAACTACACATAACATGGCAGATTAAGTACCCATAACATGGCAAATGCATTTATCCATTCAATGAATTTTCCTTCTACTTCTGTCCCCCCTCAAGAGTCATTCTCCCAATTAAAAAAATCCCATCGTATAGGGGTACAAAACAAAATGTCCACATGGACCATGTCACAGCGCCCCAATTTTTGCTCATGGATTGCCCGCCCCTTTCTTCGTTTTCTTGTGTTTTGCTTGAATCTCCAGTCCCGACTTGTACCTTATCTCTCTCGGACGACCCTTTGTGATGGAACGGGGTGGGTTCCTGACCTGGGTTTGTGTGCTTGCTGTTCCAGATCCTATCTCCGAGTTTTCAGACGATGGCCCCGTGGATGAAGGCACACTTGATGTGCGGGGGAACCGGTGTAAGGCTTCCTCGGCTTTCCTTTTTTTGATCTCATCAAGCTCTCTTTTCAGTGCCTTCCTGTGTTTTTCTGCGACTCTCGCTGTGTCATCACTCTTGCACGCTTCATCAATTAGCTCAGCATAGTTCTTTGTCAGCACAACGTGCCTCACGGCTTCCATGGTTGACTCAGGTCTCTCGTCATGCACAGCCAGAACTGCGTGTGTTGTCTGCGGTGCCAACGCGTCGTCAGCGTCCCAAGTCCATCGCCTCCTTATGAAATGGTAGGGGCATGCGTGTCACAGCGTTCATGTCCATGACTTTTAGTATGTGACAGCACACAATGCCGTCCCGTACGAATTTGCAGCATTGGCAGTAGTACTCGCCTTCGCATATCGAGGCTCTGACGAAGTAGTTCCTTCCTTTGTCCGCGTCTTCAGGTTCTGAATCTGACATGCCCAAAATAGAACACACCTTGAACGTATGTTCGTCCACCCGGAAAGCCGTGAACATGCTGGCACGCTTTATTTCTTCCTGGAATCTGCAAGTTTTGTGTGTTTTCTGTTAAACTTTCGTGCGATCTTTTTCTTGTACACCCTTATGTTGTCATGGAAATAGAAATACATTTTGTTTGAACATGGCAAACATAGTTCATTGAACATGGCAAATATATTACGTTGAACATGGAAAATGCAGTACACTACACATGGCAAATGCATTACAACATACATGGCAATTGCAGTACAACAGACATGGCAATTGCAGTACATTTTCAACTGGATATCGTCATTTCCACACCAACATTCCCCAATGGAAGCACATTGCATAAAACATGGCAACTGCATTTTTTATTAAACATGGCATCTACAGCTGAGTAAACATGTCAATTGCATTTCAAAAAAAAGGGCAGATGCATTTCATTAAACATGGCAACTGCATTTCAGCATATGTGTCGCCAATATAACATTTTTTTAGCATTTTTTGACATTGGCATTTGCATGCCAACATGCTCCAATGGAAGCACATCACATAAAACATGGCAACTGCACTTCATTCAACAAGGGAAATGCACCCGAGCAAGTATGCCAAAACAAAATTTTCATTTTAACATGGCAACTGCATCTGAGTAAGCATGGCAAACAATATTTCATTAAACATGGCAGCTGCATGTCGTGGCAACTGCATTGCACTCTATAAGGCCCCTACTGACTTGGTGCTTTTTATGCAAATAAGACTGTAATGCAACTGACTTACTTGTTAAAGATCTTGTTGGTGTATATCTTGCTCATTTGCCTCTCCATCGGTAAATACGTTAGCAATTTTGGCTGCTTTAGGGCTGTGGTCACTTCTTGCTGTAGCTTAGATCCCAGAATTTTTTGTTGCAAAGCTGTGTACTGCTTGGCAAACTGTAGCAATGAGTTGCCAGGGCTGACGTACCGCTTTAAAACAGCATTGAACCCCTCGCTGCGCTGCGTAGTCTGCAGAAAGGGGAAGAAGCACTGCATGAAGTAGGCCGGCACCCAGTACATACGCTTCTCCCACAGGCTAACAAGAGTCTCGTTGTCCTGGACTTGATGTGTTTCAGTCATGGCCATCCAGCTCCTTTCAAACTCCTCCACCGTCAAGCTGTGGTCCACGCACAGCTCGAATGCCTTGTGCAGCTCTGGACAGTCGGCAAAGAACGGTCCTAGCGTCTCCTCAGCCTTCTTTATAATATGCCACCTGTAGTGCCTGTGCACTGCCAACGGAAAGACCTCCTCTATGCCTGCACGCATGCTGAAATCTTGGTCCGTTATTATGTTCATCGGAGCAAGTCCATCCATGCACTCCAAGAAGGTCTTGAACAGCCAAACGTACCCATCTGTGTCTTCGTTCCGGACGAGGCCGCATCCGAACTGCAACGACTGAATGTGGTTATTTATTCCTATGAACGGAGCGCATGGCATCTTGTACATATTGGTGAGGTATGTCGCGTCGAATGAAATGCAATCTCGGAAATGTTTGTAGGCTCTCCTTGTAGCACCATCCACCCAATACATGTTCCTGACACGGTCCTCATCGTCCAACCTTATCCTGTAGAAGAAATCTGGATCTTCCTTTGCTTTCGCATCGAAGTAGGCTATTGTGGCCTCTATGTCTTCCAACTTGCTCTCTCTACGGTACTTGGCCTGTAGGTTTGTGACGTCAGCTGGTATGTACGGCATGCTACTTAGAGTCCCCTTTTTGCTGTGGATGAGAGATAGTATCTGCACCATTCTTGATGGACCGACGTTATAATCATGTAGCAGCTTTATGAATTTCCTTTCGACGGGGGTGAACCCTCTGTGGGCGGTCAGAAATTTCACCAGGTCGAACTTCTTTATGAGTTTGTGGTTGTGCTCGTCAAAATACTCATTGACCACCCATGTTGCTCCATCTACGTTTAGCTTACACCGGACAGGGCACCCCGTCTTGAGAATGATGCCTCTCTTTTGTTCCGGAACGACAGGCGCAACACCTTTCCCCTTCTTGTTCCTCCGTGCCTTGTGGCACCTCATCTCACCTCTGCTGTACTCATTAGTTTTCTTAATTTTCCTATGGTACTCAGTGTTGACCGCAAATCCATGGAACTTTGCGTATGCCTGGTAGTATTCCTTTGCTTCTGCGAATGATCCAAATCTCTGCCCAATGTATGGTGGCTGAGGTACCACGATCTCGGATTGCCCACCATCTTCATCCTCTTGTGCGTCGTCGTCAGTTTCATCATTCGCTTCAGTATCGGCGGAAGTTCCATCTACTCGAGTGTTGCTAGTGCTTGTGTTCAAAGGGGTGCTCGTCGGCATTGCTGGAATGATTGCCATTCCCGACTCTGACTCGAAATTGTTTGCGGCATGACAGTCTGCTGGCTGGTGGAACACGTCTTCCGTGCGCTCAGAGCTCCCCGCAGTAGATGTCCCCGCACCGCTCTTCACTGTAGTTGTAGGTTCTGTAATAGAAAAAACAAGCACGAGAGTAAGATTTTTTGGTTGAATAAGATGTGTATCACAACGGATCACACCATCTTCGATTGATTTGGCACGACATATTTTCAAACAGCAAGCCGTGAGACTGCGTGTGGACATGTGTGGCAGCTGTAGCTGTCCAGTCATGGCAGGTACTGTTCAACAAACATGGCAACTATTGTTTTGCCTACAAAAAACTACAAACAACAAATGTAGTGATGTTTTTTGTGGTTCAATTTTTTTCCTTACCTTGTTGTGCTGCATTTGGCCATCTTGTGTGGTCTGTGACACCAAAATGTCGTGCTCCACCTGCAATTTGTGAAGCTTGCCACGGGACGTTTGCCGTGTCACCACCAGCGTAATACGCTGTAAGCATAGTAGTGGTTGGTCAATTCATGGCAATTTGCAGTTTGTGCTAGCATGGCAACTGCAGTCGCCCCTGATGTGGCAACTGCAGTTTTACTGGCATGGCAACTATAGTTGCATCGGCATGGCAACCGCAGTTGTTCCTCCATGGAAACTGCAGTTGCGATGACATGGCAACTGTAGTTGCTCTGGCATGGCAACTACAGTTATTTCTCCATGGCAACTGCAAGTGTCCAATGATGGCAACAACAGTTGTCCAGGGATGGCAAATGTAGTTTTAAATTCATGGCAATTGTAGAAGTCCAGTCATGGCAATTTGGAGCTGCCAACTATGCCCCTTCTGCTAATTGAACATCCGCAACTTCACTTTTTTTATGGACTGACCTGTGTATGACGTCGATGGCAGGTACATGGGTGCTGGCTGATGCCACGTGCTGCATGAAGGCCCTGCATTTTCACCCATGATAACTCGTGAGTCCTCTTGCCAGTTTTTTTGCATGTCCATTTTTCACGTCCACAACAGTATGTGTTTTTTTTGGTTTTGCATTACCTTGATTAGCCATACTAGCTAGTTGAGGTTGGTTACCCATAAATGTGTCAGTGTTAGCGCCTTGTGACTGAACTTGCCATGGGGCCCCCCTGAGAGTGTTTTGGTCATAAGAACCTGCAAAAAAATGGGAGTGTAGGACATAAGTAGAATGTCATCTTCATCGTTGCGAAGTTGGCAACTGCTCTCTTCTTTTTGTTACCACGCATCATACCTACGCCTGCATACTGATCTAGTAGTGGCAGCAACGGCCCTGCAGAGATGAGTTGACTATACTCTGCTGCATCCCAAGGTGGTGTTTCTGGCCTTTGAGAACCCCAAGCATCAGCGCCACCTTCACGATTCATCCTTTCCGCGTCTCGATTCTTTTCCGACATGTTCTCAATCACTGGATGATCAAAAAGGCATCAATAATCCACAAGAATTGTATTCTTCTGCTGCTTGCACATGGAAGATAGGGATGGCAAGCAACAGGTCAAAATAGGTGGCAATTGTCATCATACACAAGCGGCAACTGTCGTTACACACAAGTGGCAATTATTTTTTCCCACCCTCTTCATTCAAAAAATCGTCCTTCCTGCCCTTTTTTAGGGATTCCTACTCATCCATTTCATACCCAACTACTTAAGTGCCTAAACTAGGCACCTAAGTTAACCTCAAACGTAGTACATGGCAGATCTGGTGTATTCTGCCTGGCAATTGCAAATATACACCGAACCATGCAGTGTTCTACCCCTATAGTATGGACCCAGTACAAGATCGGGAGATTTTCAGCCTTAAGGATGAGAGGGAAGGACGAGATCGAGAATTTTCACCTGGTTTTAGTTGATCGTGTCTGGAGGGCTGGATTGGAGTGGGCGGCTGGGGATGGGAAGGGTTAGGGTGTGGTTTGGGGTCGGAGCGCCCTACGGATCTGCCCTGGTTGCCATGGCAACCAGGGATGGCCGGCGACGGATGTCGGGGTTCGAGAGGTGGGGGACGATGGCGGCGTACGAGAGAGGGGATGGATCGGAGGCGTGGATCGGCTGGGTCGTGCGGGCAGCCGGTCTTCTGTACCGGACGGGGCAGTGCGGGCGGGGTTGCCACACACCGGACGTGCGGGCCGTGCTTTTGTGCGCTCGGACGTGGTCGTGCGGGCCGATCCCCGTCTATGCCGCACGAGGCGTGCGGGCGGGTTCCTATCGACGCCACACGTGTGGCAGTTATTCGGACCCAAAATCAGAAATGTTAACATCCTCACGTGTGGCAGTTATTCGGACCCAAAAATGTAAGGTTCTCTGTTCCACCTTCGGCCGGTTTATTTTCGACCATGAGACTGCCATCTCGTCTTGACATCCTCAGGAAAGAACCGAGCCGAAATCCGGTCATGTAGCAGCTTTACGAATTTCCTTTCGACGGGGGTGAACCCTCTGTGGGCGGTCAGAAATTTCACCAGGTAGAACTTCTTTATGAGTTTGTGGTTGTGCTCGTCAAAATACTCATTGACCACCCATGTTGCTCCATCTACGTTTAGCTTACATCGGACAGGGCACCCCGTCTTGAGAATGATGCCTCTCTTTCGTTCCGGAACGACAGGCGCAACACCTTTCCCCTTCTTGTTCCTCTGTGCCTTGTGGCACCTCATCTCACCTCTGCTGTACTCATTAGTTTTCTTAATTTTCCTATGGTACTCGGTGTTGACCGCAAATCCATGGAACTTTGCGTATGCCTGGTAGTATTCCTTTGCTTCTGCGAACGATCCAAATCTCTGCCCAATGTATGGTGGCTGAGGTACCACGATCTCGGATTGCCCACCATCTTCATCCTCTTGTGCGTCGTCATCAGTTTCATCATTCGCTTCAGTATCGGCGGCAGTTCCATCTACTCGAGTGTTGCTAGTGCTTGTGTTCAAAGGGGTGCTCGTCGGCATTGCTGGAATGATTGCCATTCCCGACTCTGACTCGAAATTGTTTGCGGCATGACAGTCTGCTGGCTGGTGGAACGCGTCTTCCGTGTGCTCAGAGCTCCCCGCAGTAGATGTCCCCGCACCGCTGTTCACTGTAGTTGTAGGTTGAGTAAAATTCATCAACAGTCACTAAGCTCGTTCGTCGCGTGCAAAAAAGTCACTGAATTCAGAAACTGCAATGTTCGGGTTGACAAACTTGTTCCGCGTGCGCACATACGGTCACCGCGTCCGTTTTCATACGTATTTTGCTTGCGTGGCGCTGTCTCACTCGCTGTACGTTGCCACCTCATCGTTCGAGGGACTGCAGCAGCGAAATATCGCGACGGGAGGGCCATATCGCAAAAATGCTACCACGTTCGTACTGCAGTTTGCAGGTTACATGCGATTTTTGGCACTGGGAGCAGAATTATGAGGCATATCTCATTGAGCATGGTCATCTGAATGATAGTGGACATGAAGGTGTAGCTGTACAGGAGATGGAGGCTATTGTGGAGGCCTTGTCGACAAACCTCCAAAACATTGTAAACATAAATTAAATGAAGATGGACAGAGGATCAACTATGACCAGCATCCATTATATATGATCAGCATCCACTATGATCAGCATCAAATATATGAAGGTAAAAGTGGAAAGTGGACATGATATGTACTCCAACAGCATAACCACAGTACTCTCATAATTAACAGTGCACTACAAGTACCATAGAATCTTTGAGAAGCATAAAAGGAGAAACAAGAGTACCATATGATATAACACCATCAACTATTGCTTTACAAGCACCAAAATAAACTCTCTAATGGAGTAGCCAATCACAGTAACACCATCAACTAATGCATTGCAAGGTTCAATCCTTGAACACGTCAAACATGGATGTTCTGGTTCCTGGGTAGTAACCTGTCCAGCTTGAACCAACTCTAGTACTTCTCCTGTCAGCAGTAGCTGCCTTTGCTGCTGCTTGATTTTCCTTCTTCTTCTGTTGCTCAATTCTCTTTTCTTCTGCAGCAGCTGCCTTTGCTGCTGCTTGAGCTAGCTTCTTCTCCTCATGTGCCTTCCTTTTCTCCTCTGCTGCTTGTGCCTTTCTCTGTTGTGTTTCAAGCTTCTTTTGTTCTGCAGCTTCTTTCTTCCTCTGAAGTTTCTCCGCAGCTATAGCCTTCTTCTCTTGTGCTTTCTTGTCTGCTTCTTGTAGCTTCCTCAAGACTTCTGCTTCTTTCTTCTCTTCAAATTGCCTCAATTTCTCTTTTTTCATTTGTTCTGCTTTTTGGGCAATACTGGTTCCCACAGATGGACCAGAGGCAACAGCTTCTCTTGCAGTAGCAATGAAAGTGGAATCTGGTAATGGCCCTGGGTGAGTTCTTGGTTGAGTAGGAGGTGGAAGCTGCAAAAAGTTAAGCCATGGCATCATGTAAGAACACAACAACAAAGAATACTCTAACAACATTGTATGATCATGCACAATATATGGCCTGGTTTCACATTCTAAACTTACATTGTCCATCATCTCTTTCAACATGGTCTCCTCCAAGTTTGCATGTGTGGCTCTCTCATGTTGTCCTAGCAGCATATACTCCTGATCACCATGAATTGTATGATCCTGAACATCTTTCCAGTTAGTGCACATAAAAAAGCAACATAATTGTATGTAATGGACACACTGAAGTTACCTGGGTAATCACAGGCTCAGTCTCCTCATCTGACTCAGCTACCAGTGTTCTGCCCCTCTTCTTGGGTTGCTTTTTTGGTGGCATGCCAGCTTTGTAAGAACTGCATCCACCTTTGTTGTGGCCTGCAAGACCACAATGGCTGCAATGAATAATGACCCCATGCCTTGACAGCTTCACCCCTCCCTTCTTGCTTGGTTTTTCTTCAGGTTGTTTCCTTCTGTTCTTCTTTTTCCTCCCAACTTTCTTTTCATACTTTGGAGGATCAATGTTAGGGCACTGGACAATGTGGTTCCACTCTGTCATGTCTCTAAGTGGCATCAAGAAGTGAGCATAAGCCCTGTTGTAGCTCTCAACTGAGTAGCAAGAATTAACAAAATCCACTGGATTAAGTCTTGCTTCTCTCATACATGCAACTGCATGATGGCATGGAATACCAGTCAAATTCCACCTTTGACAGCTGCATGCCAAGTTCTGCAACTCCACAATGTAATCCCTACCCATGCTAGCAACAGAATAAACACCATCTCCTGCTTCTAATGGATAACAATTGTTGGACAATTCAATGTACTTGTCCAGTTTCTTTTGAATTTTGGGACATATGGGTCCTGTAAACAATAGTGCTTCATCTCTTTTGTTGCACATCCTTGTTGTGAGCTGGTTGAAAATTCTCTTCATCATTGCTAGAATGGGAAGTTCCCTTGCCTCAAGAATATACCTACATAATGGCATGATCATGTGTTGGAATTTGGAATTTAAGTAAAAAGGTTTGTGAGCTACAGAGCAATGTTGATAAACTAGAGATCAAGCTTTACTTGACTTACTTATTGAAAACCTCAGAAATATTGTTGAGCAGGAGGTCACATTTGGGCCAGTCTCTCTGAAAAGCTTTCACCCACTGGTTAGGGGGTAATTCTTCCAGCCAACTGTATGCATCAATGTTTATGATCTTCATCTCCTCCATTGCCTCATCAAACCTATCAGTTGTTGTGCATCTTGCAATTTTCCATAATTGATTTTTTAGAACTTCTCCTCTGAATTCTTTGTTAAAGTTCTGCCATAGATGTCTCACACAGAATCTATGCTCTGAGTAAGGGAAAAACTTCTGTACAGCATTGATCAAGCCCTACAAATAGAGTCAAACATTTGAAAAGTTCATTCAACATGCATATAACTTAGTTAAAATGCAGAAAATACATTACAAACTTGGACAGTAAGTTACCTTCTGTTTGTCTGACATAAAAGTCCACAATGATGTGTCCTGTATTCCAAGATCTTTCTTCAGAGTTTGCATAAACTAGTTCCAGCTCTCTGTGTCCTCAATTCCCACTACAGCAAATGCAAATGGGAATATGCAGTCATTTGGGTCAACTCCAACAGCAGTTAACAAAATTCCTCCACTGTTGGTCTTCAGGTGGCATCCATCCAGACAAATCACTGGCCTGCACCCTTCCATGAAGCCCCTTTTGGCTGCATCAAAGCTAAAATAGCAATGCTCAAACCTACCTTGTTCATTGACACCAAGATAGAAAGTACTTCCTGGATTTGCTCTCCTAAGCTCACTTGCAAAGTCCCACAACTTGTTGTATTGGGCATCTTCATCTCCATATATTAAGTTCTGAGCTAACTTCCTTGCTCTGCCAAGCTTTGATCTAGAGACCTTCATGCACCAATCCTTCTGCACTAGCCTTCCTAAATTCATCAAACTGATGTTCTCATCTGCTCTAACAGTCTCAATGTACTTCTCTGCAATGAATCTGTAACTAAAACCCCTGATTTTCCACTTCTTTGCACAAGTGTGCACATCAACTAATCTCTTTATCATGAAGCACTTGCTTCTATTGTCATAAGAAGCCCACATGTACCAGGGGCAACCTTCTTCACACCTAGCAGCAAGTCTCCGTTGGTCATTTGTTGGCATTTGTATAGACACTCTGTTTTTGCAGCTATACTCTTTGATAGCCCTTCTCAGCAATTTAACAGAGTCAAACACTTGCCCTACTTTGAAAGTAGGATTCAACATGTCCTCTGGTGCAAATGTTTTGAACTTCAACCTTAATTCCTCATCATCTGAATCAGGCAACTGTAGGTCCTCTTGTTCTGAATCCTCGCTGGGCTCTACAACTTTCTTCCCTTTCAAATCATGTAGGCCTGCAACTGAATCATCATACAAATCATCATCATCCTCTAATATGTGGTAGTCACTATCCACAAGCTCTGGAACATAGTCCTCATCATCTGACTCTGAATCTGTGTCATAATCTTCATCTAATGGTGACCTCCTTTTCTGACTTTTAGCCCTATTTGCAATATTGTTTGAGTTGTGTAACTCTGACTTCATTGGACTAATGAGAGGTGGCAGCTCAGCTTTAGGGAACCTAACTACATCATCATGAACCTGACCTGTTTCCTGGCTCTGCTCAATGCTATTGTCAGTAGCAACATAGAAGCACAGTAACTTGTTCCCAAGTGCTACTGCACATGACATGTTTTCTGTGTCTTCACATGACCTGATTTCTGCCAAGCCATTGGGCATCATCTCAAATCCAGGCAGACACCAGAAGACCCTTGCAGACCCAGAAATATCAAAGGATAATTTCCACAACATGTCTTGGATACTGCTCAACCACCAATACCCTCTATCACAGTAATCAAACCATGCCATTTGTCCATTGATGTAAGACCTGTTTGTGCCTTCTCCAATGAAAAACCCACCATAATTCACAGCCACAGTAAACATATCCTCTAGATCACCTATATGTATAGCAAATAAATTCAGTTAGCACATACAGTCAGGTAGCATATACATTCAGTTTAGTTAATTCAAATAGCTCACAAATTCAGTTAGCTCATACATTCAGTTTAGTTAATTCAAATAGCTCACTAATTCAGTTTACCACTTGGCTAAAAATTTCAGTTCATATAGATTCAGTTAGTAAACATTTTACTGTAGACAAGTTCAGTTAACGCTAACATGTGTCATTCAGTTCCCAACAGAGAAATATAGCCGGGCTTAATTTTTGCATGACTAACATGTGCCAACTGTTACCTTCAAACCGTAGGAAAAAGGCCTAAAACAGAGTCAGTCTTAACCCCCCCTAAAAAAACCATACTTTCATAGCTATCAGGGAACAGAACAGAGCCAGGCTTAACCCCCCTCAAAACCATACTTTCTGTACCGGACCAAGCAATGCATCACATCCAAAACGAGGAGCAACACGGACATGAACACGAGGAACAGGGACATATGAACATGAACACGAGGAGCGGGGGGGGTGGCGATCACTCACCGTAGACGGGGGGTGGCTCTCCATCAGGTCGCAGCCGCGGTGCCATGCTTCGAATCGACGGCGAACTCACACGCGTAGGCGCCGCCGCCGCCACCGTGCATCAGATTGAAAACCCTAGGCGATCAGCGTCGCCTCCTCCTCTTTCCTTTCCTCCTTTCTCTTCTCTTTCCCTGAATCGACTGGTTTTGAAGCGGGTCGACGGTGTCGAGGTGGGCTCGAGGGGTCTTTCTGCAAACTGCAGTACGAACGTGGTAGCATTTTTGCGATATGGCCCTCCCGTCGCGATATTTCGCTGCTGCAGTCCCTCGAACGATGATGTGGCAAGGTACAACGAGTGAGACAGCGCCACGCAAGCAAAATACGTATGAAAACGGACGCGGTGACCGTATGTGCGCACGCGGAACAAGTTTGTCAACCCGAACATTACAGTTTCTGAATTCAGTGACCTTTTTGCACGCAACGAACGAGCTTAGTGACTGTTGATGAATTTTACTCTTGTAGGTTCTGTAATAGAAAAAACAAGCACGAGAGTAAGATTTTTTGGTTGAATAAGATGTGTATCACAATGGATCACACCATCTTCGATTGATTTGGCACGACATATTTTCAAACAGCAAGCCGTGAGACTGCGTGTGGACATGTGTGGCAGCTGTAGCTGTCCAGTCATGGCAGGTACTGTTCAACAAACATGGCAACTATTGTTTTGCCTACAAAAAACTACAAACAACAAATGTACTGATGTTTTTTGTGGTTCAATTTTTTTTCCTTACCTTGTTGTGCTGCATTTGGCCATCTTGTGTGGTCTGTGACACCAAAATGTCGTGCTCCACCTGCAATTTGTGAAGCTTGCCACGGGACGTTTGCCGTGTCACCACCAGCGTAATACGCTGTAAGCATAGTAGTGGTTGGTCAATTCATGGCAATTTGCAGTTTGTGCTAGCACGGCAACTGCAGTCGCCCCTGATGTGGCAACTGCAGTTTTACTGGCATGGCAACTATAGTTGCATCGACATGGCAACCGCAGTTGTTCCTCCATGGCAACTGCAGTTGCGATGACATGGCAACTGTAGTTGCTCTGGCATGGCAACTGCAGTTGTTTCTCCATGGCAACTGCAAGTGTCCAATGATGGCAACAACAGTTGTCCAGGGATGGCAAATGTAGTTTTAAATTCATGGCAATTGTAGAAGTCCAGTCATGGCAATTTGGAGCTGCCAACTATGCCCCTTCTGCTAATTGAACATCCGCAACTTCACTTTTTTTATGGACTGACCTGTGTATGACGTCGATGACAGGTACATGGGTGCTGGCTGATGCCACGTGCTGCATGAAGGCCCTGCATTTTCACCCGTGATAACTCGTGAGTCCTCTTGCCAGTTTTTTTGCATGTCCATTTTTCACGTCCACAGCAGTATGTGTTTTTTT
>NC_041385.1:148780190-148783177 GCF_002162155.2 Triticum dicoccoides
TTTTTTTGGTTTTGCATTACCTTGATTAGCCATACTAGCTAGTTGAGGTTGGTTGCCCGTAAATATGTCAGTGTTAGCGCCTTGTGACTGAACTTGCCATGGGCCCCCCCTGAGAGTGTTTTGGTCATAAGAACCTGCAAAAAAATGGGAGTGTAGGACATAAGTAGAATGTCATCTTCATCGTTGCGAAGTTGGCAACTGCTCTCTTCTTTTTGTTACCATGCATCATACCTACGCCTGCATACTGATCTAGTAGTGGCAGCAACGGCCCTGCAGAGATGAGTTGACTATACTCTGCTGCATCCCAAGGCGGTGTTTCTGGCCTTTGAGAACCCCAAGCATCAGCGCCACCTTCGCGATTCATCCTTTCCGCGTCTCGATTCTTTTCCGACATGTTCTCAATCACTGGATGATCAAAAAGGCATCAATAATCCACAAGAATTGTATTCTTCTGCTGCTTGCACATGGAAGATAGGGATGGCAAGCAACAGGTCAAAATAGGTGGCAATTGTCATCATACACAAGCGGCAACTGTCGTTACACACAAGTGGCAATTATTTTTTCCCACCCTCTTCATTCAAAAAATCGTCCTTCCTGCCCTTTTTTAGGGATTCCTACTCATCCATTTCATACCCAACTACTTAAGTGCCTAAACTAGGCACCTAAGTTAACCTCAAACGTAGTACATGGCAGATCTGGTGTATTCTGCCTGGCAATTGCGAATATACACCGAACCATGCAGTGTTCTACCCCTATAGTATGGACCCAGTACAAGATCGGGAGATTTTCAGCCTTAAGGATGAGAGGGAAGGACGAGATCGAGAATTTTCACCTGGTTTTAGTTGATCGTGTCTGGAGGGCTGGATTGGAGTGGGCGGCTGGGGATGGGAAGGGTTAGGGTGTGGTTTGGGGTCGGAGCGCCCTACGGATCTGCCCTGGTTGCCATGGCAACCAGGGATGGCCGGCGAGGATGTCGGGGTTCGAGAGGTGGGGGACGATGGCGGCGTACGAGAGAGGGGATGGATCGAAGGCGTGGATCGGCTGGGTCGTGCGGGCAGCCGGTCTTCTGGCCCGGACGGGGCAGTGCGGGCGGGGTTGCCACACACCGGACGTGCGGGTCGTGCTTTTGTGCGCTCGGACGTGGTCGTGCGGGCCGATCCCCGTCTATGCCGCACGAGGCGTGCGGGCGGGTTCCTATCGACGCCACACGTGTGGCAGTTATTCGGACCCAAAATCGGAAATGTTAACATCCTCACGTGTGGCAGTTATTCGGACCCAAAAATGTAAGGTTCTCCGTTCCACCTTCGGCCGGTTTATTTTCGACCATGAGACTGCCATCTCGTCTTGACATCCTCAGGAAAGAACCGAGCCGAAATCCGGTCATGTAGCAGCTTTACGAATTTCCTTTCGACGGGGGTGAACCCTCTGTCGGCGGTGAGAAATTTCACCAGGTCGAACTTCTTTATGAGTTTGTGGTTGTGCTCGTCAAAATACTCATTGACCACCCATGTTGCTCCATCTACGTTTAGCTTACACCGGACAGGGCACCCCGTCTTGAGAATGATGCCTCTCTTTCGTTCCGGAACGACAGGCGCAACACCTTTCCCCTTCTTGTTCCTCCGTGCCTTGTGGCACCTCATCTCACCTCTGCTGTACTCATTAGTTTTCTTAATTTTCCTATGGTACTCGGTGTTGACCGCAAATCCATGGAACTTTGCGTATGCCTGGTAGTATTCCTTTGCTTCTGCGAACGATCCAAATCTCTGCCCAATGTATGGTGGCTGAGGTACCACGATCTCGGATTGCCCACCATCTTCATCCACTTGTGCGTCGTCATCAGTTTCATCATTCGCTTCAGTATCGGCGGCAATTCCATCTACTCGAGTGTTGCTAGTGCTTGTGTTCAAAGGGGTGCTCGTCGGCATTGCTGGAATGATTGCCATTCCCGACTCTGACTCGAAATTGTTTGCGGCATGACAGTCTGCTGGCTGGTGGAACGCGTCTTCCGTGCGCTCAGAGCTCCCCGCAGTAGATGTCCCCGCACCGCTGTTCACTGTAGTTGTAGGTTCTGTAATAGAAAAAACAAGCACGAGAGTAAGATTTTTTGGTTGAATAAGATGTGTATCACAACGGATCACACCATCTTCGATTGATTTGGCACGACATATTTTCAAACAGCAAGCCGTGAGACTGCGTGTGGACATGTGTGGCAGCTGTAGCTGTCCAGTCATGGCAGGTACTGTTCAACAAACATGGCAACTATTGTTTTGCCTACAAAAAACTACAAACAACAAATGTACTGATGTTTTTTGTGGTTCAGTTTTTTTTCCTTACCTTGTTGTGCTGCATTTGGCCATCTTGTGTGGTCTGTGACACCAAAATGTCGTGCTCCACCTGCAATTTGTGAAGCTTGCCACGGGACGTTTGCCGTGTCACCACCAGCGTAATACGCTGTAAGCATAGTAGTGGTTGATCAATTCATGGCAATTTGCAGTTTGTGCTAGCACGGCAACTGCAGTCGCCCCTGATGTGGCAACTGCAGTTTTACTGGCATGGCAACTATAGTTGCATCGACATGGCAACCGCAGTTGTTCCTCCATGGCAACTGCAGTTGCGATGACATGGCAACTGTAGTTGCTCTGGCATGGCAACTGCAGTTGTTTCTCCATGGCAACTGCAAGTGTCCAATGATGGCAACAACAGTTGTCCAGGGATGGCAAATGTAGTTTTAAATTCATGGCAATTGTAGAAGTCCAGTCATGGCAATTTGGAGCTGCCAACTATGCCCCTTCTGCTAATTGAACATCCGCAACTTCACTTTTTTTATGGACTGACCTGTGTATGACGTCGATGACAGGTACATGGGTGCTGGCTGATGCCACGTGCTGCATGAAGGCCCTGCATTTTCACCCGTGATAACTCGTGAGTCCTCTTGCCAGTTTTTTTGCATGTCCATTTTTCACGTCCACAGCAGTATGTGTTTTTTT
>NC_041385.1:148783187-148786967 GCF_002162155.2 Triticum dicoccoides
GAGACTGCGTGTGGACATGTGTGGCAGCTGTAGCTGTCCAGTCATGGCAGGTACTGTTCAACAAACATGGCAACTATTGTTTTGCCTACAAAAAACTACAAACAACAAATGTAGTGATGTTTTTTGTGGTTCAATTTTTTTCCTTACCTTGTTGTGCTGCATTTGGCCATCTTGTGTGGTCTGTGACACCAAAATGTCGTGCTCCACCTGCAATTTGTGAAGCTTGCCACGGGACGTTTGCCGTGTCACCACCAGCGTAATACGCTGTAAGCATAGTAGTGGTTGGTCAATTCATGGCAATTTGCAGTTTGTGCTAGCACGGCAACTGCAGTCGCCCCTGATGTGGCAACTGCAGTTTTACTGGCATGGCAACTATAGTTGCATCGGCATGGCAACCGCAGTTGTTCCTCCATGGCAACTGCAGTTGCGATGACATGGCAACTGTAGTTGCTCTGGCATGGCAACTACAGTTGTTTCTCCATGGCAACTGCAAGTGTCCAATGATGGCAACAACAGTTGTCCAGGGATGGCAAATGTAGTTTTAAATTCATGGCAATTGTAGAAGTCCAGTCATGGAAATTTGGAGCTGCCAACTATGCCCCTTCTGCTAATTGAACATCCGCAACTTCACTTTTTTTATGGACTGACCTGTGTATGACGTCGATGGCAGGTACATGGGTGCTGGCTGATGCCACGTGCTGCATGAAGGCCCTGCATTTTCACCCGTGATAACTCGTGAGTCCTCTTGCCAGTTTTTTTGCATGTCCATTTTTCACGTCCACAGCAGTATGTGTTTTTTTGGTTTTGCATTACCTTGATTAGCCATACTAGCTAGTTGAGGTTGGTTGCCCATAAATATGTCAGTGTTAGCGCCTTGTGACTGAACTTGCCATGGGGCCCCCCTGAGAGTGTTTTGGTCATAAGAACCTGCAAAAAAATGGGAGTGTAGGACATAAGTAGAATGTCATCTTCATCGTTGCAAAGTTGGCAACTGCTCTCTTCTTTTTGTTACCACGCATCATACCTACGCCTGCATACTGATCTAGTAGTGGCAGCAACGGCCCTGCAGAGATGAGTTGACTATACTCTGCTGCATCCCAAGGCGGTGTTTCTGGCCTTTGAGAACCCCAAGCATCAGCGCCACCTTCGCGATTCATCCTTTCCGCGTCTCGATTCTTTTCCGACATGTTCTCAATCACTGGATGATCAAAAAGGCATCAATAATCCACAAGAATTGTATTCTTCTGCTGCTTGCACATGGAAGATAGGGATGGCAAGCAACAGGTCAAAATAGGTGGCAATTGTCATCATACACAAGCGGCAACTGTCGTTACACACAAGTGGCAATTATTTTTTCCCACCCTCTTCATTCAAAAAATCGTCCTTCCTGCCCTTTTTTAGGGATTCCTACTCATCCATTTCATACCCAACTACTTAAGTGCCTAAACTAGGCACCTAAGTTAACCTCAAACGTAGTACATGGCAGATCTGGTGTATTCTGCCTGGCAATTGCGAATATACACCGAACCATGCAGTGTTCTACCCCTATAGTATGGACCCAGTACAAGATCGGGAGATTTTCAGCCTTAAGGATGAGAGGGAAGGACGAGATCGAGAATTTTCACCTGGTTTTAGTTGATCGTGTCTGGAGGGCTGGATTGGAGTGGGCGGCTGGGGATGGGAAGGGTTAGGGTGTGGTTTGGGGTCGGAGCGCCCTACGGATCTGCCCTGGTTGCCATGGCAACCAGGGATGGCCGGCGAGGATGTCGGGGTTCGAGAGGTGGGGGACGATGGCGGCGTACGAGAGAGGGGATGGATCGAAGGCGTGGATCGGCTGGGTCGTGCGGGCAGCCGGTCTTCTGGCCCGGACGGGGCAGTGCGGGCGGGGTTGCCACACACCGGACGTGCGGGTCGTGCTTTTGTGCGCTCGGACGTGGTCGTGCGGGCCGATCCCCGTCTATGCCGCACGAGGCGTGCGGGCGGGTTCCTATCGACGCCACACGTGTGGCAGTTATTCGGACCCAAAATCGGAAATGTTAACATCCTCACGTGTGGCAGTTATTCGGACCCAAAAATGTAAGGTTCTCCGTTCCACCTTCGGCCGGTTTATTTTCGACCATGAGACTGCCATCTCGTCTTGACATCCTCAGGAAAGAACCGAGCCGAAATCCGGTCATGTAGCAGCTTTACGAATTTCCTTTCGACGGGGGTGAACCCTCTGTCGGCGGTGAGAAATTTCACCAGGTCGAACTTCTTTATGAGTTTGTGGTTGTGCTCGTCAAAATACTCATTGACCACCCATGTTGCTCCATCTACGTTTAGCTTACACCGGACAGGGCACCCCGTCTTGAGAATGATGCCTCTCTTTCGTTCCGGAACGACAGGCGCAACACCTTTCCCCTTCTTGTTCCTCCGTGCCTTGTGGCACCTCATCTCACCTCTGCTGTACTCATTAGTTTTCTTAATTTTCCTATGGTACTCGGTGTTGACCGCAAATCCATGGAACTTTGCGTATGCCTGGTAGTATTCCTTTGCTTCTGCGAACGATCCAAATCTCTGCCCAATGTATGGTGGCTGAGGTACCACGATCTCGGATTGCCCACCATCTTCATCCACTTGTGCGTCGTCATCAGTTTCATCATTCGCTTCAGTATCGGCGGCAATTCCATCTACTCGAGTGTTGCTAGTGCTTGTGTTCAAAGGGGTGCTCGTCGGCATTGCTGGAATGATTGCCATTCCCGACTCTGACTCGAAATTGTTTGCGGCATGACAGTCTGCTGGCTGGTGGAACGCGTCTTCCGTGCGCTCAGAGCTCCCCGCAGTAGATGTCCCCGCACCGCTGTTCACTGTAGTTGTAGGTTCTGTAATAGAAAAAACAAGCACGAGAGTAAGATTTTTTGGTTGAATAAGATGTGTATCACAACGGATCACACCATCTTCGATTGATTTGGCACGACATATTTTCAAACAGCAAGCCGTGAGACTGCGTGTGGACATGTGTGGCAGCTGTAGCTGTCCAGTCATGGCAGGTACTGTTCAACAAACATGGCAACTATTGTTTTGCCTACAAAAAACTACAAACAACAAATGTACTGATGTTTTTTGTGGTTCAGTTTTTTTTCCTTACCTTGTTGTGCTGCATTTGGCCATCTTGTGTGGTCTGTGACACCAAAATGTCGTGCTCCACCTGCAATTTGTGAAGCTTGCCACGGGACGTTTGCCGTGTCACCACCAGCGTAATACGCTGTAAGCATAGTAGTGGTTGATCAATTCATGGCAATTTGCAGTTTGTGCTAGCACGGCAACTGCAGTCGCCCCTGATGTGGCAACTGCAGTTTTACTGGCATGGCAACTATAGTTGCATCGACATGGCAACCGCAGTTGTTCCTCCATGGCAACTGCAGTTGCGATGACATGGCAACTGTAGTTGCTCTGGCATGGCAACTGCAGTTGTTTCTCCATGGCAACTGCAAGTGTCCAATGATGGCAACAACAGTTGTCCAGGGATGGCAAATGTAGTTTTAAATTCATGGCAATTGTAGAAGTCCAGTCATGGCAATTTGGAGCTGCCAACTATGCCCCTTCTGCTAATTGAACATCCGCAACTTCACTTTTTTTATGGACTGACCTGTGTATGACGTCGATGACAGGTACATGGGTGCTGGCTGATGCCACGTGCTGCATGAAGGCCCTGCATTTTCACCCGTGATAACTCGTGAGTCCTCTTGCCAGTTTTTTTGCATGTCCATTTTTCACGTCCACAGCAGTATGTGTTTTTTT
>NC_041385.1:148786977-148802181 GCF_002162155.2 Triticum dicoccoides
GAGACTGCGTGTGGACATGTGTGGCAGCTGTAGCTGTCCAGTCATGGCAGGTACTGTTCAACAAACATGGCAACTATTGTTTTGCCTACAAAAAACTACAAACAACAAATGTAGTGATGTTTTTTGTGGTTCAATTTTTTTCCTTACCTTGTTGTGCTGCATTTGGCCATCTTGTGTGGTCTGTGACACCAAAATGTCGTGCTCCACCTGCAATTTGTGAAGCTTGCCACGGGACGTTTGCCGTGTCACCACCAGCGTAATACGCTGTAAGCATAGTAGTGGTTGGTCAATTCATGGCAATTTGCAGTTTGTGCTAGCACGGCAACTGCAGTCGCCCCTGATGTGGCAACTGCAGTTTTACTGGCATGGCAACTATAGTTGCATCGGCATGGCAACCGCAGTTGTTCCTCCATGGCAACTGCAGTTGCGATGACATGGCAACTGTAGTTGCTCTGGCATGGCAACTACAGTTGTTTCTCCATGGCAACTGCAAGTGTCCAATGATGGCAACAACAGTTGTCCAGGGATGGCAAATGTAGTTTTAAATTCATGGCAATTGTAGAAGTCCAGTCATGGAAATTTGGAGCTGCCAACTATGCCCCTTCTGCTAATTGAACATCCGCAACTTCACTTTTTTTATGGACTGACCTGTGTATGACGTCGATGGCAGGTACATGGGTGCTGGCTGATGCCACGTGCTGCATGAAGGCCCTGCATTTTCACCCGTGATAACTCGTGAGTCCTCTTGCCAGTTTTTTTGCATGTCCATTTTTCACGTCCACAGCAGTATGTGTTTTTTTGGTTTTGCATTACCTTGATTAGCCATACTAGCTAGTTGAGGTTGGTTGCCCATAAATATGTCAGTGTTAGCGCCTTGTGACTGAACTTGCCATGGGGCCCCCCTGAGAGTGTTTTGGTCATAAGAACCTGCAAAAAAATGGGAGTGTAGGACATAAGTAGAATGTCATCTTCATCGTTGCAAAGTTGGCAACTGCTCTCTTCTTTTTGTTACCACGCATCATACCTACGCCTGCATACTGATCTAGTAGTGGCAGCAACGGCCCTGCAGAGATGAGTTGACTATACTCTGCTGCATCCCAAGGCGGTGTTTCTGGCCTTTGAGAACCCCAAGCATCAGCGCCACCTTCGCGATTCATCCTTTCCGCGTCTCGATTCTTTTCCGACATGTTCTCAATCACTGGATGATCAAAAAGGCATCAATAATCCACAAGAATTGTATTCTTCTGCTGCTTGCACATGGAAGATAGGGATGGCAAGCAACAGGTCAAAATAGGTGGCAATTGTCATCATACACAAGCGGCAACTGTCGTTACACACAAGTGGCAATTATTTTTTCCCACCCTCTTCATTCAAAAAATCGTCCTTCCTGCCCTTTTTTAGGGATTCCTACTCATCCATTTCATACCCAACTACTTAAGTGCCTAAACTAGGCACCTAAGTTAACCTCAAACGTAGTACATGGCAGATCTGGTGTATTCTGCCTGGCAATTGCGAATATACACCGAACCATGCAGTGTTCTACCCCTATAGTATGGACCCAGTACAAGATCGGGAGATTTTCAGCCTTAAGGATGAGAGGGAAGGACGAGATCGAGAATTTTCACCTGGTTTTAGTTGATCATGTCTGGAGGGCTGGATTGGAGTGGGCGGCTGGGATGGGAAGGGTTAGGGTGTGGTTTGGGGTCGGAGCGCCCTACGGATCTGCCCTGGTTGCCATGGCAACCAGGGATGGCCGGCGACGGATGTCGGGGTTCGAGAGGTGGGGGACGATGGCGGCGTACGAGAGAGGGGATGGATCGGAGGCGTGGATCGGCTGGGTCGTGCGGGCAGCCGGTCTTCTGGCCCGGACGGGGCAGTGCGGGCGGGGTTGCCACACACCGGACGTGCGGGCCGTGCTTTTGTGCGCTCGGACGTGGTCGTGCGGGCCGATCCCCGTCTATGCCGCACGAGGCGTGCGGGCGGGTTCCTATCGACGCCACACGTGTGGCAGTTATTCGGACCCAAAATCGGAAATGTTAACATTGACGCCACACGTGTGGCAGTTATTCGGACCCAAAAATGTAAGGTTCTCTGTTCCACCTTCGGCCGGTTTATTCTCGACCATGAGACTGCCATCTCGTCTTGACATCCTCAGGAAAGAACCGAGCCGAAATCTGGCCGGTGAAGCTCACACACGCACGTTCTTCTCGAGCCGCCTCCTCCCATGCAAGCACGTACGCCGCCCTATCCCCTGGAGGAAGACCTCCATGCCGCCACATGCTAGGCTCGACGGCTCACCTTTCGGTAACAGCAGCAGGAGCGTCCTCTTGGCGAATCTCCGAGTAGGAGCGTCCAGTTCATTGCCACATGTCCTTTTCCCGTGAGCATGTATTCTACTCTCGGGTAGCTCGCCAGATTGCACCAGTTCAGTCACTTTTTCGAGAGGTGTACTCGGCATCGTTATCTTTTCCAAGTGGTGCCCTCGGCAAATTTGTTTCTAGTATTTTTTTTAAAATTCGGTTTCAATCATCCCACCATATAGAGCAATAGTATTTCACATACTATAGCAATTATTACATCCCGCATATCACAAATGGTGCAACATCATAGCCAAATCACCATTCCAAAACATAGAGGCAATATATGTTCTCACACACACCTGGAAGAGTACAAGCATACGAAGTCAACAAGCAAGAAGTTCATTAACATAACTTGAAGTTCACATGATTTTGGATATCAGAGTGGCAACATTGGGAGGCGCCATTTGGCTTTAGACCAGCTGCCTCTTCTTGTCATCCTCCTCCTTCGCCTCCTCCTGCTGTCGTGATCAGACGGCGGCGTAGTTCAAGGACGACGAGTTCGTGCGTGGGGGCTGTGGACGTACGACAACACGTGGGCGACGGTTGGTGAGGTATAATTGCGTCGGTGGACAAGGTGTGTGCGGATATAGAGCAAGGGGAAGCAAGGTCGGAGTGGAAGAAGAGTGACCTGGGAGAGGGATCTGAGTGGGCCAGGGTGTCGGAGTCCCACATGGCGGAGGTCCGGACGCCCGCAAATTTCCCCTCAGTTTGTGTCCGTTTTGCGAGAATTCAGACATGTGGACGTGTCCGCGAACAAATACGAGTTCGTGTTGGATAACAAACTACATACCGAAAGCTCAGTCGAAACATATGCGTGTGTTTTAAGGTCAATGTTTGAAATGCCCTAAGTGCAGATGCAGGGGCAAAAATCGGCGAAGGTAGCCAAACACTCCCCAAAAGTGTAATGTGTAGCATTGGATCGATGTGGCCCATTCTTTTCAAAACTAAGGCTTCCTTTTTTTAGGGAACGCCATCATGGCGGTTTATATTTCATGTGAAAATAAGGATACATCGTTTGATAGGACGTCCACTAGAAAACCCGGAGGCTCCAACTTCCAAACAATAGTTCGAGAGGTCTCCGAATTCCTAGCCAACACATCGGCCGCCATATTGGCTTCTCTAGGACAATGTTTAAAAACAATAAAACTAAAATTACGAGCTAAGAAAGTACCTTATTCATAGATTGCCGCCGCATGTTCGAGGAAGTTCCCGCCGTTTTGCATAACATCAATCACCTCCATGCAGTCCGCTTCGACATAAAGTTTGTTGCAACCCGTATCATTAGCAAGTAACAACCCATTTCTCAGAGCCCTTGCTTCTGCCGTCGCCGCATCCTCCACAAAGGGAATGTCCCCGCACGAAGCAGCTATAAAATTTCCCATGTCATCTCGCAGGATAGCTCATGTACTCCCAGAGCCGTTGTCCATCTCAAATCCCGCGTCGACGTTCAATTTTATAATTCCCTTAGGTGGCCTCTCACTAGTAGAAAACAGGGCAATTGTCCCGGTTCGTAAGGGCCTTTGTCCCGGTTTAAGAACCGGGACAAAAAGATCGGTACTAATGCCCTCCCCCTTTAGTCCCGGTTCTTACAGGAACCGGGACAGATGGGCCTCCATGTGGCCACTGCGGGCAGCCCAGGCAAGGGGGCCTTTGGTCCCGGTTGGTGACATGAACTGGGACCAAAAGGCTTCCACGCCTCAGCAGCTGGCTGGAGCTGAGGTTTTTCTTTTTTAAAAAAAAAAGTGGCTGGTTTAGGGGTTTTGGGGGTTAATTTAGGTTGTTATTAGCTAGCTAATAGAAAGAAGTGTCCTCTCTTATATCTTCGTCCTTGGTTTACCAACGCTACTGCTATATGTTCATTTCACCCGCTGATATATAATAACTCATGCTCGCATCATACATCATCATATATAATAACAAGTCCTACTAATCATGCATCATCATACAACTTCTACTCGTTATTAATAACAAGTCACACGATCCTCATCCTCATAGTCATCGAACCCAACCCTACATAATTGTTCTTAGCACATGATCATCAGTATCAGGTAGGACCTAAACACCCTTAAGGTAAAATAACATAAAACAATATAGACCCTGACTCTCCATTATGAAGAATGGAGATCATCCTGTCTCCAATTCTTGCTCTTCGCTTTCTTTTGCTTCCAAGAAGCTCCTTACGACTGTCCATACATTTTTTTTCATTCTTTGATTGTCATGTCTCCACTTCTTTTAGAAATTCGGTATGGACAGTTGAGATTTGTAGGACGACCTGGTTGTATGTTCAAAACATCAAGGCGACCGTGCGTACACATCAGATGAGGCACACAATCATTCGGGATTATCTGTTGAAAAACGTAGTAATAATTTCATAGTTAGCAATGATGTACTAGTTTTAGAAGTATGCAAAAAGATACACGGATGTCGTAATAGTAAAAAATCTTACCAAAGTATCTCCATGATAGTTACCGTAGTTCAACACGTG
Organism: Triticum dicoccoides; assembly: GCF_002162155.2. Lineage (NCBI taxonomy): Eukaryota > Viridiplantae > Streptophyta > Magnoliopsida > Poales > Poaceae > Triticum > Triticum dicoccoides. The sequence goes on from NC_041385.1 coordinate 148,791,823, forward strand.
CACTAGTGGCATGTATTGACCATAATGTTGAGGAGTTCGATTGTAGACATTGTAATTCTCAAGATCAGTACAAAATGCAATCAGATGATTTTTCTCCTTATAAGTTAATTTGGAGCCATCGGTGTAGTGGGTTTTGTCTACCATCTTCCGCACATTCTTTGAAGAATGAAAATAAGTTGTCAATGGAAATAAGCTGTCAACTATTTTGAAATAAACAATATAAATTACTTAATAACTATGTTTGAGAAGCTCACATGGGGGAAGAATTGGAAGTGTATCCACAAGGACCCAAATGTTCATATTGTCTTGCTCGATTGTAGGATCACCAAGATCCATGGTGACAAGCATACCCTCATCAAAACCATACATCTTGAAAAGTGCTTCCCAATTTTTGCAACCAAAATGGGTTACACTCTCAGCATTGTACAGCTTTACTTCAAAATCCACACCATGATGGGTCCTTAGGTGATTTTTTTGGTTTCCATACTTTCATGGTCTTCAAAACCCATCCTCTCCAAGACACAGCGTCTTGCAATGCTTCTTGCATAGCATTGGATAAGCTAGTCGAATTGGAAAAGATGAAAAATACACGTTAAAATAGTTGAAGTCGTGCTTAATTACGAAAAAAATATTGTCGTCGTTGCGTACCGTATGAACATCGAAGGTCTCCTCGAGCTTAATGTTGAAGCGCCGATCTTCGTCCAGCTCAAGGAACCTGTCGCATATACCTTGGTCATCGTGGCACCAGTCGCACTCCCCCGGGCGGTTTTCGTCGTCCGAGTACGACATTTCCGGCCTATGTTTATAATTCAAATATTAAACTTGTACAATTAAATATATATACTAAGAAAACCTAAATTAGATCATTATTATTAATCATGGGTTGACTATCGATGATGATAGCTTCTCTTTTCATTCCCGAGTGCATTATTACACCAAATTGTCTAGCACACGGAATGGAGAAGCTACCCCCACGACGGCGTGGATGATGGAGGGGGCTCCTAGATTTCTGCATAGAGTGCTTTTCAATTTTAGCATTCAAAATAGGAGTACTTTTCCAATATGAGCATTCAACAAGCAAATCCAAACCGTAAAATAAATTAGTATTCAAATTAGCATGCATTCAATTATAATCAAAAGTACATCATCTCTTGTGTTCGTACATCGTCGAATATTATCACTAATACTCCTCGAATACTATCATACATATAGCATCGCTAATACAGCTAGAACCGTAGCGCCCGACGGGTATCGTCGTGGGCGGTGGACACCCAAAGATAAGGAACTATACCAGGATCATAGCTCGAGTGAGATCCTTGAAGAACCTGCCAGGTATTGTCAAACTTGCCCTCCAACGCAACCATATAGCGACGGACGTGCTCGTCCTCTTCGCTGACACGGTGACGTACCATCTCCGCGGTGTCCGGAAGCCTCGGCACCGTCACTGACCCACCCGACCACCACCAAACAAGGATCGGGTCAACAACAGGCTGGCTCATCACCAATCTATGTCCCCCGGAAGGTAGTACCTCCCAATACCAGCCCGGCGGAGCCTAGTCCCGGACATGGCCCTGATCAAATAGGCCTCCACCGCCGAGTCGATGACGAGGATGCGGGATAGGCATCGTCGACGTCGGTGCGGGAACTACTTCTATATATAGTAAAATAAAGTAGTTTTATTAATTAAATCAACTAGTTCAACTACTAAGCACTTACTATAAATAAATAAAGTAGTACTTACTAAAAATAAACTACTTCTATATATAGTAAAATAAAGTAGTTTATTAAATCAACTAGCTAGTTCAACTATATATTAAGCACTTACTACAAATAAAATAAAGTACTACTTACTAAAAATAAACTAGTTTAACTATAGTTCTATTATTTTTCTAACCAATTATATTAAACACTTTCTCTTCTTATTTTCCTTTTTCCTCTATTCTAAATATGAACATATTTATAAATGACTTTGATCATGCACAATTTTCCTATACATACACAATATGAACATATACATAATTTGACAAAGAAAATTCTATGAACAAAAAAATCATTAAAATTCTATGAACAAAATTACAACAGAAAAAAATCATAAAAATTCTATGAACCGAAAAAAAATCATAAAAAAACGACATATTCGATCTTTGCATATATATGAACATACAAACATGCATATCCAACAATAATATCACCAAAAAAATCTATTAACAGAAAAAAAATCTAACACAATATGAACAAATTACACAATATGAAAAAAATCTAACAGAAAAATCTATGAACTACACATCTAAATTACTACACATCTAACAAAAAAATCTATAAACTACAAAAAAATCTAACAAAATCTAACTCAATTAACTACACATCTAAATTATACTACACATCTAAATTAACTACTACATCAAATTAAATTAGCAAAAATTTTGCTCATGGGATGGCGACGGCGTGACGGGCGCAGCGAGGGCGACGGGCAGGGGACAGCGATGGCGACGGCGACGGTGCGTGAGGGGCGGCGCGGCGACGGTCGACGATAAGGGGCGGTGCGGGGCGGGGCAGCGATGGGCAGGGGCCGGCGGCATCACGGGGCACGGGGCGCGGGGTGGGGGGCGGCGACGACGTTGGGGCGGCGCGGGAAGACGACGGCGACAGCGAGGCGGAGACGGGCAGCCTGGCGGCGTCGGGCGGGAAAGAACAAACTGAACCAAATTTTCACGAGTGCTGCTTATATAGGCAAAGCATTGGTCCCGGTTCGTGAGACCAACCGGGACCAATGCCCCCCTTTAGTCCTGGTTGATGTCACCAACCAGGACCAAATGCCTCTTTTCAGCAGCCCAAAGGGCGGGAAGCAGAGGCCTTTGGTCCCGGTTGGTGGCACCAACCGGGACTAAGGGGGGGCACTGGTATCGGTTTGTGCCACCAACCGGGACCAATGCGCCCCTTTAGTTCTAGTTGGTGCCACCAACCGGGACTAAAGGCCTTGTGTTGCCCGCGTCGCGGCACGAAAGTTTAGTCCCACCTCGCTAGCTGAGGGAGCTTGAGAGTGGTTTATAAGCCCCAGTCCCGCTGCCCTCTCGAGCTTCTCTCAAATGCAGGCTTACGGGCCTAAACGCACTATATGTGCTTGTGGGCCTATTGGGCCTACTGCGGGCCTGAATCCTGGCCCATTGTTCGGTTTCTAGTCGTATTCAGACCATGGTGGCCCTTTAGGTGGCACTTTTTTATTTTTTTTGTTTTATTTTTTGCTTTGAATTTTTTATTTTCTTTTGATTTTTGCTTTATTTTTTATTTTTTTTCTTTTAGCTCAGAATAATTATAATCTTTCTGTTACTCCATTAGTTTCCAAATTTGAATAATTATAATCTTTATGCAACTAAGAATATATTTGGAGTGATTCTTTTTCCTGCTATTTAATATTACTATGTTTTATCATTATATTGAAAATCAGATTTTGTTATTTTAGTTTCTATCAACAAAAATCTTTATGACAATTCTTTTTGCTACTAAAGTTTCTAACAAAAAATTCTTTATAATAATTATTTCTGCTTTTCATGTTTTGAACAGAAAATACTTTGATAATTTTAGTTGCATAAATTTTATATAATTTTAGTTTAAAAAATACTATAGGTTTATAAAAGCTTTTTAGTTGATTCCTTTTGCTATTAGAGTTTTATAAAAGCATTTACATTTTCCGGTAGAAGCGCCCTCAATGCAACCGGAAGCAGTCATGAGACTTTAAGTTCTGAAACTTTTTCTCTGCCATATTTATTATTCCCTTTATATTCGACGAGAAGCCAGTCGGGACCTTCATACTACGCAGGCATTCAAAGAAGATTTCCTTCTCTTCTTTGGTAAGAGCGTAGCTGGCAGGACCTTCATACTGCTTTGGAGGCATGCCGTCTTTTTCGTGCAAACGTTGCAGGTCCTCCCGTGCCTTAGTTGTATCTTTTGTCTTCCCATACACGCCCAAGAAGCCTAGCAGGTTCACGTAAAGATTCTTCGTCACGTGCATCACGTTGATCGAAGAGCGGACCTCTAGGTCTTTCCAGTAGGGTAGGTCCCAAAATATAGATTTCTTCTTCCACATGGGTGCGTGTCCCTCAGCGTCACTCGGAACAGCTAGTCCGCCGGTACCCTTTCCAAAGATTACGTGTAAATCATTGACCATAGCAAGTATGTAATCACCGGTACGCATGGCGGGCTTCTTCCGGTGATCTGCCTCGCCTTTGAAATGTTTGCCTTTCTTTTGACATTGATGGTTGGTCGGACGAAATCGACGATGGCCCAGGTACACATTCTTTATGCAGCTTCCCAGGTATATACTTTCGGTGTCAGCTAAACAGTGCGTGCATGCGTGGTATCCCTTGTTTGTCTATCCTGAAAGGTTACTGAGAGCGGGCCAATCATTGATGGTTACAAACAGCAACGCGTGCAGGTTAAATTCCTCCTGTCTGTGCTCATCCCACACACGTACACCGTTTCCATTCCACAGCTGTAAAAGTTCTTCAACTAATGGCCTTAGGTACACATCAATGTCGTTGCCGGGTTGCTTAGGGCCTTGGATGAGAATTGACATCATAATGAACTTCCGCTTCATGCACATCCAAGGAGGAAGGTTATACATACATAGAGTCACGGGTCAGGTGCTGTGATTGCTACTCTGTTCCCCGAAAGGATTAATGACATCCGCGCTTAAACCAAACCATACATTCCTTGGGTCATGTGCAAACTCAGCCCAGTACTCTCTCGATTTTTCTCCACTGCGACCCGTCAGCGGGTGCTCTCAACTTCCCGTCTTTCTTATGGTCCTCACTGTGCCATCGCATCAACTTGGCATGCTCTTTGTTTCTGAACAGTCGTTTCAACCGTGGTATTATAGGAGCATACCACATCACCTTCGCAGGAACTCTCTTCCCGCGGGGCTCGCCGTCAACATCACCAGGGTCATCTTGTCTGATCTTATACCGCAATGCACCGCTTACCGGGCATGCGTTCAAATCCTCGTACGCACTGCGGTAGAGGATGCAGTCATTAGGGCATGCATGTATCTTCTGCACCTCCAATCCTAGAGGGCATACGACCTTCTTTGCTGCGTACGTACTGTCGGGCAATTCATTATTCTTTGGAAGCTTCTTCTTCAATATTTTCAGTAGCTTCTCAAATCCTTTGTCAGGCACAACATTCTCTGCCTTCCACTGCAGGAATTCCAGTACGGTACCCAGCTTTGTGTTGCCATCTTTGCAATTGGGGTACAACCCTTTTTTGTGATCCTCTAACATGCGATCGAATTTCAGCTTCTCCTTTTGACTTTCGCATTGCGTCCTTGCATCGACAATGACCCGACGGAGATCATCATCCGGCACATCGTCTGGTTCCTCTTGATCTTCAGCAGCTTCCCCCGTTGCAGCATCATCGGTGAAAGATCGTGGATGTCGCCTAGAGGGGGGGGGGGTGAATAGGCGTTTTAAAATAATTACGGTTTAGGCTTGAACAAATGCGGAATAAACCTAGCGGTTAATTTGTCAAGCACAAAACCTAAAACAACTAGGTTCACCTATGTGCACCAACAACTTATGCTAAGCAACATAAGCAACTATGTGATAGCAAGATATATGACAAAGAACAATATGGCTATCACAAAGTAAAGTGCATAAGTAAAGGGCTCGGGTAAGAGATAACCGAGGCACGCGGAGACGACGATGTATCTCGAAGTTCACACCCTTGCGGATGCTAATCTCCGTTTGGAGCGGTGTGGAGGCACAATGCTCCCCAAGAAGCCACTAGGGCCACCGTAATCTCCTCACGCCCTCGCACAATGCAAGATGCCGTGATTCCACTAAGGGACCCTTGAGGACGGTCACCGAACCCGTACAAATGGCAACCCTTGGGGGCGGTCACCGGACCCGTACACTTTGGCAACCCTTGGGGGCGGTCACCGGTACCCGTCAAATTGCTCGGGGCGATCTCCACAACCTAATTGGAGACCCCGACGCTTTCCCGGAGCTTTACACCATAATGATTGAGCACCGAACACCACCAACCGTCTAGGGCACCCAAGCACCCAAGAGGAACAAGCTCAAGGGCACCAAGCACCCAAGAGTAATAAGCTTCTCAACTTGTAACTTCCATGTATCATGTGGAGAACTCAAACTGATGCACCAAATGCAATGGCAAGGGCACACGGAGTGCCCAAGTCCTTCTCTCCCAAATCCCACCAAAGCAACTAATGCTAGAGAGGAAAATGAGAGGAAGAACGAAAGAAGAACACGAAGAACTCCAAGATCTAGATCCAAGGGGTTCCCCTCACTTAGAGGAGAAAGTGATTGGTGGAAACGTGGATCTAGATCTCCTCTCTCTTTTCCCTCAAGAACTAGCAAGAATCATTGGAGGGATTGAGAGTTAGCAAGATCGAAGAAGGTCAACAATGGGGGAAGAACACGAGCTCAAGGGATAAGGTTCATTGGGGAAGAAGACCCCCTTTTATAGGAGGGGGAAAAACCAACCGTTACCCCCTACCAGTCCCGCAGAGAGCGGTACTACCGCTAGGCCAGCGGTACTACCGCTTAACAGCCTAAGCGGTACTACCGCTCCTCCTTCGCGGTACTACCGCTCCAGAGCTGTACTACCGCCACTCCTGCCGCGGCTGGTACCAGAAAGTCCGACACGAAAAACGAGCCCTCGAATCGAGGCGGCACTAGCACAAAACCGCAGCGGTACTACGGCTGGGGCTACAAGCGGTACTACTGTTGTGGAGCGGTACTGCCGCTTATAGCACCCAAGCGGTACTACCGCTCCGGCCCGCGGTACTACCGCTCAGACCAGAGCAGGGAGAAAAACAGAAAAGCCATAACTTCTTCATATGAGCTCTGAATTGAGCAAACTCAAGCTTGTTGGATACAAGACAACGAGTAGCATCAAAATAGCGAACAAACAAAGGAGTGAAACCTCCAACAGAGAAGAACCGGCATACCCTCCAACATCGAAAACATCATAGAAGAAGCAAGTGAACTCCGTTTTTGATGAACTCGAGCTTGTCATAAAAATGACCATAAGCTCCAAATCTCACAAGGAGAAGAACCAAACAAGAACCAATAAAGATGATGCAAGGATGCAATGGTTTGAGCTCTCTACGAACGATACGATCAAGCAACTCATCGAGAGCCCCCCTTGATAGTACGACAATCGATCTTATAACCCGGTCTCCCACAACTACCATGAGACTGGTAAAAAAGAAAACCTATCAAGGGCAAACCTTTGCCTTGCACATGATCCACTTGAGCTAGATGATGACGATCTTCTCCTCCTCAAGATGGACCACCTTTCTTGATTGCGTTGGCTCGATGAAGACTAGTAGATTGCTCCCCCATACTCCACTATGGGTGAGCCACTCTTCTGCACATCTTCACAAGTCCATTGTCGCCACAATGGACGGCAAGCTTCAAGCATATGATCTCTTCGTGATGATCCTACTTGAACTTGCACACCGCAACCTAACCCCACAAAGAACTCTCACGAAGACCATGGGTTAGTACATAAAGCGTAATTGACCATGCTTACCATACCATGGGATCACTTGATCCCTCTTGGTACATCTTTTATGCTTTGTGTATTGATCAACTTGATTCATTCTTTGACTTAGTCTTGATCAAGCTTGAGTCTTTCCATCTCTCTTCGTTTGGATGATGTCTTGAAGGTAAACATGAATGATCACACACTCTTCTTCTTCAAGACATGCTTGCTATAAGCTCAATACTTATAAGACCAATCTTTGAATAATTCCTTATTAGCACCTTGGTCATCACAAACTCTCCTTGAAACCAACAAATGGACTCCAAGAAAATCCTATGGACAAACCCTTCAAATATAACTCAAGGCAACCATTAGTCCATAGAGATTGTCATCAATTGCCAAAACCAAACATGGGGGCGCCACATGTTCTTTCAATCGGGCACATTGTCTGGTTCCTCTTGATCTTCAACAGCTCCCCCCGTTGCAGCATCACCGTATTCAGGGGGCACATAGTTGTCATCGTCCTCTTCTTCTTCGCCGTCTTCCATCATAACCCCTATTTTTTCGTGCCTCGTCCAAACATTATAGTGTGGCATGAAACCCTTGTAAAGCAGGTGGGTGTGAAGGATTTTCCGGTCAGAGTAAGACTTCGTATTCCCACATTTAGTGCATGGACAACACATAAAACCATTCTGCTTGTTTGCCTCAGCCACTTCGAGAAAATTATGCATGCCCTTAATGTACTCGGAGGTGTGTCTGTCACCATACATCCATTGTCGGTTCATCTGCGTGCATTATATATAATTATGTGTGTCAAAAGTAAGAAAATCAGACAAATATCCACCTAAAGTAAGAAAATTAGACAAGTATCAGAAATAAGATAAGAACAAGAGGCTCACCACGGTGGTGCCGGCAACGAGATCAGCGCGGGCGATCAACGGCGGTGAAAACGGGGACGGGGCGTGACGGACCGCTAAATCTAGACAAATCTCGAAAAAAAATGGAGCTCCGAGGTCGAGCTTCGAGAGGAGAAAGCTTAACTAGTGTGGCTCGGGCATTTCATCGAACACCTCATGTGCATAGGAGGTGAACTAGAGCACCCAAATGCCCTCTCCTCGCTGGATTGAAAAAACAGAGCACTGGAGTGCTCTGCTGCGGCAGTGGGTATATATAGGCAAGTTATTTGTCCCGGTTCATGGCATGAACCGGGACTAAAGCACCCCTTGCTGTCCCGGTTCAAGCCACGAACCGGGACCAATGGTTGTGGGCCAGGAGCGAGGACCATTGGTCCCGGTTCGTGGCTTGAACCGGGACAAATGGTTCCACATGAACCGGGACCAATGCCCACGAGGCCCCGGCCGCCCCCCTGGGCTCACGAACCGGGTCTAATACCTCCCGAACCGGGTCTAAAACCGGGACTAATGGGCTGGCCAGGCCCGAACGGTAGCCCTGTTTTCTACTAGTGTCTCCCAGCCGTGCCTCCTGATCTTTGTGTTCTTATTTCTAGCTCTCATGAAATTTTTAGCTAGAGCCGCAATAGCCTGCGCCGATCTGGACGGGTCCTGTAGAAACTCCTCGTGGGTGTAGGGGCGACGCTCCCACCGCACATACCATACAGTGGTTGCCGGCAATGCATTGCGTTGGACTCCCGCCACCGTTGCATGTAGTCTGCTCTTGGACAGAAACATGTCAGCTAGTACCGATCCTCCCTCATGTTGTGCAGTACATACCTCAGCCACCAATTGTCCTAGACCCAGGATGCGCCACACATCTTGTACTCGTGGGCATAAGAATAGGGCATGTTTAATACTCTCACAATCGATACTGCACATAGGACATTGCGAACTCGTGATCATATGTCTATTTGCTAGAAACCCCAGACAAGGGATGGCTCCAAGTAAGGCTCTCCACACATGAATCTTTATCTTGGCTGGTACACTTAATTTCCAAATGGTACTCCAAATAGGACTAGTACTTGAGGATTGAACTGAGTTTGTCATTCTCAACTTTCGTCCATGTTGGTGTTCCCACTCTTCATGCTAAGCTGACCGTACAGAAAAAATATCGTTCTTATTGCAGTGCCAAGAGACAAAATCATTCATCATACCTATAGCCAGAGGTATATTCAGAATATCATAGGATAGGATTTCTATAGAAAAATTCCTTTAGAGCCTTTTTGTTTGTAGGAATAAAATCCTATTTCCATGGAGGAACTCTTTCTATCCTTTTACATTTCATATAAAAATAAACATTAGTCTAGACCCAATGAGGAAAAAAAATAAAATATACATCAAAGAGCATCTTCTTTCATATTCGTACTCATAGAATTTAAGATGCATATCATCTAATACCCTATGACTTTTTTATTTCTATGATTTTTCTAACCTACAAACAGAGGAGGCCTAAAGAGATGTGATTTGCTGGCAGAAATCACATATCTGACCTCAGGCAGAAATCAAATCACAAACTGACCTGGTCACGAAAAAATTTCACTCTGCTGACCCTTTGGTGTGGCGCCCGACAGCCGGGCGCCGCACCCTACTGTGCAGCGCCCTTCCCTTAGGCGTCGCACATCCTGCCAGCGTGGCAACCCTGGTCCAGTTGCGGCCCCACACGCACCTGTGCAGCGCCTAAGAGCTAGGCGCCACACACCTGTAATGTGCAGCGCCTAGCTCTTGGGCGCTGCACAGTCTGTGTTCCACTTGGGCTGGCCCCACTCTCTCTCCCCTCCCACCCCCACCCCACACACCCCCACCCGACCCAAACCCTTAGACTTGCGGCCCTCCTCTCTTCCCCTCTCCCCCCTCTCAAATCCTTCTCAAATCTTGCAAATCCAGAGTATTTGACCGTGGA
>NC_041385.1:148802392-148830236 GCF_002162155.2 Triticum dicoccoides
AAATCTTGCAAATCCGGAGTATTTGACCGTGGATTTCGAAGCCAACCCCTCCCTTAAGGTAATCTCCTCCGATCCCCTCGTTTTCATCCATAGGAATTGTCACATTTGCTCAAATCTTGCTAGTTTGGGGAAACCCTAGATTTTGATAGGATTTGGAAATTTGTGTTGAATGATGTTATATTTCTTTGCTAATTTGGGTTGTTTAGGCTTCCATAGTATGCTAGGGTTAGGGTTATGTGTGTTTGATGTTGGCGTTAGGGTTATGTTGGTGTTAGGGTTGTGGTTATTGTTATGTGGGGGTTAGAGTTATTAATTCATATATATGTTAGGGCATATGTGTGCAGATATTTTTCTTAAGTATTTACTTGATATATGTGTGTTTTTGATTATTGTAGGGATGGGGAGAACATGTGTTTATGTTCATCATGTGGATAAAGAGGCCTTTTTGAAAGGCAATGTTGAGACGGACCCGGATGAGCTTGACATGGTGTTTGAGAGTAGTCCTAGCTATGCGGAGCTTTTGAAACAAGTGAGGAAAGATTTGAATTGGATGGACCCAAGTGACGTTGTTGAGTTCGAGAGAAGGCATAATGTTGGTTTAGGAACGCACATCCGTTGGAAGACAATGTGTGTGAACTCCGAGCAACGTTGGGTTGCATACAAGGAGACGGTTGCCGAATCTCTAGACATGGGCGCCACACCGAAGGGTCAGCAGAGTGAAATTTTTTCGTAAACAGGTCAGTTTGTGATTTGATTTCTGCCTCAGATCAAATCTGTGATTTCTGCCTGATTTGCTCGAGCCACCGGATAGTGCAGCGTCCACGGTTTCTCAGCGCCATTTCCGTGGAAGGTGCAGTCCTCGCTGCAGCTTTTCGCTCGTCCTTGATCTACACGTGTCACCCCTACATTGGCTCACCTCATCCACCCTCGCAAGAAACCTCTGCACCCGCTACCGGCTACTCGCCAACCTTCCCCGAGAACAAGTAGTCTGTGTGGACCAGGTCTTTGTCCGAGCAACTGAGCGGTGGTGTGCGCGGGGCCACAAGTCACTAGACAGCGCTAGCTCCGGTGCACCAACACCGGACTCATTCAGCCAACCACGACGTCGCCATCACCGCCAAGTTAACGAGGCAAACCAAAGCGGCAGGCCAAAACTCGAAGCCCCCAACCCAAACCCCTCCCCACCGCGGCGCAGGGTTCTCCGTCTCGTCGCCGCCGCCTCCGGGGAGCTTCCACCCCGCCGGGGCTGGGCCATGGCGGCGCCGTTTGTCTTCCTCCGCCCCACCGTCAAGGACGACGGCACCGGTGCGTCCAGCCTCCGCTTCCCGACCCTCTCGATTTGCTCCCAAGTTCACCCCCTCCCTCTCTCTGAACCCTGGCTGCGTTTCTGACGGCGATCGCGCGCGCGCGCGTGTGCAGGTGAGAAGGCTCTCATGAAGGCGGCCCACGACGGAAACCTCGGCCGCCTCAAGCGTACTATTCTACTCTTCTCCGGTTCATCAACCCGGCTGCTCTGGTTCTCCTTGCTTCGATTCTAGTCTGGCGACGCTTGATTGGTTACGTCATGCGTGTGCTGCGTTCACGAGGTCGGAGTGTCAGGACCTGAGTTGCAGTAAAGTTCAGTTTCAGCATTCGGTTCAGTTAACGCGTCACCAACGGCCAGGATCGCTCCTCTGCTTAGCAGCGTCACGGGCCATTAGATCCTTATTGTACCATTTCTAGTAGTTACTATTTCACTTCACCGTCTTGCCGGTAAAAGTTTCCCTTATATAACAGCCGGGGTGTGGCTGGTCGAGCATTCTATTCTCTCTGGATTGCCTGATGGCTTCACATATACGCTAGCTCGTTTACATACATTCAATAAAGTAGATCTGAGAGACTCATTCCTCTCCGTTTATACAATCCCCTTTGCGATTTCTCTCTAGATCATGGCTAGGTCCTGACAAAGTGGTAATCAGAGCCAGAGATCCTCGGCGGCAGCACAATTCCGAGGGCAATTTTCTCCGACGGGCGATTCCCACCCTTCTTCCCACCCTTCTTCGTGATCGGCGGCGGAGTTCAGTGGGTGGCATTGGCGGCGGGGTGGTGGTGATCGGCGACGGTGTGGAGGTTTTGGTGGCGGTGAAATTCGGGCGCAGGTCTGTCGAGCGGAATCGGTTGCTCGGGCACACTGCTTGACCAGTAAAATCCCGAGTTCCTGCATAGATCTGTGCGCTACAGTGGCGTGGATCGTGGCGGTGGCAGGATCAGAGGGACGGGAAGGGTTGCTGGAGTTCCAGTGTTAAAATTCCTCACCCAATCCTCTGATCGAAGGAGATGGGGCATGCAAAGGCAATTGACGAGGCGGATCTGCAAGAGATCATGGCACTGGGTGATGATTTTGGCGCTCTGCGGCAGGATAATGTTCAGATGCGGTCCGAGATGTCAAAATTACAGGGGGAGGTGCTGTCCATGAGTGCTAAACAAGGAGAAATCTCCAAGCAGGTTGGAGGGGTTATGGACCTCAACAAACAACTGTCTACCATCAGTTCAGTGCTGCAATCTCTAGTAAAAACCACAACAACACTTACTCAGAGTGAAATGCCCTCCACCTCTCATCAAGTTCCCAAGTCCCCAACGCTGCAGCAAGAAAACATTCAGGATCAGCTGACCAGAACAGAATAGCTGCGGAAGCAATTGGATCTTGAAAGAGAAAAATCAAAATAGATGGAAGATCAATTGCAAAATCTGCCCCCAATAAGAACTAGCAGAACACAAGCACCTCCAGGGTTTGCAAACGCAATCAGGACAGATTTTAGCCAAAATGTCAGTACACCATTAACTGCAAGAGATCATGTGCCCAGTCCAGCCTTCAACAAATTTTATCAACAGAATAGAGAGAGGCAAATGTGGCAGGGTTATCACAAAACCTATGAACAAGAGATGCAAGCTCAGTTCATGAGATCATTAACAAAAGGACCAACACTGGACTTTCCAAGGTTTTCGGGCGATGATCCAGTGGGGTGGATTAGGCAATGCAACAAGTACTTTCAAATGTCAGCAGCTCCTGAAGAGTACAAGGTGTCCCTAGCACAAATGTATGTGGTGGATGAAGCTGATGTGTGGCTTAGATGTTCTGGGTTACTGAAGAAACAATTATCTTGGAAGCAGTTTGGAGCTGAAGTGATAAACAGGTTTTCTGACACAGGATCCTATGACTTAACTGAAAAATTCAACTCAGTTAAACAACTGAACAGCTCAGTGTCAGAATACACTAAGGTTTTTGGAGATCTCATGGCTGATGTCCAGGAAGAAAATCCTGAGCTAGGGGAACAGTGGTTTGTCAGGTGTTATGTTAATGGATTAAGAGATGGGATAAAATTTCAACTCAGGCCTCTCAGGCCTCAAACACTTACAGATGCTTATTGTTTGGCTAGAGATATTGAACCTTGCCACCCTCCCATAAGTGTAGCACCAAAGAAGCAAGGAGTCCCATACAACAATGTTTACCAGAAGTCTAGCTGGCATTCCCAAGCAAAGCAGAGCACCCCTTTGCAACAGCAGTCACTACCTGTCAGACAAGCAGAAGCCCCTGTTACTAACACTCAAAAAGTGAGAAAAGTGGGGGAATGCTGGCGATGTGGGGACAGGTGGGTGCATGGACACAAGTGCAGACTAATACCAAATGTCCATATGTTGTAACAGGAGGAGGGGGAGCAGCAACAAGAAGAAATAGAGGAAGGAACACAACATGAACAAGTGGAAACTAATGAACAAGAAGAGTAAGTCATGTTTCTCTCTGCTCATGCTATGGGCCAACAATTGGCAGTGCCCACACCAACAATCATTATACACATCAATGGCAAACGAGCACTTGCTCTTCTGGATTCGGGCAGTACAACTTCCTTTATAAATCCACAATTTGCAGCTAAAGCTAATTGCAACATATTGCCAGTGAAACCAAGAGCCATTGCTGTAGCAGGTGGTGCAAAGTTAATATCTGCATCTGTAGTTCCAAAGTGTGAGTTCATAGTTGCTAAAACAAAGATGTCACACAACTTCAGAACTCTAGACCTGCCTACCCATGATGTAATCTTGGGGTATGACTGGTTTACAACAGTTAGTCCTGTGGCTTTTAACATTCCCCAGCAACAGTTCAGTTTCACACAACAGGGGCAACAGTCAATATCTACAGCTATCTTCACAAACCCTCAAACCACTAAGGAAGTTCAAGCAGAGGATGTGAAGAAGCTCATGGGTAAAGGAGCAGAGGTATTCTTATTGCAAGTGCACAATATACTTATGGAAGCTCCAGAAGGAACCAAAACTCCTCCACAAATACAACAACTGCTCTTGAAATATGCTGATTTGTTTGAGGAGCCCACTGAACTTCCACCTCATAGGGCACTGGATCACAAAATTCCTTTGATTCCAGGGGCAAATCCTCCACAACTGAGACCTTACAGAGTTCCACAACATCAAAAGAAAGAAATGGAAGAGCAAATAAAAAAGTTATTGGCTAAACACTTGATCAGGCACAACCAAAGTCCTTATGCTGCTCCAATCCTGCTGGTTAAGAAGAAGGATAGCTCTATGAGGTTATGCACTGATTTCAGAAAACTAAATTCCCTGACAGTCAAGAATAAATTCCCTATACTAGTAATAGAGGATTTATTGGATGAATTGCATGGAGCAAAGTATTTCTCTAAGTTGGATTTGAGATCTGGTTATCACCAGATAAGAATGCACCCAGATGATATACACAAGACTGCCTTCAGGACCTTTTTGGGGCATTTTGAGTACTTAGCCTTTTGGGCTGTCTAATGCTCCTGGCACATTCCAAGAACTGATGAATACAATATTTGCTCCCTATTTGAGAAAGTTTGTGTTGATGTTTTTTGATGATATCCTCATCTACAGCAAAGACCTCAAAGAGCACCTGGAACATGTCCAAATGGTTTTACAAGTGTTGAAGGACCATAAGTTGTTTGCAAACATGTCCAAGTGCAGCTTTGCAGTGCAAAAAGTGGAGTATCTAGGACATGTGATTTCTGAGAAGGGAGTAGCTACTGATCCACAAAAGATTGCAGCAATTGCTGATTGGCCAACTCCTAACACAGTCACAAAGTTGAGAAGCTTATTGGGTTTGGCTGGGTATTATAGAAGGTTTATTAAAGATTATGGCCTTATTTGTAGGCCACTACATGACCTTCTAAAGAAAGGACAGTTCCAATGGACCCCAGTGCAGGACAAGGCCTTCTGTACACTGAAACAAGCATTAACTACAACTCCAGTTCTGGCACTACCAAATTTCAGTCAACCATTTGTATTGGAAACTGATGCATCAGGAAAGGGCACTGGGGTAGTTCTCATGCAGGGAGGAAGACCCATATCTTATTACAGCTCTGCTCTGTGTCCAAGAAATGCAGCTCTCTCTACTATGAAAAAGAAGCTCTAGCTATTTTGGAAGCATTAAAGAGGTGGAGGCACTATTTGCTGGGCAATGAGCTGGTGCTCAAAACTGATTAACAATCCTTAAAGTTCATCACATATCAAAAAATAACAGAGGGAGTACAACACAAGTTGATGATGAAACTCTTAGAATTCAATTTCACTATCCAGTACAAGAAAGGAGTGCAAAACAAAGTTGCAGATGCTTTGTCTAGACTATTGCCAAGTTGTTTCACCCTATCTGCTGTGACTCCTACATGGGCAGAAGATCTAGTGGAAAGTTATAAGGAGGATCCACAGTCTCAACAGTTACTGGAAAAGTTGTTAGTGCAAAAACAGGATAATTCTTCAGATTACAGCCTACATTCTGGGATCATGAGATTCAAGGGCAAGCTATGGGGTGGCAAGTCTGCAGAGTTAAAACATGGGCGTTGGGTAAGCACAGATGGCCTTCTAACTAGTAAAAACAAATAGATTTGCATGAGAAGCACCTAATGGGCCGCCTGCATGACCTGGTTTCTGACTACATTTGGTTGCGTCTGTCAGTTATTTTGAGTAGTTACAGTGTGCGCTGCCTTCCAGAGTTTCAGTACAGTTTGCTCCATGTAAGCTGGCATAAAAATATAGTTATGTACTTCTCTTGAATGTTTTACTCACTAGACTTTCCTATCCGATACCTTTGTCAAAGGTTTTCTCATACTCAATCAAAAATATTTTTCTAAGTGACAGCCATGGCATATTAATTTTAGGACCGATCATCACGCTCACATGATTAGATACCATAGTAAAAAAAACGGGTTGATCAGTCTCTTGATAATGTGAGAACTAAAGATGATGCGGTACAATTGTGCATTGCGTCCTAATTTGCAGCATAGTGTGTCTTATCAAGTATTTTCACCGCATGACTCTGTCCAGCAATGTGATAGATCAGTCACTTTGACTTCCAGAGGCTCTTGTGCATTCAACATGTTTGCTTCTTTTCTTTTGGTTTTCTAACTTGTTAATTTGTCTATTCGCTTCTATAATCCTATCATGTTTACTTTTGTGAAAGATATTGTAAAGAGACTTACCAAAAGAAATGGCGACCTGTCAGCGCTTTTTTCTATCAACACGAACGGATGTAATCTGTTGCATCTCGCGGCATGCGCAGGCAATTTAGAGGTTTTCATGTACCTAGTGGAGGAGCTTGGAGGAGATGTAAATGCTCCTGGGGTTGGGGATACAGCTCTAGGTCTTTCTCTATCCCTTTCTCCATTTTTCAATTTGGTGGCTACCATGTAAATGTTTGCCAGTATGAGATGTACGACTGTGCTAACAATGTGCCTTTTGTTACAGGTGCGACTCCATTTATGGTGTCTGCTCAGTCTGCTGATGTTGCTACCGTCAAGTATTTTCTTGATCATGGCGGTGAACTTGTGAAAGCAGATGACAAAGGGCGCACGGTTCTCCACCATGCTGTGGGTATAGGTACTCCCCATGTCACACACCCTCACACTTAATTTCTGCAATCTAGTCATTGTACTGGTAATTATTTACTCTACTCCAGTCATTTGTTCAATGCATGTACCCACATGACTTATGGAATCATCTCGTTCACCACAGGATGCTGCAAGGTTACAGAGTTCCTCCTGTCAAAAGGAGTGCCTATTGACATAGACTGTGGCCGTGGAACACCACTCTTTTGGGCTGCTAATAATGAGCAGAATAAGACAGTGAAGATTTTGCTAGAGCACCATGCAAATGTATATGGCCTCTGATACTTCTTATTTCTCTTGATTCATAATTAATTTCGACGGGAAGTTTTATGTTTGTGCATAGTTATATGACGTGGACAAATATGTCTTAACCTGGGTCTGCTTTGGTTGCTCGGATTGATACATACTTAGATGCCGCAGTACATAATCATTTTATTAGGGACACTCAGTTGAGATTTTGAAGTGTGATTCATTTAATGGAGCAACCCATTCCAATCCTCCAACAAATCAAGCATGCTAGGTCAGAATTGCTATTGGACCTACTTACCATCCGATCCCTTCAACTACCGGACACACACCAGTTGATTATATGATGACATGCTTTTTGATAGTCATATCCTTGTTCATCTCAAACGTAACCACTGAATTTATCATAACGCCTGTGCTTCTTATCTTAATACAACAATGCTCTGCTTTCAGCCTAACATCATTATCAATGGTACTACCAGTCCCCTTATGAGTGCTCTTGTTTACCGTTCATTGAAGTGCATGAAGCTACTCATTAAGGTGAGTATTCTCTAGATTATTTTTCCATGCGATGTTGTGATTTGCTTACTCTACGATCTCTGCATGGAGATATCACCATGAGCATAATTCTGCACAATTCTTTTCACAGGCTGGTGCTGATGTCAATTGCAATGGTTCCATGTTGACTCCTTTGTTGCTTGCTACGATGCATGGAGGTTATATCAACTTCATTAAGCTCCTATTAAAGTCTGGAGCAGATCCTAATATTCCCGATGATGTATGTGTTTTATATATTTTGTTGATATTTGCTGACCTGGTATGCAGAATTTCACTATATTCTGTTAAGCTTATAGTGGTACTATTATTCAGCTCTTCTATATTTGTTTGACCATGTTCATGCCAATAATTTAACTATTATATTTCTAGAAGTGAATAAAAATGTCTTTACTGTTCCTGTGTCCACAATCTATGACAATTAATAGTGACATCATGTCAAAAATCATTATGTCCTCAGCCAAGAGTGAACAGACGAACGTACCTTCAGTATTGTCTTCTGTTTTCATTCTTGAGCAATGCTTATTGAAATAGGGGTCTGTTAAAAAAAATTCTACCGTTGCAAGCATGTTTGCTAGTACAAATCAAACAAAATTGGACCCCAGAAGCAGGATGAACTACATTAGCTAATATATAGTGGAAAGTAGCACTATGAACAGTAATATTCAGATCATTAGTTGGGGCCATGGGGAAATCAGGGCGAACTCCATCAGCTTGGATCCATAGCAGCGGCGGCGGATCACCAACCTTTAACTCACGAGACAAAGGATGCCGATGACAGACAAGAGAAGAGGCCGTATCATCCATGAACAGGACAAATCCATGGTCTCTGCCCGCAGAAACAAAGGGATGATCTCCTTATCCGTATCAATGAAAGGCTTCAGCGGATCATGGATTTGAATTGAGCAGATTTGGATTAGGGATGGAGATGGTTGACAGAGATGGAACAGCAGCGGAAGAGGATGAACAGCAGCAGATGGCCAGGAAGATGAGCCAGGGAGGTAGATCAGAGCAGAGACTGGAACGGAGAGTGCAAGAACCAAACGGAACCAGGGGTGGAGGGCGGAGAACAGAGGAAGAAGGGGATCGGTGTCGCGCC
This sequence comes from Triticum dicoccoides, assembly GCF_002162155.2. Taxonomy (NCBI): domain Eukaryota; kingdom Viridiplantae; phylum Streptophyta; class Magnoliopsida; order Poales; family Poaceae; genus Triticum; species Triticum dicoccoides. Next base: position 148,811,198 of record NC_041385.1, read on the forward strand.
GCCAAGTGCGATGTGGGAGCACGATCCAAGTCCTGAGTCCGGGTCCGTCTGTCGTTCGGTCATGAGTCCGGGTCCGTCTCTCGTTCGAAGGGGCAAAGGTGAACCAATATAAGTCAGACGGCAACGCGCGGCCCCCTCCAGTCTAGCTCCACCCAGCGGATCATTGGAATCCCGTTCGCGAGAAGAAGGGCGACGCCGCGCACAGAGCATGGCAATCGACCAGCAGCGCCGCGTGAAGCTGATGGTTAGCTACGGCGGGAGGATCGAGCGCGCCCAGGGTCAGCCGCCGAGGTACGTCGACGGTGAGCACCTGCTCCTCAACGCCGTCTCGTCCGTCTCCACGAGGGGCTTCCGCGACCTGCTGGCGGCGCGCGCGGGCTTCTCCGACTTCTCCCTCAAGTACTGCTACTCCGGCGAGGGGCTGGACTCGCTCTGCGACGTGGACACGGACGAGGACCTGCGGGACATGCTGGACATGCTGCTCTACCGGGATCTGCAGGTCCGGCTGTTCAACGACCAGAACACGCGCCGGTTCCGGGTCTACCTGTTCCGCGACGCCGCCGCCGCCCCGTCGCCGACCTCCCAGGCCCTCGGAAAACCAGCTCCCATGCGGCGTAGCGCGACGTCGCCGGCTCTGTTGCCGGCGAAGCCGGCCGATGTCGACGGGCGGCCCTCCTAGGGCCTGGCCGCTCCCGCTCTCTCTCCCGTGCCGCGGATCACGACTTCGCCGAATCCATTGCGCGAGACGTCGACGGCTGGCACGGCGCCCTCCAAGCCGCCGCTCGCCCCTGCTCTCGGACGGCGGATAGCGTCGTCGCCTTTGTTGACGGCAGACTCGACAAATGACACGGCTTCTTTGATCACCACTACGTCGACATCAGCAGCCAGAGCTACCCAGCATACACAACCCCACGCTGCGGCATTCCGGCCGGCAGAGCTGAGTAATCCGTTGTGCAAGACGTCGACGGCTGGCACGGCGCCCTCCAAGCCGCCGCTCGCCCCTGCTTTCGCACGACGGATAGCGTCGTCGCCATTGTTGACGGCAGACTCGACAAATGGCGCGGCTTCTTTGATCACCATTACGTCGACATCAGCAGCCAGAGCTACCCAACATACACAACCCCACGCCGCGGCGTTCCGGCCAGCAGAGCTGAGTAATCCGGTGTGCCAGGCGGCTCCAGTATTCTTGGTGCCAGTAATGCCGCAGGTCATGATCCACCGGCCGACGATCATCCTCGTACCCGTGTTCAATTCTAAGGTGGCCATGTGCTGAGAATTGTTTGAGTCACAATCGATTATGAAAACTAGATAATACTCCGCATGTTGTTGCGGGAATAGTTTGATATATATATTTTGATGAAGTAGAAAAAATGAATTGATGTAGTATGATGTAAAATATTTATGAAATGTAAGTTGTGTAATGGTTGCATGTTCTTGTGTCTTTTTCCATTGATGGTAGCATGTTGTTGTCGCCCTTTTTACATGCATAGGTGCATGTTTGACGTGGGATAGCTGCATGTTATCATGTTCATCACCTATTGTGCCTAAATATAACCTGCTCGCCATAATTCTGATTTGAGATTTTATGCGGAGACTGCTACACCCCCCCCTAAAACGTATAGTGGATAGTATGGTAATTTCACATTAGGTATAGAAATACCCACCCGACGCCGTACGTCCGCGCGCGACGTCATACGCCCGCCAGCGTATGCCGCACCCGTCGCTGTACGTACGCCCGCCCGCGTACCCGCACCCGTCGCCGTCGTACGCCCGCACGTCTCCACGTTGGCATCGACAGGTGTTGGAGAAAAAAAAGACACGATAGCCGCCGACGCCCGCCGTCGAAACCCTGAACCCTAACGCATCCACGCCGTCTCCACGTCGGCCCCCGTCTGCGCCAAGTCGCCGTCGTCCGGGTCGCCACCCAAACAGGCCGCCGCGCGTGCCCCGGCGCCGTTACCGCTGCCGCCACGTTCCATTCCCGTCACCCAGATGGCCGCCCACCCGCGATCTACGTCGCCGCCTCCCTCCGCGCACTATGCCTGCTACGACCAGCCATCGTCCTCACGCCGTCGACACCTGCCTCCGCCGGCCAGCAACGTCACGCCGTCATCACGTTCGTTATCGGAGGAAATGGATCCGGCTGAAATCCTCGCCGTCGTGCAAGAGGTTGGTTTGAGACATCATTGTGCTTGATGAAATAATTGTTTTAGGGATGATGTTACACGGTGTTTGATTGATCGTACAATTTTTTTAACTATGTATAGTTAGAGGAGGAGGGCGATTATGATGGCAATGATTACGGCGAGGACAACGAAACCTCGTCACTGAATATGGATGAACCTGCTGAGGAGAACTACATGAGTTTGGATGAATCTTATAGTGGCAATGTAAGTGTGATCAATGTTGATAAAAACAATAAATATGATAGACCGCACGGAAAATTTCATATTTTTTTGCATCATGCAGCGATATGACGATGATGATGATAATATGGATATAGATGATTCATTTGCTGAAAGTGCACTCCGGGTATGTTATTAATAAAATCAGAGAAGAAATAACATAATAACCATATGAGCACTTACATGTTTTTTTTTGCAATGCGCGCAGATGGACGAGGACGGGGACTTTGTGTGAAATATTGTGGACGATGAAAGTGACAAATCGCACGTTGATGCATCTCATGATGACAGCTCCAGCAAAGTAAGTTTTGAAACTTACATCACTACATTACATATTAAAATAATAACTGACTGACATAAATGGTTTAATGCATTAATTTACAGGGAGATGTAGATGGTACAAGCGGGAATGATGAGCATGTTGGTGATGATCTGTTTAATTTTGACATCGGATTTGATGAATATCAGCAAGAATCATTGGACATGCATTGGAAGGTCATGTGGAAGACGTTGAAGTCACTAGGATAGGCTTACAATTTCTATAACCACTATGCTTACGAGCGTGGTTTCAGGGTAAGAAATGACTCACTGAAATATTCAAAAGGTCCTGAGGGAACTAAGCGCTTGAGAAAGTATCTGTGTGCGAGAGCTGGGAAACGACAGTCAAAACTTTGTACAATGGAAGGCAGGACCCGCAGGCTGAGAGGGGAGACTCGTTGCTTCTGCGATGCGCATATAACTTTGAAACTTGATAAAGAGCGTGACATTTGGTATGTCAGTAGTTTCAATGATGATCACAGTCACGTTCTAGCTAGACCGGATGAGGTAACGTTTCTTCGGTCTCATAATCAGATAAAAGAATATCAGAAAGTTGAGATCTTAACCATGGCAGGTGCTGGAATAAGGAAACATATGATTTATGATCAACTCGTCGGTAGGTACGGGTCATATGCAAAGGCTAGTTTTGGGAGGGAGAAGCTTTATAACATGTGTTATAGAGAAAAAATGAAGTTGCTTGCACAAGGTGATGCAGACACTGCCATTGGGATCATGATGACCAGAAAAGAGAGAGATCCAGATTTCTTCTTTGAACACACCATCGAGATGCAGCTATGATTAAGGCCATAAGAAAGGTACTTTCGAAGGTTTGGCATCGTCTTTGCTTGTGGCATATTGAGAAGAACATGCAGAAACACCTTCATCATAAGTCTCTAAAGGAGTTCAGGTCTCTACTTTATTATGCTACTTCAAAGAAGGTATTTGAGGAGAGATGGGCAGCGTTTACCGCCAAATGGCAGTCGGAGAAAACAAAGACATGGTTACGTAGGATGTACAAGAAGAAAAGGCTTTGGGTTGCATCATATCTGTCAGGTGGGTTTTTCTTAGGTATGTGAAGTAACCAGCGAAGTGAGAGTCTGAATTCATGCCTTCACTTGCATCTAGACTCTGGTATGACTATTGTTGATATGATTGTGCACTATGAGAACTGCATAGTTCGTCTTCGTGAGAACGAGGCGCATGACGATTACACAAACTCACAGACAGTTCCAGTACCAGTATTGGACGAGTGTAACGATATTGAGAAATCAGCTGCCCGTGAGTTCACTACGGCAAACTTTTATATCTTGCAAGAAGATATGAAGAAGGCACGGGAGCTTGAGGTCCTTGAGATACTGAGAGGAGCAGACACTCACAGATTCATACTGACATGGAAGGAAAATAGGGATATCAGATTCACTGTGGAGTACACCCCAGGTAACTCCGAAGAAACTGTGAAGTGCAGTTGCAGAAGCATGTATCGCAAAGGACTTCCCTGCAAACATATTCTTCATGTTCTGATTTAGCTACGCTTACGTGAGATACCTAAGTGTTTAGTGTTGGAAATATGCCCTAGAGGCAATAATAAAATGGTTATTATTATATTTCCTTGTTCATGATAATTGTCTATTGTTCATGCTATAATTGTGTTATCCGGAAATCGTAATGCATGTGTGAATATATAGACCACAACACGTCCCTAGTGAGCCTCTAGTTGACTAGCTCGTTGATCAACAGATAGTCATGGTTTCCTGACTATGGACATTGGATGTCAATGATAACGGGATCACATCATTAGGAGAATGATGTGATGGACAAGACCCAATCCTAAGCGTAGCACAAGATTGTGTAGTTCGTTTTGCTAGAGCTTTTTCCAAATGTCAAGTATATTTCCTTAGAACATGAGATTGTGCAACTCCTGGATACCGTAGGAGTGCTTTGGGTGTGCCAAACGTCACAACGTAACTGGGTGACTATCAAGGTGCACTACGGGTATCTCCGAAAGTGTCTGTTGGGTTGGCACGAATGGAGACTGGAATTTGTCACTCCGTATGACAGAGAGGTATCTCTGGGCCCACTCGGTAATGCATCATCATAATGAGCTCAATGTGACCAAGTGTCTGGTCACGGGATCATGCATTACGGTACGAGTAAAGTGACTTGCCGGTAATGAGATTAAACGAGGTATTGGGATACAGGCGATCGAATCTCGGGCAAGTAACGTACCGATTGACAAAGGGAATTGTATACGGGATTGATTGAATCCTCGACATCGTGGTTCATCCGATGAGATCATCGAGGAGCATGTGGGAGCCAACATGGGTATCCATATCCCGCTGTTGGTTATTGACCGGAGAGTCGTCTCGGTCATGTCTGCATGTCTCCCGAACCTGTAGGGTCTACACACTTAAGGTTCGGTGACGCTAGGGTTGTTGAGATATTAGTATGCGGTAACCCGAAAGTTGTTCGGAGTCCCGGACGTCACGAGGAGTTCCGGAATGGTCTGGAGGTGAAGATTTATATATAGGAAGTCCAGTTTCGGCCATCGGGAAAGTTTCGGGGGTCATCGGTATTGTACCGGGACCACCGGAAGGGTCCAGGTGGTCCATCGGGTGGGGCCACCTATCCCGGAGGGCCCCATGGGCTGAAGTGGGAGGGGAACCAGCCCCTGGTGGGCTGGTGTGCCCCCCTTGGGCCTCCCCTGCGCCTAGGGTTGGAAACCCTAGGGGTGGGGGGCGCCCCACTTGGCTTGGGGGCAAGCCACCCCCCTTGGCCGCCGCAACCCCATCTAGATGGGATCTAGAGGGGCCGGCGCCCCACTTGGACCCCTATATAAAGAGGGGGGAGGGCTGCACACCCTAGCCCCTGGCGCCTCCCTCTCCCTCCCGCGACACCTCTCCCTCTCGCTGTGCTTGGCGAAGCCCTGCCGAGATCACTGCTGCATCCACCACCACGTCGTCGTGCTGCTGGATCTCCATCAACCTCTCCTCCCCCTTGTTGGATCAAGAAGTAGGAGTTCCCAACCATACGTGTGTTGAACGCAGAGGTGCCGTCCGTTCGGCGCTAGGATCTCCGATGATTTGGATCACGACGAGTATGACTCCCTCAACTCCATTCTCTCGAACGCTTCCGCGCGCGATCTACAAGGGTATGTAGATGCACTCCTCTCTCTCGTTGCTAGATGACTCCATAGATTGATCTTGGTGAAGTGTAGAGTTTTTTTATTTTCTGCAACGTTCCCCAACAGTGGCATCATGAGCTAGGTCTATGCGTAGTTTCTATGCACGAGTAGAACACAAACTTGTTGTGGGCGTAGATGTTGTCAATTTTCTTGCCACTACTAGTCTTATCTTGCTTCAGCGGTATCGTGGGATGAAGTAGCCCGGACCGACCTTACACGTATGCTTATGTGAGACAGGTTCCACCGACTGACATGCACTAGTTGCATAAGGTGGCTAGCGGGTGTCTGTCTCTCCCACTTTAGTTGGAGCGGATTCGAGGAAAAGGGTCCTTATAAAGGGTAAATAGAAATTGGCATATCACGTTGTGGTTTTACGTAGGTAAGAAACGTTCTTGCTAGAAACCTATAGAAGCCACGTAAAAAACATGCAACAACAATTAGAGGACGTCTAACTTGTTTTTGCAGCATGTGCCAAGTGATGTGATATGGCCAAAAAAAGTTTGCGATGAATGATATATATGCGATGTATGAGATCATGTTCTTGTAATAGGAATCACGACTTGCATGTCGATAAGTATGACAACCGGCAGGAGCCATAGGAGTTGTCTTATTTATTGTATTACCTGCGTGTCAATGAATAAACGTCATGCAATTACTTTACTTTATTGCTAAACCGTTAGCCATAGTAGTAGAAGTAATAGTTGGCGAACAACTTCAAGGAGACACGATGATGGAGATCATGGTGTCATGCCGGTGAAGAAGATGATCATGGCGCCCCTAAGATGGAGATCAAAGGAGCAATATGATATTGGCCATATCATGTCACTATTTGATTGCATGTGATGTTTATCATGTTTTACATCTTATTTGCTTAGAACGACGGTAGCTTAAGTAAGATGATCCCTCGCAATAATTTCAAGAAAGTGTTCCCCTACCTGTGCACCATTGCGAAGGTTCGTTGTTTCGAAGCACCACGTGATGATCGGGTGTGATAGATCCTAACGTTTGAATACAACGAGTGTAAGCCAGATTTACACATGCAATACACTTAGGTTGACTTGACGAGCCTAGCATGTACAGACATGGCCTCGGAACACGGAAGACCGAAAGGTCGAGCATGAGTCGTATAGAAGATACGATCAACATGAAGATGTTCACCGATGTCGACTAGTCCGTCTCACGTGATGATCGGACACGGCCTAGTTGACTCGGATCATGTTTCACTTAGATGACTAGAGGGATGTCTGTCTGAGTGGGAATTCATTGAATAATTTGATTAGATGAACTTAATTATCATGAACTTAGTCTAAAATCTTTACAATATGTCTTGTAGATTAAATGGCCCACGCTAATGTTGCCCTCAACTTCAACGCGTTCCTAGAGAAAACCAAGTTGAAAGATGATGGCAGCAACTATACGGACTGGGTCCGGAACCTGAGGATCCTCATAGCTGCAAAGAAAGATTATGTCTTAGAAGCACCGCTAGGTGAAGCACCCATCCTAGAGAACCAAGACGTTATGAACGCTTGGCAGTCTCGTGCTGATGATTACTCCCTCGTTCAGTGCAGCATGCTTTACAGCTTAGAACCGGGGCTCCAAAAGCATTTTGAGCAACACGGAGCATATGAGATGTTCGAAGAGCTGAAAATGGTTTTCCAAGCTCATGCCCGGGTCGAGAGATATGAAGTCTCCGACAAGTTCTTTAGTTATAAGATGGAGGAAAATAGTTCTGTCAGTAAGCACATACTCAAAATGTTTGGGTTGCACAACCGCTTGACTCAGCTGGGAGTTAATCTCCCGTATGACGTGGTGATTGACAGAATCCTTCAGTCGCTTCCACCGAGCTACAAGAGCTTTGTGATGAACTTCAATATGCAGGGGATGGAAAAGACTATTCCTGAGGTATATTCAATGCTGAAATCAACGAAGGTAGAGATCAAAAAGGAACATCAAGTGTTGATGGTGAATAAAACCACTAAGTTCAAGAAAGGCAAGGGTAAGAAGAACTTCAAGACGGACGGCAAGGGAGTTGCCGCGCCCGGTAAGCCAATTGCCAGGAGAAGCCAAAGAATGGACCCAAGCCTGAGACTGAGTGCTTTTTTCAAGGGAAGTGGTCACTGGAAGCGGAACTGGCCCAAGTACTTAGCGGACAAGAAGGCCGGCAACACCAAAGGTATATGTGATATACATGTTATTGATGTGTACCTTACCAGCACTCGTAGTAGCTCCTGGGTATTTGATACCGGTGCGGTTGCTCATATTTGTAACTCAAAGCAGGAGCTGCGGAATAAGCGGAGACTGGCGAAGGACGAGGTGACGATGCGCGTCGGGAGTGGTTCCAAGGTCGATGTGATCGCCGTCGGCACGCTACCTCTACATTTACCTACGGGATTAGTTTTAAACCTCAATAATTGTTATTTAGTGCCAGCTTTGAGCATGAACATTGTATCTGGATCTCGTTTAATATGAGATGGCTACTCATTTAAATCCAAGAATAATGGTTGTTCTATTTATATGAGAGATATGTTTTATGGTCATGCCCCGATGGTCAAAGGTTTATTCTTAATGAATCTCGAACGTAATGTTACACATATTCATAGTGTGAATACCAAAAGATATAAAGTTGATAATGATAGTCCCACATACTTGTGGCACTGCCGCCTTGGTCACATTGGTGTCAAGCGCATGAAGAAGCTCCATGCTGATGGACTTTCAGAGTCTCTCGATTATGAATCATTTGACACATGCGAACCATGCCTCATGGGCAAAATGACCAAGACTCCGTTCTCCGGAACAATGGAGCGAGAAACCAACTTATTGGAAATCATACATACTGATGTGTGCGGTCCAATGAGCATTGAGGCTCGCGAAGGATATCGTTATGTTCTCACTCTCACTGACGACTTGAGTAGATATGGGTATGTCTACTTGATGAAACACAAGTCTGAGACCTTTGAAAAGTTCAAGGAATTTCGGAATGAGGTAGAGAATCAACGTGACCGAAAGATAAAGTTCTTACGATCAGATCGTGGAGGAGAATATTTAAGTCATGAATTTGGTACGCACTTAAGGAAATGTGGAATCGTTCCACAACTCACGCCGCCTAGGACACCTCAGCGTAACGGTGTGTTCGAACGTCGTAATCGCACTTTATTGGATATGGTGCGATCTATGATGTCTCTTACCGATTTACCGCTATCATTTTGGGGATACGCTCTTGAGACAGCTACATTCACTTTAAATAGGGCACCGTCTAAATCCGTTGAGACGACACCGTATGAATTATGGTTTGGGAAGAAACCTAAGTTGTTGTTTCTAAAAGTTTGGGGATGCGATGTTTATGTCAAGAAACTTCAACCTGAAAAGCTCGAACCCAAGTCAAAAAAATGCGTCTTCATAGGATACCCTAAGGAAACCATTGGGTATACCTTCTATCTCAGATCCGAAGGCAAGATCTTTGTTGCCGAGAACGGGTCCTTTCTGGAGAAAGAGTTTCTCTCGAAAGAAGTAAGTGGGAGGAAAGTGGAACTTGATGAAGTACTACCTCTTGAACCGGAAAGTAGCGTAGCTCAGGAAGATGTTCCTGTGGTGCCTGCACCGACTAGAGAGGAAACTAATGATGATGATCAAGGTACTTCGGATCAAGTTACTATTGAACTTCGTAGATCCATGAGGACACGTTCCACACCAGAGTGGTATGGCAACCCTGTCCTAGAAATCATGTTGTTAGACAACGGTGAACCTTCGAACTATGAAGAAGCGATGGCGGGCCCAGATTCCAACAAATGGCTTGAAGCCATGCAATCCAAGATAGGATCCTTGTATGAAAACGAAGGATGGACTTTTACAAACTTGCCTGATGATAGGCGAGCGATAGAAAACAAATGGATCTTTAAGAAGAAGACGGACGCGGATGGCAGTGTTACCATCTATAAAGCTCGACTTGTCGCTAAGGGTTATCGACAAGTTCAAGGGGTTGACTACGATGAGACTTTATCTCCCGTAGTGAAGCTGAAGTCCGTCCAAATCATGTTAGCAATTGCCGCATACTATGATTACGAGATTTGGCAAATGGACGTCAAAACGGCATTCCTTAATGGCTATCTTAAGGAAGAACTGTATATGATGCAGCCGGAAGGTTTTGTTGATCCTGAGAATGCTAACAAGGTATGCAAACTCCAGCGATCCATTTATGGGCTGGTGCAAGCATCTCGGAGTTGGAACATTTGCTTTGATGAGATGATCAAAGCGTTTGGGTTTATGCAGACTTATGGAGAAGCCTGCGTTTACAAGAAAGTGAGTGGGAGCTTTGTAGCATTTCTTATATTATATGTGCATGACATACTTTTGATGGGAAATGATATAGAACTTTTGGACAACATTAAGGCCTACTTGAATAAGTGTTTTTCAATGAAGGACCTTGGAGAAGCTGCTTACATATTAGGCATCAAGATCTATAGAGATAGATCAAGACGCCTCATAGGTCTTTCACAAAGCACATACCTTGATAAGATATTAAAGAAGTTCAATATGGATCAGTCCAAGAAGGGGTTCTTGCTTGTATTGCAAGGTGTGAAATTGAGCTCAGCTCAATGCCCGACCACGGCAGAAGATAGAGAAAAGATGAGTGCCATCCCCTATGCCTCAGCTATAGGGTCTATTATGTATGCCATGCTGTGTACCAGACCTGATGTAAACCTTGCCGTAAGTTTGGTAGGAAGGTACCAACGTAATCCCGGCATGGAACACTGGACAGCGGTCAAGAACATCCTAAAGTACCTGAAAAGGACTAAGGATATGTTTCTCGTTTATGGAGGTGACGAAGAGCTCGTCGTAAAGGGTTATGTCGACGCTAGCTTCGACACAGATCTGGATGACTCTAAGTCACAAACCGGATACGTGTATATTTTGAATGGTGGGGCAGTAAGCTGGTGCAGTTGCAAGCAAAGCGTCGTGGCGGGATCTACATGTGAAGCAGAGTACATGGCAGCCTCGGAGCCAGCGCATGAAGCAATCTGGGTGAAGGAGTTCATCACCGACCTAGGAGTCATACCCAATGCGTCGGGGCCGATCACACTCTTCTATGACAACACTGGAGCTATTGCACTAGCCAAGGAGCCCAGGTTTCACAAGAAGACCACGCACATCAAGCGTCACTTCAACTCCATTCATGAAAATGTTCAAGATGGAGACATAGATATTTGTAAAGTACATACGGACCTGAATGTAGCAGATCCGTTGACTAAACCTCTCCCTAGAGAAAAACATGATCAACACCAAAACTCTATGGGTGTTTGATTCATCACAATGTAACTAGATTATTGACTCTAGTGCAAGTGGGATACTGTTGGAAATATGCCCTAGAGGCAATAATAAAATGGTTATTATTATATTTCCTTGTTCATGATAATTGTCTATTCTCCATGCTATAATTGTGTTATCCGGAAATCGTAATACATGTGTGAATATATAGACCACAACACGTCCCTAGTGAGCCTCTAGTTGACTAGCTCGTTGATCAACAGATAGTCATGGTTTCCTGACTATGGACATTGGATGTCAATGATAACGGGATCACATCATTAGGAGAATTATGTGATGGACAAGACCCAATCCTAAGCGTAGCACAAGATCGTGTAGTTCGTTTTGCTAGAGCTTTTTCCAAATGTCAAGTATCATTTCCTTAGACCATGAGATTGTGCAACTCCCGGACATCGCAGGAGTGCTTTGGGTGTGCCAAACTTCACAACGTAACTGGGTGACTATAGAGGTGCACTATGGGTATCTCCGAAAGTGTCTATTGGGTTGCTACGAATCGAGACTGGGATTTGTCACTCCATATGACAGAGAGGTATCTCTGGGCCCACTCGGTAATGCATCATCATAATGAGCTCAATGTGACAAAGTGTCTGGTCACGGGATCATGCATTACGGTACGAGTAAAGTGACTTGCCGGTAACGAGATTAAACGAGGTATTGGGATACCGACGATCGAATCTCGGGCAAGTAACGTACCGATTGACAAAGGGAATTGTATACGGGATTGATTGAATCCTCGACATCGTGGTTCATCCGATGAGATCATCGAGGAGCATGTGGGAGCCAACATGGGTATCCATATCCCGCTGTTGGTTATTGACCGGAGAGTCGTCTCGGTCATGTCTGCATGTCTCCCGAACCCATAGGGTCTACACACTTAAGGTTCGGTGACGCTAGGGTTGTTGAGATATTAGTATGCGGTAACCCCAAAGTTGTTCGGAGTCCCGGATGAGATCCCGGACGTCACGAGGAGTTCCGGAATGGTCCGGAGGTGAAGATTTATACATAGGAAGTCCAGTTTCGGCCATCAGGAAAGTTTCGAGGGTCATCGGTATTGTACCGGGACCACCGGAAGGGTTCCGGGGGTCCACCGGGTGGGGCCACCTATCCCGGAGGGCCCCATGGGCTCAAGTGGGAGGGGAACCAGCCCCTTGTGGGCTGGTGCGCCCCCCTTGGGCCTCCCCTGTGCCTAGGGTTGGAAACCCTAGGGGTGGGGGCGCCCCACTTGGCTTGGGGGGCAAGCCACCCCCCTTGGCTGCCGCCCCCCATCTAGATGGGATCTAGAGGGGCCGGCGCCCCCCTGGACCCCTATATTAAGAGGAGGGAGGGAGGGCTGCGCACCCTAGCCCCTGGCACCTCCCTCTCCCTCTCGCTGTGCTTGGCGAAGCCCTGCCGAGATCACTGCTGCATCCACCACCACACCGTCGTGCTGCTGGATCTCCATCAACCTCTCCTTCCCCCTTGCTGGATCAAGAAGGAGGAGACGTCTTCCCAACCGTACGTGTGTTGAACGCGGAGGTGCCGTCCATTCGGCGCTAGGATCTCCGGTGATTTGGATCACGACGAGTACGACTCCCTCAATCCCGTTCTCTTGAACGCTTCCGCGCGCGATCTACAAGGGTATGTAGATGCACTCCTCTCTCTCGTTGCTAGATGACTCCATAGATTGATCTTGGTGAAGCGTAGAATTTTTTTATTTTCTGCAACGTTCCCCAACATTTAGTGCTACGGAGGTTGAGCCAAGTTGCAAGGGGTGGACTTCCCGTGAAGCGCACTAGCGATCTGTTTGCGTTGGGATGGGCAGGTGCAGGTGACAGAGCTAGGTACAGTGAGTTGACTATCTTATCTGCTGAAGCAACTCATAAAGCATGCCATAAACAATTTTTATTCGATAAGTTTAAGGCGGCTCTGAGGGACATAATAGATAATGATTACACTGAGGAGGATGGGCCTGGTGCGGAGGTATAGTTTGTGAACGACGATGCATTTGAGCCTAATCACGATCATGGTCTTGTTTGCGATACCGCAAAAGTTAACACCAAAGGCGCACCAAAACAGAATGTTAAAGGCCGCGGTAAGGATGGTCCTGATGTCACTAAAAATGGGAGACCTAAAGATTTTGATGAGAAAATCAAACGTCAATGTGGACAGTGCGGTCTTACGGGTCATTATAAGTCCACGTGCCCTCAAAATCCTAAGTATGATTTTTTTATATTATTGTAAATCTTATTGTTCAAACCAAATTTATTTGTTTATTGTGAATTAACACATATTTTACAGTTATGTAGGAACTTTGTTTGAATTGTGGAGTATGGAAGATTGCTTCACCCTTTGATTGAAGACAGTTTTATTATGGATTGCTATGGAAGATTGCTTCACCCTTTCATTGGAGACAGTTTTTTAGTGTTCTATATATGTGATCTTTAATAAGTGTTAAAATATGTTATATGAACTTATTTTACTTTGTTGATGTCAGACTATTTGCTACGATACCGGCATAAGTAGTTGTTTTGATAACGGACTATGTAATGCAAGAAGGAGTTTTTACTTTGTTTATTTTGATGTACTCATTTTGCACAGTAGTGCCGTCGCTGTTTAATCGTCGTTTATTTTGACAGTGCTCATTTTTCCAAACTAGTGCCGTCGCTGTTTACTGTTATTTTTCAGCACTGTACGGTCGCCGTCGCTTAGAACCCCGTCGTTTTAAATTTTTTTTTAAAAGCTCGACAAGTGCGCCGGCGGCACTGTCCCACAGGGTAGCGTCAGACGGTTGGCAGCAGTACGAGGTAATCAGAGTAGTTCGACGGCTCATGTGCTGCCAGGTATATAAGCCGGTCGCCGCGCCCTCCGTCGGGCGAGGTGGGACTAAACATTTCCCGTCGCCCCGCGTGGAACTTGGGTCGCGCCGCCTGCTACTTGGGCCGCCGTCGCGCCGCCTGCTACTTGGGTCGTCTTTGTGCCGCGGGCGTAAACAGTGTTATTGGGCCGGCCCACGCGGTCACGCGCGTCGCTGCAGGCACGGCGGCTGCGATAGCAAAATTTTAGTCTCACCTCGCCGGGCGGAGCGCGCGTCGACCGGCTTATATACCCGGCGACGCACTTGCAGTCAAACGTCTTTGATTAAACCGCTATGCTACCTGTCGTCGGATGCTGCCCTGTTGGACAGTGCCGTCGGTCCTGTCTGACGTCAGACTGGCCGGCGCACTTGTCGGGCCTTTTTTTTACAAAGGAAAACTAAGAACGTCGGTGTTATAAGCGACGGCGATAGTGCTTTAAAAATAAAACATAAGAACGTTGGTGTTACAGGCGACGGCGACAGGCAATACAGTGCATAATAAATACATGTGCATTTTTATTAACATTCAACAGTATAGGAAAACATGGACTGTTATATCCAAACAATTTGACGATGGCAGAACTATGAATATGAAGATTTCAAATTTAAAGACAACGGCATGAAGACAACATAATAATCCAAATGTCATTCTCGACTTAAATATTCAAAATAGTAGTGTCTTCTTCGTCACAAGATATCAAAGTTGAAATAAATGTAAACATTATTTGAGCCCAGAAAATTTTCTAGTACAATTTTTTTGCCACATTTATTTCTTCTTTGCAAGCTGGGTAACTTCGTCCTTCACATCGTTGAGCGTGTTTCTCTCCGAAAAATAATTTGCGCAATTATTAAGTCCCTCGATTTATCAATTGACCCCTGTTAGAACTTCATATTAGTACAATTCAAATAGTATTACATAATGAATTTAATTGAATATAAGCATTTGAAATAAAACCATACCTGAGAAAAATGGCTTGTCCATCTTTCACCGTTCCAATATTGAAAGCATCAAAGAACAAATATTCCACATGAATTGCTGGTCCGTACAAATGGTTCATAAGTTCGCATTTCAGGTAAGATATTAAAACAATATGAAAGTATTTACTCACCCGTCTTCTTGTTGTGGCATCTTATACGTTTTGGTAGGCCAGGTAGACACATCCGGATAATTGACAGCACCGCTCGCATTTGCATCATGTATGTCATATCCAAGTTGTTTTCTCTGTTCATCTAGATGATAGCACGAAAATAATTTAACATCGTTCAGTTACTAAATGATAGTTTCAATATACTCATGTAAATTTATGCCGTACCAGCTCCTCAACTTTTTCTGTAATTTCACTATCAAGTTCGGGTCCCATCAAAGAATCAAGAACCTGGAACTCTTCCTTCGGGCGATGCATGACAACCGAAACCCAGTGGGTATTTCCCTTATTAAGAGGAATATAAATCTGCATCACAACGAAAATATGATGCAATCAACACATACTCTCTTATTATTTATATCCCATATATGCATACATTAAGGCAATTGAACTTGCCTTATCTTTTTTAAAATACTCATCGATGCATCTATTCACGGGTTCATTCTTCTTCGCCACAACTTCGTTGTCATTTTTCCCTGGCTCGGTGTCCGGTCTAAACTCAAGTAACCAATTGACCAGCTAGGTCGGCATTATATGACAATCGTCACCAACAACTCCCAACAGATACGACGAATAAGCATTGATAACCTGAAAATAATTTATATGATGTATAACAATTCCAATTTGCATTGAAAGCTAATATAAAACACAACAATAACTTACATCACCGGTTAGCCATTGATGGTCAAGAATCTTACAAGCCCTCTCTGCACTGAGACCTTCGCGCATGCCGTCATTGAATATTTCCTTCTTTCTATGTTTTGCTGACCGCTCATAAGCACGAACAAACTTAACACTAGTTTTAATCACATCGTATTCATCTTGAAAGACTTCTTTCTCGAATAGTTCTGCAATACATGACGGTAATATGTTAATAAGTCAATGATAAGTAGAAAGTTCAGCTCGAAAACAAATATGATAAAACTCACTTGCTTTTGCTGAACGTTTTGCATGCTTTGTAGGTTTAACTGGAATATAAGGAAACTTTATAATGTTGATACCCTCCGCTTCTGTTTCCCTACACCCTCCTCATGTACCTCATCTTCTCCAATACAATCTACGGATCCACGTGATGCGATTTCATCTGTTCCTAAAGATGTAACGGATTTCCCATCAGATACCTCAGGAACTTCGATAGGATCTTCTTTATCACCCTTGAAATTATCCCAATATTCAGTGTGCAATAATAAGGTGTCTTCTCTTCAGAATCATTAATATCATCTTCATCATCCTCTTGCACATTCTTTTCTCCTGGTGTTTTGAAATTGTCCACATCAGGATTATATACAAATTCTTTACAAGGTTTTCCACCATAGTTTCTACTTTCACTATTTTCACCATACTCATTCTCCTCTTCTTTTTCAATATCATCGGCTTTGTAGAATACAACGCTTTTGTTCAATTTCTCTATGACCCTCTATGAGTAAAAATTAGTTGTAATTAGTTATATGACACATCAAAAAACATAGTGAACGGCAAAATCAAAAAACTTGTACCTGTGCGCATAGCTCCGGCATACGAAGCATATCCTTACGAATGTGCTTCAGCTCAGTCAAAATCCGATCCATAATAGGGTTCTGGGTAGCTGAAGCCTCAGATATACTCACGCCTGTTCTCCTTCCAGTAATGTTAGACTTTCTCGTACTGGATTTCTTATTCTTTTCAGCCTGTTCCATTCTAATTTTGTTTAAGCGGTACTCTTCAGTAATGGTGTCATCGATCTACAACATAAAGAATCATACAATCATATTTAATTAATAATTAATTGCAGACTTTAAACGGAAAAATATATATTTAACGTATTACCATTCCAACACCACGACCATATTGAAAGTCGTACTTGTCTCTTTTCTCCGCTGCCGCTTCTGTCCAATTCCTCATCAAGGGGCTCAACAACGCTAAAATATCATACTGTGGACCGGTGGTTGGCTGCACCTTCTCCCAATATAGATACTGCCAAACAAACAAACAACCATTTAGCATGTGTTACAGTATTATTACATAATACAACTATTCAATTTAAAAAATAAATCATACCTGCAGAAGTGCTAGGTTGCCACGTGGCCATTCCCTAACACGACCGGGTTGCAAGACCATACCAATCTCCGACAAACAAAACCGCAAAGTGAATGCGTTCCAGTTGAACTTTTTTATCTGCCTGACATCTTGCACTAGTGCATAATAATTCTTCGGAATGTACTCATCAGACACTGGTGCAATTATAGTCCCTAAAAGGACGAGAAACGCCATCCGAACAAATTCATCGTCCGTGTTTTTATTTCTCACAATCTTGTCAATAAGATCATCAATCAATATTTTACCATTCTTCTTGTTAACAAAACTAGCTGGAATTTTTTTTATTGCTTTGCCTTGGTCCATACTCAAAAAACTAGAAACATCAACTCCTTCATTCTTCAAACCAAATATAGCGAACACATCATCAGGCCTCAGTGAAATCAACCCTTTTTTTCCGGCTGCCTCTTACACCATGAATTTTTTACTACTAGGATTGTAACCTTGAATCATAAGTGCAAGCAAATTATCACGCATCTTAACCGAAGGTATTCGTAACATGCCCTCCATCTCCGTTTCGTAAAACGTAAATCGCTGACTTGGTGTTAACTTATTAACAAGAATAACCCACTTTTCTACGGAACATGCAATCACACCATCGATGTCCATAATACATATAATAATATCTATGTGACGTTGCATGCAGCTAATGTGTTATATACTATTGAAAATATTAAAAGAAATACCTGCCAGACGGCGACAAGAGCGGGCGACGGCAATCACAGCGGCTGACGACGGCGTCTGACGGCGGGCGTTCACAACCAGCGCTGATGGCGGGTGGTTACGTCGACTGGTGCGGGGGTGACGACGGGTGTTGACGGCGGGTGGTGACGTCGACTAGTGCGGGGTGACGACAGGCGTTAACGGCGGCGCGACGCTGTCGGGCGGGGAACGACAGTGTGGGCGGCAGCGGGCGACGGGGATCAGATCGGGCGCGTCGTCGGCACGTACGACGCAAAAAGTGCATGCGCGACGTGATTGGGCGACGTGCGCATTTGTCGGGAATATTCCCTCAGATAGCGACGGCTCGTGCAGATATTTTGCTGCGTTGGGCCCGCGGCAATTATTAAGTGGGCGACGGCCCGTCTACTATATCAATGTGGGCGACGACTAGTTGGCTAGTTTAGTCCCACCTCGGCCGCCGAACGACGCCCCGACCAGCTTATATAGCCGTGTCAGTTAACCCATACATGGTCATAATTAATATTATGATATGGCTCTACATAACTGCTCGGCAGTACAACTGTCCGGGTTGTACTGACCGGGCAGTTAGGTAAAGTCACATCGCAATATTAAATATGTATTTATTTAGTTGTAGAATTTTGTCATTTAGTGTATTTTTTAAACTTTGCACCAAAAACAAACATGTTTGTACCACTTTTTTACTCCGTCATCCGCATAAGTCGCTCGTTTTTTCTATTATTTTCCGCACCAAAAACTCCTAAAGCACTGCCCGGACATGACGCAACGTGCGTTCGTAGTCCGATTTCGTTCATCTCTGGCGTGCGGTCACCGGGCAGGTCCCCACACGCGCTGCCAAAAGTTGGGTGCATTCCGGCAAACCAAACTGGCACTTGCTGTGCAACCCGGTGGTTTCGGTATGGGTGGAGGGGACCCTCGGCCGTACGTCTCTCTGTCGCATCCGCCAAAGTCGCTCATTTTTTTCCACGGGCCACAGTGACCATGCACGGCACGCACGCCAAAATTTGTCGCGTTCCGTCGTTGTACGGATTTTCTATGATTTTCCGCACCGAAAACCCCT
>NC_041385.1:148831299-148843675 GCF_002162155.2 Triticum dicoccoides
CCGGTGGTTTCGGTATGGGTGGAGGGGACCCTCGGCCGTACGTCTCTCCGTCGCATCCGCCAAAGCTGCTCACTTTTTTTCCACGGGCCACAGTGACCATGCAGGACACGCACGCCAAAATTTGTCATGTTCCGACGCTGTACGGATTTTCAATAATTTTCCGCATCGAAAACCCTAAAGCACTACCCGGACGTGACGCAACGTGCGTTCGTAGTCCGATTTTGTTCATCTCTGGCATGCGGTCACCGGTGGGTCCCCACACGCGCTGCCAAAAGTTGGGTACATTCCGGCAAACCAAACTAGCACTTGTTGTGCAACCCGGTGGTTTCGGTGCGAAAAGGTGTGTACCGAACACCTTTCTTCCTGTAACTTACAAACATGCCCAATTTTTTTTATTGAATTGTATCTACATGGGAATCATGCGTGCCAATTTTATGTGCATTTTTGGTCTGTTTGCATTTTCTATGGTTTTTGGCTTCGACAGTCCTAAAACACTATTTTTAATTTAAAATTATTTCATACTCATTTTTTAATTTTTTTTACAAATGCCTTCTTCTAATTTCTTTTTTTCTTTTTTCTTTTTTCCTCTCTTCATCCTTTTTTATATAATCTTTCAATTATACCGGTAAACTATTTAATTTTAATTTCTTTCGGGTAACTTTTCTTTTATAAAATGATTCACTTTTTTCCATAATATTTCATACTAATTTTCATCACTCCAACATAACGATAAACGATAGTTCATTCAACATAACGACGGTTCATTTTACATTAAAACATACAAAACTTAATTAAATAGGACTTAATTAAACTTAATTAAACATAACGACCTAATTTAAACCTAATCTACTCGTCGTCGTCGGAGGCGGCGAGGTCCACGATCTCGCCCGCACCGACGTCACCGTCGTCGTCACCGTATCCGTCGTCGCTGCTCTTGCCGCCGTCGTCCCAGTAGCCGTCATCGTCCTCCTCCGGAGCCACCTGCGGCTGCACCGCTTCGATGGCCGCCTCTGCGTCGAGTGCGGCCTGCAGCTCTGCGGCCTCTGCTGCCGCCGCCATAGCCGCCGGCGCGTCGAGTGTGGCCTGCAGCTTGGCAGCCTCTCTCGCCTCCGCGGCTGCCGCCGCCGCTTCTTCCTGCGACGCCCGCAGTGCGATGAGATAGTCGGGGCAATCTTTGGGGTCACCGTCCTCACGCAGTGCAAACTGCTCCGGTGGGATCTCGACGACGGGAGGGGAGGTGGGCCGGGCGATGGCGGGAACCGGACGGCGGGACGAGCTCGGAGACGGCGCGACCGCCGGAGGGGGCCGGCGGGGCCGGCGCAGGGCGGAAGACGAGCCACGCGCGGCAGACGACGAGCCTCCCGGGCCCAACGATGAGCCGCCGGTCCACATATCCCGACGATCCTGCGCGATGACGACCCAGAAGTTCTTGCCCTTCCACAATCTCGTGCGGCCAACGATGTTCCACCGGCCACCCTCGTGTTGGCGGAGCTCGACCGGCATCGCGCCGGGCCCCCTCGTCGGGTACCCATCGGCGGTGATGTGGAACACGCGAGGCAGATGGCAGCCCGGCGGCACCATCAGCCCGAGACAGATGAGCTCGTCTGTCTCCGGCGTGCCCAGGCTCGTCGACCACGAGCTACCGCCACCGTCGCCGTCGGACGCCATGGAGGCCGCCGGGAATGGGAGCTCGTTGGCGGTGGAGCGCGTCGGTGGGTGGGGTGAGCTGGTCGAGGCGCGTCGAGTGGACTGGGGGGAGGCAGATGGGGCGACGAGCGGTGTTTTAAAGGCAGGCATCGGTGGGTGGGGGAGGCCGTCCGGTAGGTGACCGACGCCCGGCGTAACGCCGGCATTAATGGCGCATCAGGCCGTCCGCCACGTCGAGAACCGCCCTTGACCGACGCTTAGATGGCACGCAACCGCCCGTCCCCACACGTCGCGTCGTCTTTTTTTTCATCCAGCCGACGCCACGTCGCCACGAGTACGTCGCTCGACAGGTCACGTCGTTTTTTTCTTTGGTCGTCGTCGTATGTACACGGACGGACGCGTGTACGGGGTAGTCGATGTAGAGCACCCGTCGCGCAGGTACAGCCCCGTCGCGCGGGCGGGTACATCCCAGTCGCGCGGGAGGCGGCTTTTTATGTGCTGGGACGATCCTACCCTTTTTAATGAAGGTGTACGGAGCGATCTTAGCCGTTGTTGTGTTTAGGGGGGTTGTACCGAAGAAGAAGTGGTATGAGATGTACGATTATGCTAACAATGTGCCTTTTGTTACAGGTGTGACTCCATTTATGGTGTCTGCTCAGTCTGGTGATGTTGCTACTGTCAAGTATTTTCTTGATCATGGTGGTGATCTTGTGAAAGCAGATGACAAAGGGTGCACAGTTCTCCACCATGCTGTGGGTATAGGTACTCCCCATGTCACACACCCTCACACTTAATTTCTGCAATCTAGTCATTGTACTGGTAATTATTTACTCTACTCCAGTCATTTGTTCAATGCATGTGCCCACATGACTTATGGAATCATCTCGTTCACCACAGGATGCTGCAAGGTTACAGAGTTCCTCCTGTCAAAAGGAGTGCCTATTGACATAGATTGTGGCCATGGAACACCACTCTTTTGGGCTGCTAATAATGAGCAGGATAAGACAGTTAAGATTTTGCTAGAGCACCATGCAAATGTATATGGCCTCTGGTATTTCTTATTTCTCTTGATTCATAGTTAATTTCGACGGGAAGTTTTAAGTTTGTGCAGAGTTATATGACGTGGACAAATATGTCTTAACCTGGGTCTGCTTTGGTTGCTCGGATTGATACATACTTAGATGCCGCAGTACATAATCATTTTATTAGGGACACTCAATTGAGATTTTGAAATGTGATTCATTTAATGGAGCAACCCATTCCAATCCTCCAACAAATAAAGCATGCTAGGTCAGAATGGCGATTGGGCCTACTTACCATCTGATCTCTTCAACCACCGGACACACACCAGTTGATTATATGATGACATGCTTTTTGATAGTCATATCCTTGTTCATCTCAAACCTAACTACTGAATTTATCATAACACCTGTGCTTCTTATCTTAATACAACAATGCTCTGCTTTCAGCCTAACATCATTATCAATGGTACTACCAGTCCCCTTATGAGTGCTCTTGTTTACCGTTCATTGAAGTGCATGAAGCTACTCATTAAGGTGAGTATTCTCTGGATTATTTTTCCATGCAATGTTGTGATTTGCTTACTCTACGATCTCTACATGGAGATATCACCATGAACATAATTTTGCACAATTCTTTTCACAGGCTGGTGCTGATGTCAATTGCAATGGTTCCATGTTGACTCCTTTGTTGCTTGCTACGATGCATGGAGGTTATACCAACTTCATTAAGCTCCTATTAAAGTCTGGAGCAGATCCTAATATTCCCAATGATGTATGTGCTTTTATATATTTTGTTGATATTTGCTGGCCTGGTATGCAGAATTTCACTATATTCTGTTAAGCTTAGAGTGGTACTATTATTCAGCTCTTCTAAATTTGTTTGATCATTTTCATGCCAACAATTTAACTATTATATTTCTAGAAGTGAATAAAAATGTCTTTACTGTTTCTGTGTCCACAATCTATGACAATTAATAGTGACATCATGTCAAAAATCATTATGTCCTCAGCCAAGAGTGAACAGACGAACGTACCTTCAGTATTGTCTTCTATTTTTCATTCTTGAGCAATGCTTATTGAGATAGGGGTCTGTTAAAAGAAAAAAATACCGTTGCAACACACGGGCATGTTTGCTAGTACAAATCAAACAAAATTGGACCCCAGAAGCAGGATGAACTACATTAGCTAATATATGGTGGAAAGTAGCACTATGAACAGTAATATTCAGATCATCAGTCCACATAAGCCAGAGACCTCCCGAAGCACCTCTAGAGGGAACTACAAGGACATTAGTAACATCAAACCTAATAACAAGATAAACAGAACAAACTTTGGAAGACTTAATTTCTGAGACAAAAGTTACCTCTGCTTTAGTGGAACGGATCAAGTTGGCCAAGAAGAGCACACGATCATTGCCGAGGCCCCGGCCCATACCTCTGGCAATTCCAAGCAATGGCCCTCATGGCGCCCGCGCCATGCACCGCTGCCCAATTTATAATCATAGACTCTTCCAACTGATACAGATTATCACTGCTGCAAGTGGAGCACGACTCACCCTGTTGTTGAACATGGCGGGGATTAAAAGCAGGAGCCTGAACGCGGAGCTGCATCTTCCCGGCTGTAGCGAGGTCATTAGTTGGGGCGATGGGGAAATCAGGGCGAACTCCATCAGCTTGGATCCATAGCAGCGGTGGCGGATCACCAACCTTTAACTCACGAGACAAGGGACCGGGTGAATGTTCGGGGAGTGACAGGCGGTCGCTCCCCGGATAAATTCTCGTGGGAGGAGGTTATTTAGTTCGGTGGTATTCCGGACCAGGCGTCTGAGGGCCGACGGCTGAGTTGTCGGCTTCAGGGCCGTCCGGAGGTGGACGACATGCAGCAGCGCTGTGCCGTGAGGGCGGCAAAGCTTCGTGACGTTCAGGTCACTACTGGTATGTCCGTGAATACTTCCAATACTATCTTGCATTTTTCGAATGATGAGATTGTTGATAAGGCAAACCAATTAGGAATTTCATTTGGTAGTAATGAGGGTGAAGTGTCTAATTCCGTAAATGATTTGCTTGATCTAGAAGCCGAGAGGGCTTTAGAAATGATTCGTAACTTAGCCGCGGTCAAACCCATGAACGATTCTGAGATTGATGCTTTGGGAGTTCGGATGCTCGATAAATTTTGTGATGATCTCGCACCGCCCCTCCAGGAGCCGGAGGAGGAGGATGAGAATGTCGGCGTGGAGGTAGATAGATCCCCAGGTGCGGGGAGTGTGGACCGGGTGGGCACGCGGACCAGCCCTAAGCGCAAGTGGAAGCGTAAGATTTACCCGATGTCCGCGGTCCGTAGGAGTGCTAGGATCCGCACGGCCAAAAAATTCCATGATGAGATATGAGAGGAATCTTTTGGAATAGCAGAGGTCTTAAAGACTTGGCTAAAAGGAGGTTCCTTGCAGAAGCATCCATCGAGCATAGATTGGACTTTATTGCATTGTCGGAAACGGGCAGAGCAAATTTTTCACCACAATTTCTCAATACTTTGTCGGGGGGTATTGAGTTTGACTGGCATTGTCTTCCACCGAGAGGAAGGTCGGGTGGAATCTTACTTGGTGTTAGATGTGACTCTCTCGAAGTTCGAAGTGTGATCATGGGAGATTTTATTGTTAAGTTTAGGGTGCGGCCCAAAGCTGATGGTTTCAACTGGGCTTTGGTGGCGGTGTATGGTGCCGTGCAGGCAGAACTCAAACCGGATTTTTCGCCGATCTCGTTAGAGTCTGCGGGTCTGAGCAACTTCCAATTTTGGTTGGGGGAGACTTTAACATTATTAGAAGAAGTGATGAAAAGAATAATGACAATTTCGATGGGAGATGGTCATTCATGTTTAACACTATTATTGAAAGCTTGGATTTGAGAGAGATTAAGCTTTTAGGTAGGAAGTTCACATGGGCTAACGCGTTGCCAAATCCAACTTTCGAGAAGTTGGATCAGGTTCTCACTAGTAGAAAAAGGGTCAAATGTGAGACACATTAGTTCCGGTTTGTAACAGAACCGGCACTAATGTGTCCATTAGTGCCGGTTCCAACGGCTAGGCGGGAGGAGCACTTTAGTACCGGTTCGTGGCGAACCTTTAGCACCGGTTCATGCCACGAACCGGTACTAAAGAAAGTGGTGGCAGGATGTTGTCAGAGTGGGGCCCTTCCAGCACCTTTAGTACCGGTTCGTGGCACGAACCGGTACTAAAGGTCGTCCTATATAAACCCTTCGTCCACCCGCACTCTGTTCTTCCCCCTTTCCCCTCTCCCTCTCCTCTGTTCTTCCCTTCTTCCTCTCGAGTTCATCACAAAATTTGCCCCAAATTTGTCAAGATTTGCAGGCCCTCATCCATTCAAATGATCACCAAGGTTAGCAACTTTGTCCTTTCATCTCTCATTGCTAGATTAGCTCTTGCATTGGTTTATATAGTTATTAATTGTGGGTTTTAGTAATTTGGGAGGAATTATATGTGGTAGTATTTGATTTATATGCAATTTGAGGTCAAAATAACACTTAGTTTGCATATGTAGGTGTGGTTTACTTAGTGCCTTCTAAATCTCCGTCGTAACCATCGCCGATCGCCCGCACCGTCCCGTCGCCGGCACCACCTTGTGGTGAGCCTCTTGTTCATGAAATTTTATATAAAAAATTGATGTTTGTGTGATTTGGATATATAGATACTCGTATAATAATTATCTTACCCATACGTTGTTTGTTATACATAGTGCCATGGTTTTGATATCCGTCCCCGTTGGCCCTCGTCCTTGTTATGATTCAGATGTGGTATATTCTCTTTTAAAACTATTTGTTGCATTTCGTGTTTATGACAAATTATGCCCATCAAGTTGACATAGATATTTTTATCTAGGAGGTATGTGAACCGGAAATTCCAACCGACCCTATTGTCGAGAGGTTAAATTTAGTTGAAAGAGAAAACGAGTACTTGAAAGAAAAATTGAAAAGAATTGAGGGGGAGAAGATGGAATTGGAGTTGCATGTTGCCGATGTCGTCGATGATCACAAGATCAAGATGGAGAAAATGCGCTTGAAGATTAGAAAGAATAGAAAATATGCCATCGATAGTGAGGCTTGGTATCATTATGTTGTTGGATCAATTGTTACCTTAGTTGCGATCTTGATCGCATTTGTTGTTGCATTAAAGTGCTTTAGCTAGAGAGTTATTTGTTTGTTGCATTTAAGTGTTGTATGAACTTGTATTAATTTGGTCTATTCGGTGTTATGTAATGAAGATGAGTCGGCAATGGATGTACGATGACCGATGCTCTCCCCAGTTCATTGAGGGCGTGCATACTTTTCTGCTTGCGGCTAAGGCAAACAAGCGGGCGGATGGTTTTATGCCTTGTCCATGTGCTGGCTGTAAGAATGGTCGCAATTACTCTACGTCAAGAACCATTCACGTCCACCTGTTTGAGTCTGATTTCATGCCCCACTATAATGTTTGGACCAAGCACGGAGAAAGAGGGGTTATGATGGAAGACAATGAAGAAGAAGAGGACGACGACAGCTATCCTGGCCATGGGTTCCCTGAATACGATGATACAACAATGGGGGTAGAAGCTGAGCCGGTAATACGGGAAGAAGCTGAGCCGGCAATGCGGGAAGAAGCTGAAGAAGAGGCATCAGATGAGCCCGTTGATGATCTAGGTCGGGCCATTGCCGATGCAAAGAGAAACTGCGCAAGTGATTTGGAGAAGAAGAAGTTGCAGCGCATGTTAGAGGATCACAAAAAATTGTTGTACCCGAATTGCGTAGGTGACAAGAAAAAGCTGGGCACCACACTGGAATTGCTGCAATGGAAGGCAAAGAATGGTGTATCTGACAAGGGATTTGGAAAGTTGCTGGTAATGATAAAGGATATGCTTCCAAAGGACAACGAATTGCCCGAGAGTACATACGAAGCAAAGAAGGTTGTCTGCCCTCTAGGGTTAGAGGTGCAGAAGATACATGCATGCCCTAATGATTGCATCCTCTACCGCCGTGAGTACGAGGATTTGAACGCTTGCCTGGTATGTGGTGCATTGCGCTATAAGGTCAGCCGCGATGAGCATGGTGATGTCGAGGGCGAGCGCCCAGGAAGAAGATTCCTGCCAAGATGATGTGGTATTCTCCTATAATACCACGGTTGAAACGTTTGTTCCAAAACAAAGAGCATGCCAAGGTGATGCGATGGCACAGAGAAGACCGTAAGAAAGACGGAAAGTTGAGAGTACCCGCTGACGGGTCGCAGTGGAGAAAAATCGAAAGAAAGTACGGGAAGGAGTTTGCAGATGACGCAAGGAGCGTATGGTTTGGTCTAAGCGCAGATGGCATTAATCCTTTTGGGGAGCAGAGCAGCAACCATAGCACCTGGCCTGTGACTCTATGTTTGTATAACCTTCCTCCTTGGTTGTGCATGAAGCGGAAGTTCATTATGATGCCAGTGCTCATCCAAGGCCCTAAGAAACCCGGCAACGACATTGATGTGTACCTAAGGCCATTAGTTGAAGAACTCTTACAACTGTGGAATGGAACAGGTGTACGTGCGTGGGATGAGCACATGGGGGAAGAATTTGACCTAAAGGCGTTCGTGACCATCAATGATTGGCCTGCTCTCAGTAACCTTTCAGGACAGACAAACAAGGGATACCGCGGATGCACGCACTGTTTGGATGATACTGACAGTATATAGTTGAATAGTTGTAAGAAGAATGTGTACCTGGGACATCGTCGATTTCTTCTGAGCAGGCATCCCGTAAGAAAGAAAGGCAAGCATTTCAAAGGTGAGGCGGATCACCGGACGAAGCCTCGCCACCGTACTGGTGCTGATGTACATGATATGGTCAAGGATTTGAAGGTGATATTTGGAAAGGGTCCTGGCGGACAACCTGTTCCGAAGGACGCTGACGGACGCGCACCCATGTGGAA
Organism: Triticum dicoccoides; assembly: GCF_002162155.2. Taxonomy (NCBI): domain Eukaryota; kingdom Viridiplantae; phylum Streptophyta; class Magnoliopsida; order Poales; family Poaceae; genus Triticum; species Triticum dicoccoides. The sequence goes on from NC_041385.1 coordinate 148,839,917, forward strand.
GAAGAAATCTATATTTTGGGACCTGCCATATTGGAAAGACCTAGAGGTCCGCTCCGCAATCGACGTGATACACGTGACGAAGAATCTTTGCGTGACCCTGCTTGGCTTCTTGGGCGTGTATGGGAAGACAAAAGATACACCTGAGGCACGGGAGGACCAGCAACGTATGCACAGAGAAGACGGCATACATCAGGGTCATGCCAGCTACGCTCTTACCAAAGAAGAGAAGGAAATCTTCTTTGAATGCCTGCTCAGTATTAAGGTACCGTCTGGCTTCTCGTCGAATATAAAGGGAATAATAAACATGGCAGAGAAAAAGTTCCAGAACCTAAAGTCTCATGACTGCCACGTGATTATGACGCAATTGCTTCCGGTTGCATTGAGGGGGCTTCTACCGGAAAACGTTCGATTAGCCATTGTGAAGCTATGTGCATTTCTCAATGCAATCTCTCAGAAGGTAATCGATCCAGAAATCATACCAAGGTTACAGAATGATTTGGTGCAATGTCTTGTCAGTTTCGAGTTGGTGTTCCCACCATCCTTCTTCAACATCATGACGCGCGTCCTAGTTCACCTATGCGAAGAGATTAACGTTTTGGGTCCTGTATTTCTACACAATATGTTCCCCTTTGAGAGGTTCATGGGAGTCTTAAAGAAATATGTTCATAACCGTGCTAGGCCAGAAGGAAGCATCTCCAAGGGCCATCAAAATGAGGAGGTCATTGAGTTTTGTATTGACTTTATTCCTGACCTTAAGCCGATTGGTGTTCCTGAATCGCGGCATAAGGGCAGACTAGATGGAAAAGGCACGCTAGGAGGGGAACAAATAATATGTATGGACGGACATCCTCTCACTGAAGCACACTACACAGTTCTACAGAATTCCGCCTTGGTGGCTCCGTATATGGATGAACACAAGAATTTGCTACGCTCCAAACACCCGGAGCGGTCTGATGACTGGATTACACGTGAACAAACCAGGAGTTTCGCCAGCTGGTTGCAGACACGTACCGTGCTTGACACCTCTATTGAAGATGACCTGTACTTGCTGTCCCAGTTACCATCTTCGAATATAATGACTTTCAAAGGGTACGAGATAAATGGTAATACATTTTACACGATCGCCCAAGATAAGAAGAGCACCAACCAAAACAGTGGTGTCCGCTTTGATGCAGAAACCAAGACGGGAAAGGAAACATATTATGGTTATATACATGACATATGGGAACTTGACTATCGACGTGGTTTAAAGGTCCCTTTGTTTCGGTGCAAATGGGTCAATATGACACGAGGTGGGGTAACGGAAGACCTGCAGTACGGAATGACAACAGTGGATCTCAACAATCTTGCGTATGCAGACGAACCATTCGTCCTAGCCAATGATGTGGCACAGGTTTTCTATGTGAAGGACATGTCTACCAAGCCAAGAAAAAGAAAATATAAGGAAGCGAATGCATCGTACGATGAGCCAAAGCGGCACATAGTTCTTTCTGGGAAGAGAAACATCGTGGGAGTGGATGACAAGACAGACAAGTCAGAAGATTATAAAAAGTTTGATGAAATTGCTCAATTCACAGTGAATATTGACCCGAGCATCCCGTTAAATGATGAAGATGTTCCATGGTTACGGCACAAAGGGACACACGCGAAGAAAAAGTTTCACATCCAAAGATCTGGGATGTGATCGGCTTCACTATCATCACTTTCTTCTGTGTTTCACACCCAGAGGGGAATCTCTGTAATAGTTAGGGTAGTTATGTGTTTTGGCATTTGAAACGCGAAGAAATTTTATGTGCAAACAACTTCTTTCATGCCTTTACTGATTTTTAAAGTTAAGTTATTCACAAACTAGTGATTCACACTAATTTCAAATAATTCAAAATTTAAACTATTCAAATTTGAAAACTACGGGCACTAATAGAAAGTTTGTAATTTTTTGTACCTAAAGCAAAAATATTCACAAAGAAACTCTAAATACACAAAAAACAACACAAAAATAAATAAAGGAAAAATATAAAAAAAAAAGCCCGCCTACTAGGCCAGAGCGGCCTGCATACGACTAGAAACCCAACCTGTTGTTGGGCCAGGATGCAACCCCGCAAAGGCCAAGTGGGCCCACAGGGCAGCAAAGAACACGTAGGCCCAGTAGGCCTGCTTTGGAGAGGAGCTCGAGAGAGCGTCCGCAAGGGGGTTTATAAACCAGTGCGGTCGCCCCTCGGCTAGCGAGGTGGGACTAAACTTGCCGCACCGCACCTGCGCCAGCGCACCCCCTTTAGTACCGGGTCGTGGCGAAGGGTCAAATGTGAAGCACAATAGTGCCGGTTGGAATTTCAGCCGGCACTAATGTGTACACTAGTGCCGGTTCGTGGCTGCGATCAATAGCACCGGTTCGTGGCGAACCTTTAGTACCGGTTCATGCCACGAACCGGTACTAAAGAGGCTGTGTCAGCCTCCGGTCAGGCTATGTCCCCACCATCACCATTTAGTGCCGGTTCGTACCACGAACCGGTACTAATGAGGTTGTGTCAGGTAAGGCTGGGGCCCCACGAGCACCTTTAGTACCGATTCATGGATGAATCAGACGTAAGCTATTTTTTAGTCCCACCTCGCGAAGTGAGAGGGACTAGGAGCGGTTTATAAGCCCTGAGTGCAGAGACGATGAAGAAGAGCCTCAATGCTCACATTGCTTAGCTTCAAGCCTTCAGGAATACGGTAGACTGCACGGAGCTATGCGCAGTGCAGTTTACACTATTCCGAAAGGCTTGAAGCAAATTAACGAGCATTGCACCTCTTTTTTATTTTTAATGACTTGTTACAACTCCGGACTTCTTCTGTTATGGCAAAAACTAATTGCACGTCGACATTTCTTTTTTTTAGATTATAACTCCAGACTTTGACCATCAAGTTTTGCAGAAAAGAAAAAATAGCAGAAAAGAAGAAAAACTATAGCTAAAAAGAAAAAAACTATATAAAAAAACTACTCAGAAATAAATAGAAGAAAATAAATATAGCAGAAAAGAAAAAACTACTCAGAAATAAAAAGAAGAAAAAATAAAGCAGAAAAGAAAAAAAATTATATTTGCTATTTTTCAATCGTTTACAAAATGACCGTGAAATTGAAAATCACTACAAAATGAACTCTGAAAATGTTGAATTTTGGCAAACTAGATGAAAAACTACTCACAAAGAAATAGAAGAAAATAAATATAACAGAAAAAACTATACAAAAAATTACGCAAAAATAAATAGAAGAAAATAAAGCAGAAAAGAAAAAACTATAAAAAATTGGGGCACTGCCTTGTGGGCCTGATAGGCCATAGGTGTGTAATTACAGGCCTTAAAGGCTAAGCAGACTCATAGGGCAGCGCGCAGAGTTTAGGCCCACAAGCCTGCTATATAGAGGAGTTTGAAGTGGTAGCCGCGGCTGGGTTTATAAACCAGTGCGGCTGCCCTTCGCCCGACGAGGTGGGACTAAACTTTGGGGTGGCAGCGCGAGGCCTTTAGTACCGGTTGGAGCCACCAACCGGTACTAAAGACCACCCTTTAGTACCGGTTGGTGGCTCCAACCGGTACTAAAGGCCTCGTCTTCCCGCCTCTTCGCCTGGCCAAAGTTGGCCTTTAGTACCGGTTGGTGGCTCCAACCGGTACTAAAGGTCTCTCCTATATATACAACACTTGCGAAAATTTCATTCTCCCTCTGTTTCTTCCTCTGTTTCCCCATTGAAGCACCGCCCGCGCGCCCCAATCGATCGACGCTGT